>NC_136775.1:12290400-12890400 GCF_947034865.1 Barbatula barbatula
TTTATACTAGTACCAGGCGGGTGGCAGATCTACTGAACTTCTCAAGATGGAAGAAATTGAAAACTATACCACTCTACAAGAGCTTACAGAGAATGTCTCTTATAGTGGGAACAAACTTATACTCAACACATTACAGGGCAAACAAGGTAACTTACATGTGCATTCACGTCTGTAATGTTTGTGAACTGGGGCGGAGAGTTGGTGAGAATTTGTGTTGCATGTGTGCACAGTCAGAGTAATAACAAATGATGTTACATTGATCTTGTGTTCCATCAGGTGTTTATAAAAGGATCAACTGTTTGAGAGGGCAGACTTCTCTTGTCCTGTTTGTGGGACTATTGGCCTCAGTTTGTGCAAACATAGCACTCTGTGTTCTGTGTAAGTAAACACACTTTCATACCACATGTTCATAGTGCCAAAATACATGAAATGTATGTAAATCTAGGCCAACATGCGTTATAGGTTGTTATATGAATGGATATTAAATTGTATCGTTATTAGCATGACAAATATTTATACATTTGTGTAGCCATACATACGCATCTGAACTGCATACAATGCCAGGTTGCCAAGAATGCAAACCAAAGATGCAAATAAGTTGCACATAATTATGGCAAAACATTCAATACATTTTGATGTTAAATAATAAAAAATCACTGAAAAAAGCTTCTAATTCTTTTTGTGCTTTAAGCAGCTTTCATTGTTTGTAAATTCACTCTCTTTCTCTCATTTTCTAGTAGTAAACCGTGCCGGATCATCTCCCACAGCAGAGTCAGCCAGCAGTGAAGAATCTGAAGCTGGCTCGCTTTCTCTAAAACTCACTGCTATGCAAGAACGCTTCTCCCGTCTTTGCTCTGAATACACAACTCTAGGACAGACATGTTCAAAACCAGGTGAAACATTCTTCAAATGTGATTTACTCATTTAACATTTATTTTTGGAGTACTGAAGGCATCTCAATTTACCGGTCAATCTACGTTCCTACTCTCACCTATGGCCATGAGCTTTGGTCATGACCGAAAGGACAATATCCCGGACACAGGCGGTCAAAATGAGCTTCCTCCGCACGGTGGCTGGGCGATCCCTTAGAGATAGGGTGAGAAGCTCGGTCACCCGGGAGGAGCTCGGAGTAGAGCCGCTGCTCCTCCACATCGAGAGGGGTCAGTTGAGGTGGCTTGGGCATCTGTTCCGGATGCCTACCGGACGCCTTCCCCGGAAGGTATTCCAGGCCCGTCCGACCGGGAGGAGACCCCGGGGTGGGTGGGACTATGTCTCCCGGCTGGCCTGGGAACGCCTCGGTGTCCCCCCGGAAGAGCTAGAGGAAGTGTCTAGGGTGAGGGATGTCTGGGCATCTCTGCTGCCCCCGCGACCCGGCCCCGGATAAGCAGAAGAAAATGGATGGATGGACATTTATTTTTGGTCTTCCTCAGTGGCTTTCTAATGACATCACACACAATTAGTCAAATGAAAAACATTCCTTTGGGGTTTTAACTTTTTTTACTCTCTCCCTCATTTACACATATTTTCTTTTAATAAACTCTCCTCTTTAGTGATCCAGTGTAGGCCATGTCCAGAGGCTTGGCTGCATTTAGAAGGGAGGTGTTATCTCTTTAGTGAGGATAAGCTTGACTGGAAGCACAGCAAAGAGAGCTGTGCATCCATGGGCGGCCATCTAACTATACTGCACAGCCACGAACAACACGTGAGTTTGTTTGTGAATGGATTTGAGTTAAGTCCTAAATGGCCTATCCACTGTTATAGTCAAAACAAAGTTTTTTGTCGCTGTTTGTTTTAATGTAGCACAACCTGGAAAGCGTTGCACGCAACCTTGGTGGATTTGACTATCACTTCTGGATTAGCGTTGCACGCAACCTTGGTGGATTTGACTATCACTTCTGGATTGGTTTATCAGACTCCGAGACTGAAGGGGTGTGGAAATGGGTGGACGACACGGTTGTTAATAAGACGTGAGTGCGCGCAGGCTCAAGTTTTTATTACGATGACAGGAAATCTTCGTTCTATTGTTTTTAACTAATGACGTTTACAGCCCACACTCCACCCTGGTACAAGTTTTTTTCATTTTAAAATAATTTTTTCCCTGTTCATTTGTAGATTCTGGAATGATTGGCACGAAGAGCCCAATAATCACCAGTCGGGTGGGGTTCACGGAGAAGACTGCGCAGTGCTGGACTCGCGCTCCAAAACTTGGTTCGACGTGCCCTGTGATTTCAATACAAACGAATCTGTGAGATGGATCCAATCACAATCGACGTGTAAAAAGTGTGCAAAAATGAGTTAAAAAATGTATCTTTGTAAAATGTAAATTGCCCTTTTTTTATAAACAATATTAAAAACTTCAAGTAGTGTTTTTTTAACTTGTGCGTGAATGTTTAACTATTTTGGAGAGAAATTCAAACATTGCACAATAATGTTTTCCCCCAAAATCTATAGTCTTACGTAAGCAGACAAAGTGTCCAGGCACGGTTTCAAATCTATTTGTGGAAATCAAACTTTTAAGCACATTCATATAAACTAACATATTTCAACATGTTTGTTATGTCAAACACTTGATGAGACTACAGTATGGTTTTAAGTTTGATGTTTTAGTACATCTTTATCGACAACAATAAAACACGATTATATCTCATTTTGGAACCAAACTCTTCGTTTATTTATTTCGTTTAAAAAGTGACCAGATTGTAAAACATAAAATCGATGTGACATCTCGTGACCAGGAGGTGTCGCTGTGTGTCCAGTCACGCTTTCATTTTCTCGTTGCACCACGGTCATGCCCTCTTCATCCCTCGACCAATCAGAGGACGACGCTTTTGTTTCGTAAGACGTTTGCTAACGGAAGTAGCAGCGATACCACAGTTGAGACAAACAACCTCAGTCTTTATAAATAAGGTAATATGACTTTATCTGCATGCTTTCGATATGCGAAATCCGGTTTCACGTTATTATTATAAAATCGCGTTAGCTTGGGAACGTATGTTACACAGTATAGCTATATACGAACTTAGTTTTAAAATGATAAGGCCTAGTTGCTAATGTTGATGTGCTTCTTGCCGGTGCATTGAACACGAGTCGACAGCTGATTAATTCTTTAACCTTACGAATTGTAGTTTCAAACATCATAAAATGCATTTAGATTGCATTCAAACAAGTTATTGTATGGTTAAACTGGAGTTACCGGTCCATGTGCTGTTATGTTTCTGTGCGGTGAAGAGTACATGCTGTTTTT
Source organism: Barbatula barbatula (assembly GCF_947034865.1). Classification (NCBI taxonomy): domain Eukaryota; kingdom Metazoa; phylum Chordata; class Actinopteri; order Cypriniformes; family Nemacheilidae; genus Barbatula; species Barbatula barbatula. The sequence continues at coordinate 12,293,645 of NC_136775.1, forward strand.
TACAAACATGTCAAGGAACAGCACATTTTTCACACGTCTGTTTACTATAATAATCCAATATCCCACCATATATAAAAAAGTGCGTACATATTAGAAATCCTGCATGGTTACACACACCATAACGTTTACATCGTTTGTAATACTATTCTTAATAATACTACTATTCTCATGCACGTTGGCATGAGTGTTTTAATCAGTATTAAAGTGTATGATGCTTGATGTCCTGCTAGTGTGGTAACTTATTTTACCTTGAGCCACCACTTGTCATACTAAATCCTTGAATCGTTATAGGCATATTATATGATGAACGGCGATTTAACAAGCCAATGAAACCAGTTTATTGTACATGAATTATTGAATGTTGTGCTTTTTTAGGGCAGATTTAATGAAAGGCTGGAGAAGTAAATACTGAAAGTCTCGCCATAAATATTGAACACTTTTCAGTTCTATATAGCCGTCTCTTCACAAGCTGGTTTGCTGGATCTTCGCTCACTGTTTCAAACCCTGTGGAACAGTTCAGTGGTTGTTTAAAGTCTTGCTTCTCTTTCGTGTCAGATGGAGGTGGATCAGTTGGTGTCTCTCTCTGGTTCAGCTCTGGCTCAGGCTATAAGCTCTCTTTTGGAAACCCCAGGCCTCTACGTGTTCTCAGATATACTAGAACTCCCCAATGTCCGTGAGGTGAGGATGAATGTGTCTCACAGAATTTGACTTCAAGTTTTGACTGAAAATGTCACATAATGCCGGAATTTCCCACTAATTGAATAATAAGAGACTCATCTAACCTATGGAATAACACAAATGTTACTATGGGAATTATGTTGTAACTAAGAAATGAGAAAATGCTTTTAAAATGGCATTGAAAGAGTTCCCATCTATTCTGTGTTCTTATTGGCTGATATATATTTGGTCTGATAATTCAAACAAATCCATTCATAAACGTGTTTATTACATATGTTTTTTGTTTTGTAGTTAAAGAAACTAATGTTTTTACGCAATTATATTTTCTACAAACAATTTCAGACATTTACGCTGCTTCTGATTAAAAGTTTGGGATGTCAAGAAAAAACATGAAATACTGATTTTTCTTTTAAAAACAGTACAATATGCTTTTAAAGTGAATCAGAATTTCTTCTCATTACATGTACACATTACATTACAGCATTTTCTTAGAAGTCTGTAACACATGTCTTCAGATGTCTACATGAAAGCTCTTTTCACACTTGACACGCAGCACAGAGATCCCGCAGATGAAATTCAGCACTTACTCGTCTTTATCCAAAAGCCCTGTCATCCCAAAGGACCTAACTAAAGTGCTATACCATTCAGTAATATGTTGGCACTGTTATACACCTCTCTCTCTCTCTCTCTCTCTCTCTCCAGCTGGAGACGGGTCCCCATGCTCCAGTCTATCAGCTTCTCAATCTTTTTGCGTATGGAACCTACAGTGACTACAAAGGTAACCATGACAACAAATGATCTGACCAGATATTAGCCCCCTGAGGCAGTGCCTTCATTCTCTTCTCTGACTCAAAATGAGGTTTTACACCGAATGAACTGCGCTTACTACACTAAATAAGTTAGCTATTGTGAGGTGGAGGCAGGTGTCTTTGGTCCATGTCATTTATTCACACTATGCAAAACCTGTATATGATTCTTGTGCGAAACACAAAAGAAGATATTTTGAGAAATGTCTCTGTTGTTTTGTGTCCATGGGGGTCCAATGTTGTTTCATTACAAGCGTTCCTCAAAATATTTATTTTGTGTTCTGTAGAAGAAAGTCATGCAGCTTTGGACAAGAGGGTGGGTAAATGATAAAAAATGTTTTGGGGGGTTGAACTATCCCTTAACTGTATGTTTTTCCTTTAGAAAGAGCAGCCTCGCTTCCTGAGCTTACACCTGCCCAAAGAAACAAACTTCGTCACCTGTCAATCATCAGTCTCGCCTCCAACCTAAAGGTATTGAGTCATCCATTATCAAGCCATTGTGACTTTACATCGATTACTGTTTTCGTGGTTTACAAATTGCTTTTGGCAATATTGCTATAGACTGTTATTATTTTTCAATCCGATATTCTTTTATTAAGCTTGTATAATATTACTAGTACGAAATAAATTACATTTTGAACATCCCCAAAGCCTATAACTCATCCTAAAATGTCTCTCTCTCAATAGTGTCTGCCATACTCGCTACTGCTCCAGCAGTTAGAATTGAAGAATGTGCGAGAGCTGGAAGACCTGCTGATCGAGGCTGTTTACAGTGACATTATACACGGCAAACTGGACCAGAGGAACCAGCAGGTAGAGGTGGATTGCAGCATAGGTCGAGACTTGGGCCCCAACGAATTACCCAACATTGTCAATACACTGCAAGAGTGGTAAGTGTGCATGTCAGCGTGCTGAGTGATGTATCGATTTTATGATTTTTGTAATAAAAGCTGTTGAATATGTCTCTCAGGTGTTCAGGCTGTGAAGCAGTTCTGTGTGGTATTGAGGAACAGGTGTCAAGGGCAAATCAGTACAGAGAGAGCCAGCTCAAGGTCAAAGTACAAGTGGAGACAGAGGTATGTGTGAATCATCACAATCAGACCCTTGGTACATGTAAAGCCAGTTTTGTATTGATATACGAAGTAATTTGAAGAGAAAATGTTTATGCCGTCTTAAGCGTTAGCCTATGTCCGGAATGGCATACTATCTTCTCTTATTTTTTAAAGCAGTAGGCAGTGTACAGTATAGGTCAATACAGAGTACTGTATTGAGAATAACTGTGATATAAATAGCTGGTTATTGATATCATGTTAATATTTCACATATCAAAAAACTAAATCTGTCAGTTTTTCGTTGACACTTCAACATAGCAGATGGTGGTTTTATACCTGTTTAATATTAACCACAACTACATTTGAGTGTTATAACCAAAATAAACCAAAATTAAAGAGATTTGTCTTAAAGCACAATTGTATTTATTTGTTTCATTTGAAAAGATATCACCTTAATATAGTTATTGTGAATTCTTTTGGCTAGGATATTGCGTAGTGATAGTCTTACCTAATTGTTATTCTTGCCTCTTTTTACTTAATTATCTCAGGTAATTAGGTGAATTTTGTTTTTACAGTTTTTTCTTGCCGCATTTGCCTTGCTCAGTTGGGGCCATAAGACATTAAGCATCATTTTCTGTAAAGCTGCTCTGAAACCTGTTTTCTTTTCCATTTATCCTTACCGTCTTTCATGTACTTCTTTTTAATGTCTTTTAATTATTATACTTCCTTGAAAAGTACAGGATTTATTTGCAGGAAAATGTATATATACCTTGGTTTCTTTGTTAGGTATCAAACTTACAGAAAACCCTAAAGGCAAGCTCTGCTTCCCCATCGTCTGGCCCCGCCCCTGCTGGGGCAGCATCCAATCAGGATGCAGATCAGCCTGCTGAGCCAAGAGACCCTGCTTCCTCTCAGGAGCCACGGCAACCAGGAAAAAAGAGTTCGAAGGTCAAAGGGTAAGGTAACTGTTGTTTAGGGTTTAGGGCTTTCTGACAAAAAGCTTTGAAAAATGTTTTTCTAATATTTATGTTCATTCACTTTCTCTTACCAGTTTAATTTCTTTCAACTTTGTAAAGTTTATAAATAACTCTAACATATTATAAATCACAGTGCAGCTCACAGCGCAGCAGGTGCAAATTGAAGACGTCACATGCAAAGTACATTTATTCATTATTAAATCCCTCATCTACGCATCACTTCATACAGAATCACATCGCTGAGAGTTTGAATTCACTGGTGTTTTTAGTGTAAGGGTGTAAAAAATGATTTATGATTGTTGGTGCATAGTTGTGTATTTGATGTACTGTTATCTTGCTTTAGTTTAGTGTGATTTATAACCCACAGGCTTATAGTCCTAATTAAGCCCGGATGAGTTTAAAATTGTCTGTGTCCTGGTTTGGAAATTTCATGTCAGGATGTGTTCGAGAGAGAGAGAGAGAGAGAGAGAGAGGGTTTGATCACCACTGCTTTCTCTAACAGTGTCAGTTAAGAAGAGGTGTAATTTATTCAGGACGGATCTGACACAGATTAATTCAAGTCCAAGGCTTTAAAAGCATCTCAGTGGAGACTCACCATTAACATTTAGAAACTGTGCCACTCTGTGTCTGAGTGTATTAAACTGCTACTTATTGCCTGGTAATAATTTTATTACATTGCATTAGACAATCATTTAATTAGTTTAAGTGCCAAATGCTTAACAGAAAAAAAAACATATTTTCTGTGTTCCAGATTGCGTGGAAGTGGAAAGATTTGGTCAAAATCTAATTGATCTCAAGAACTCGGATCAGTCTTCAATAACATGCTCACAAACAGACAGTCATTTTTCTGGAAAGCTTGCTGGATAGATAAACAAACAAACTGATGGTCAATTTTTAGACACAAACCATCAACTTCTAAAACAAATAGACTCTTACACAAGTGTGTGTGTGTGTGTGTGTGTTTATGGATATGTATGTTGTAAATGTCAATAATTTGACTCGTGCTCATTTTGCTTTGCGTGTTTGTTTTGTTCATTATTAAATCTGGAAGTAAATGGATGACATCAATGAATAAATGATATCCATCTGTCACGCTGTGTCGTTTCTGGATTTCATGTTTCCCTTGCTCTAATGCTTAGTGCTGGCTGGTAAATGTTTGGTCTCAATGGGGGCTTGTCTGTCAAGAGGTCATGACATTAATTAGCCACAGTTTAATGCAGAAACCCTGAAATAACATCAGATCGGGTTCTCTCTCCTAACAGCACACACACACATTTCTTCCGCAAATGTGTTGTGTAAAATGCCCTTTATCCAGCCATAAAGACTGACTAAGCTACACTTCTCTCTCTATGTCCTGCATAATGGTTTGTAATGGTAGCAATTAACTTGTGGCACCCACTCGGAAATGAAGAGAACAGTGAAAAGCTGTGAGTGATCATTTTACATTAACCCTTGCCACATCACTATTTTTGTATCTACCAAGATCCATCCAACTTAAAAATTATGATCCATTCACACACTCACCTTCTTTTTTTTCCTCGTTCTCTCTATAAATAGTAGTGTTAATTCAGTGAGAGTGAGGTTCACTGTTTCTCAGTCTCGCAGCTCTGAGCAGATGGAAGCTGTGAACTCTTGCAGCTTACATACTGCATGTGTATGTGTGTTTGGAGAATGTGTGAAGTCTGCATATGTGTGTCCCAGTGTTTACAACGATAACTTTAAGATCAAACAGAACAAAAGCTTAAATTCAGCACAGGTAATAAACTAAATGACAATCTTATCTAATATCAAATAAAAATATTTACATAAATATATATTTAAATATAATTTTATGACGTGTAAATATACTACACATAGCTCATAGATATATACATGTTTGTGTATTTATGTATACATATCACATGCATTTTTTCAATCGATTAATTGGGATTAATCGGTTTGACAGCTTTAGCTCCACCTCCAAATTTCGGATCATTCCTACTTCTCTGGACAAAATGTGACCCTGGATCACAAAATTTAAGTAGCATGGGATCGTTTTTAGTAAATGCCAAAAAATACATTGTATGGGTCAAAATGATAGATTTTTCTTCTATGCCAAAAATCATTGGGATGTTAAGTAAAGATATATAAAACTTTATTTTTGTGAGTGCCTTCTACAGTGCCTCTAATTAACAACTTCAAAAGCAATTTTAGATTCCAGAGTTTTAAACTGATATTGTCCAATTTATTAATACATTTATAGATAATGTCTCAATCTCAAAAATGTACCCATTAAAACTGGTTTCGTTGTCCCGGGTCACAAATAATATACGGAAAAGCAAGGTATGGACAGAGACTTGCAGAAACCAGTGCCGTAAGAGCCGTTCTCCTGGCCTGTCTGTGTTATTGAGCAAGTACATAAACAATCAGTCTTCTTATCTTACAACAATTTACAACAGAAAGCCCATAATTATGATCTATAATTTGTGCTGTCATGTGCAGTTTCATGGGAAATGTCAATTTGAGGTCATTTGATTTCAACCCACATAAAGATAACTTGCGGTTTTAGGTTTCAAACAGAGATAAATATGCCTATATTGTGCAGCTTTAAAAATGTCGTATTTTGACATTGAAAAAAATATATAACACCGACACGCATTCACTTTGAAACACCAGAGATGGCTTTTTTATTTCCATAGTACATCGAATCACATTAAGGCAGTGCTACATGGATGATGTAAAACTTCTATAAATCTTTCACATGATGTAGCTTCTTGTGCATGTTTTAAAAAAGAGATACTTTATTCTATTTTTAGAAACTTCAATGGCACATCCGATGTTTTGATACTTCTGACAGCCCAGGTGAAGGAATATTTGTTGTTATTTTGATTTTTCACTTCCTTTCAAATACAAAGGGGGCCGAGTTCTGTGAAAAACAATGTAGCCTAAAGTAGAGTTTTATTAAAAAAGGCTTCTACCCAGCGAAAAAACTAAATAAATGACTCTTCATGCTGTTCGACTAGGTAGCAATATTCAAAACAAAGTTGTGCTGTCTTAAATTGGGGGTGGTTTATTTGCAGCTTTATATCATCTGAACTGCAATCTTTCTTCTCATCTCAATACAAATGTTCAAGAGTGTGCTCTCCATAAACAGCATAAAACTTCCAAAAATCCCTGATAGTGGCAATCAATCACATCGGCTATTTTCCTATGCTGTATAATGTATATGGTTATAAAACTGTTAATATCTCGTCCAACCATTCTCCTCCAAGTCTCTTTTGTTAATGCGCCATCAAGGTTGTGTTTCCATGCAACCAGGCAGAGATATATGGCCACAATGTCGAAGACTAACGTTGATAAGCATAACACACTTTAAATAGAATTACGTAGGTTTCACGAACACCTCAACAGATGTTGATCCATAATTACAAAAACCACTGATCATCAGTGCAAATTATAAGTTAACACAGCAGAGGTCCTTCCAGAGATCTGATTCAATTGGTTGACGTCAACGCCGTCCGTCGTTGCCATGTGAAGCAAAGCCGTATTAAACAAAACAGAGTATGTGAACTATATTTAACTCTTCAAAATAACGGCAGGCGCTTTGTGGAAGGAAATGATAAACACAGTGCGATAAAGGCAGAGCTAGGCGAATGAATGTGACCTTTAGGCCTTTGTATGCATGAGAAAGGCTACCGCGAGCATGTCACACTGGATACTAAATTAATGACCAAATACATCACAGCTTATTCGAAGATCAGAAGCTAATGATTGTGTTCATGGTTGAGTAGCGTTCCCCGAGCCCTTGTAAATGGCTGCGTCGAAAGCTCAGTGACGTAATCCTATACAAACAGCAGTGGAGGAAAGAAGTACACCAGCAAACGTCGAACACAAACTCTCTCGTAGTTTTCAGTTATGTTCCCAATGTCCTCATCAGAGCGTGCAAAGAGTTGCATCAATCTGAAAATCCATATGTGTGTATATACATCGTATGTACATTCAGATGTGTTCACACCAAAGTCTGTAATATACCCGCAGGAAATGATTATCGTGCTTAGAACAGTCGGCTCTTCAAAGATTGACCACTGGTATCCTGCAGCGCGGGGTAAAGAGATGAAGAAAGAGACGGCAGATTAAATTAACATGACTCTCAGTCTATAATCGAGTGTGAGATTAACTGAAATTCACAGAGCGGGTGCAAGAGGAAAGATTTCATGGATGCCATGCTTCTTTCTCTCGCTCTCTTTTTTTAACTCCTCTTGAAATATTCACACATTTTTTTTACAACGGTTTCTCTTTGTGTCATTCACAAAATGATTTTTAAATATGATCAGTCAATTTAGTTCACATTATGGCACGTACAGTACATGTCATGTGGTGTCATTATATACTTGTGCATGTAAAACTACTTTTATCATGTTTCTGTTTCTTGTGGAATTATTGTGCAGTCATGACCTCATACTGAAAGGCCACATATTTTCTTCTGAACAAATGGGTTTTTGCGAAATCCCTGTGTGTCAATTATACAATGTCATTCAATGGTAGTGATTTTTCTATCACTACCATTTGAGCATTCATCAAATGCAAATGCAAATGCAAATGAGCCTTCGTGATCAAATGCAAAGCCTCCATGCACTGTAAGTCGCTTTGGATAGTCAGCCAAGTGCATAAATGTAAATGTGTTAGGATTTTCTATTGAACATTTTTGATGCAGAAGTAGTTGAGGTTCACAGCCTGCACGCACACACATACATACATATCAGCAGAAGTACATTAGGGAAATGTAGTATAAATGTAAATAATCAATATGAAAGTACTAATTGGATGGGTCAAACCATTCTCAACACACTATTTAGGTGTACTGAAAAAGGCTTAAGGAATTATAACATGCTATTACCCCTTTAATTTATGTTATGTTATAAAATGTTAATGATCCTAGTGACTTGAAAATATCACACAACACATATTTTCCAATAATCTTTTTTTGATAAATAACTAATCTTTTTTTAACTTGAATTCAACATATAAAAAAATTGTTTAAAAAGCTGCACCGCTGTGGATGCTTGCAAAACAGATTCCAGAACAAACAATTTTTCACCTTTGATTGTTTTGTTTTGTAAATCACTGAAAATAATACGATGAATGGCAATAAATTGCACAGCCCCAACACAAACACATGTCGAGTTTCCACGTTTAATGGGGACTTACCATAGATGTAATGATCTCTAACCTGTACAAACTGTACATTCTGTCCCCTCAACATAAACTTAACATCACAGAAAACTTCTCTTATTTCACATTTTCAACATCACTTTATTGTATACACCAAAAGATGTCCCCACAATTACTGCTATAACTATCTTCTGTACTATCACTGTAGGGTTTACCGGGACCACACAAAAGTACTTTAACCAGTCTCGGCCCCCTTCTCTGTCTCACAGTCTTGCAGACATACACACACTACCTCTCTCTGTCGGGGAAGGATGGAGTGATGTGCAGTGTCTGCCTGCTGTCCTCCTGAGCTATGGCGCGAGGGATGGCGAGAGAGAGAGGAGGAGGACCGTGAGAGAGGCTCCGGTCGTAACTGAATGAAAAAGAGAGATTAAGAACACTACAGTCAGCAAAAGAATACCGTAGCTGAAGACAGAAAGACAGGCATGAAAGGGCCGATTAAGCAGAACAGAGAGAAAGACGCCGAATGACATTTACATGAAGTTTATTCACTCGGTGGCTTAATTTAATAGACTGCCCTGAGCTTTAAACAGAAAGGGTGAAATAAATGAGAAATGACAGCGAACGAGAGAGATGCCAGAAAAATACGATTAAAATGACATTTGTTCAGGAACCATTTGGACGACGGACTGTCAGGGACACAGCTTGAGGTCCACAGTAGGGTGACGTGGAGACAGCATGTAATATTAATACCCCACACACTTATCTACACCCAGTCAGGAGTGAGTTCACTCCACCTCTGTGTGCATTGATTGAATGATGGGAGATGGGTTGCGGGTTGTTAAATGAGCGGGATGGTGTCACGGCAAGCGTACGGTACGCCGAACAGAGATTAATTGCGTAGACGTAGCATGCGTGTGCGTGCAATAAATTGCCCTCAGCTCAGTCAGACGAACGACGCTCTGATTTTCTACCTGAGACTCTCATTGACATTCAAACTACCAAGAATTCGCAATGTGACTGTTTCCGAACGTTCTATCTGTCTTACAAAGAAGCTCACAAACCATAATGTCTGATTTGTGGTACCCGCATCGTTGCTTTGCCGCATCGAAAAGAAAGCACGCGATTGGTCGAAATGTTCGGCACGTTCCGAAACTTGGTCGGAGGTAAAATTCTAGCATAAACTAAAGGTACGAATAAATCAGACTCATAACCTGTCATCTTCCTGTTTATGGTTACTCTCGGGACGACATGGACCCTTCTTCGGCTCCCTAAATCATTTTAATGATCATCCGTTCGATCGAACGCAGCCGTCCAAGCGAGTGGAAATGCAGTCTTGCGCCTGATGGCTCACAACGCCCCAGGCAACGTTTCTAATTAAACCAGCACAATAAAACAACGTAAGGTGTCCGCGTAGTTAGCGTCTGCAGAGTCGGAATATCTACAGATGACATTTCAGTTCCGCGGGGAACCAGCGCTTGGAATCTGTTGCGTGAACTTTGTTATTATGACGCACAGATTGCGCATTAACTCGTAAACACGCTAGCGGGCGGGCGGTCTCAATGGGCTGCATCAAAGAAATGTGAAAGCGCAGAAGTGTCGTAGATGTCTCACCAGAGTTTAGCAGAGATGATGACCGCAGAGAGGACCAGCAGAGACGAAATCGTCACGGTCACGTAAAACTGCGGGTCCACTGAAACAAAGTGTGAAGACGCAGGAAAAGCAGAGTTAACGTGAAAGTGTTGGCCACGCCCACACGATATTTCAATTACAATGACAGGAAGAGGAATTGACTAAATTGCAATTGACATTCAACACGGCCACACAACAGATGGTGCGTCCCAAATCTCACAATGATGCACTGTTCTGCGCCATTGTGTAGTATTAATAGTGTGAGCAGTGCTTTCACATCGAAAATGTAAACTTTAAAGGAGTAGTTCACTTCAAAATTTCACATTTTTTTCCTATTATGGAAAGTGAATGGGGGCCGATTTTGAAGTGAACTACTACTTTAATTACCCGGAGGATTATGCACTCATTCAACCAAAAATAGGAAGTGTGCAACTCTGGATACTTCACGCACTTAATGGTCGCAGGGAGACGGCCTAGACGCTGCTAGAGCAAAGTTCTCCTGTGGGGGATTACGCTTAAATTGGATGATGACGGAAGTCGTGCTGGACAAAGCAGATGGAAACGACATAACATGTACAAATTGATTTCACTGCTACACTTTGTTTTGTGAGATTGACGTCATTCGCCCTCGTCAGGGAAACGGCATATGTCCGGTCAGTATACCATTAAGTGGGACTATACACTAGATAGTTTGAGTGCATAGTAATATGTCATTTGGGACACCACTAGAGGCATTTCCTTACTCTCTTACACAATTCTTTAAATTAAGGTTGACTTTTACGTATCATGTATTGGAGTACTACTGTGAAACAACTTCTGAAATTAGGAAAAAATGTAGGGCGGGGCTTTAATTTACCCTCGCCCTTTTGATTGGTTTGTTTGAAATAGGGCCTGCAGGGGAGGGCTAAAAATGCCTGGCCATTGGTTGTTGTTGAGAGGGGGAGAGGAGCTTTACGTTTTGATGAAAGATTACAAGTGCAAATGAATTAATAATAGTGTTCACGGATAAATCATTTAAATGAATCACTGCAACACTGTAAAACAATTAGAATATTACTGCTTGATTGCATGCAGACTTTGACATCCAAAGAACCTTTCTGTTTCACACAAGCTTCTTTGTTTGTGGAAAAGGGCTCTTTAGATTCTTAAAAAGTAAGACATGGCTTTTATAAGAAAGTTTGAGTAAAAGGTTCTTTGGAAAATGTTTTCTCTTTTGTTCAGTGTAAAAAGAAAGGTTCCATGTCTGGCTGGTTCCAATATGAACCTTTACCAAGGACAGAACCTTTCTGTTAAGACAAAAAAATATTTGTAGTGCGTAGAAAAAGGTTCTATAGTCTTTAAGAAAAAATGGTTTTGATAAGTTCTTTGGAAAACCAAAAATGGTTCTATCTATATCATGGCTGTGAATTTTTTAGCACCTTTTTAAGCACCCTTTATAAGAGAGGATTTTAGTACAAGAAATGTCTACATGTTTTGGTAAATTGGGTCATTCTAACAATCATTCTTTGCTTCTTGTATTTCCACATCTTGCATGAAAACATTACATTATAAACTCTTAAAAATAAAGGTGCTACACAATGTTCTTCACAACAATGTCATGAAAGAACAATTTGTGTTTTCCCAAAGAATAATTCAGTCTTTAACTTTTAATAATCTAAACAACGTCTTGTCAAACCGAAAAGTTCTGCAGATGTAAAAGGTTCTTTATGGATCCTTGTATAGTGCCTTCATTTTTAAGAGTGGAATTTATTTTTTCTGCAACTGTACTTTCTACATTCTGTTGCTGCCTCAATTCAAATTCAGGAAATGAACTGGAATTCAAAAGGCAATATCCAATTTATTCTGAATGGTACACAACAAAGAGCAATAAAAAGAAATGAAAGCTGAGAAAGCAGAGAGACAAAGCAGTGCAAAAAACAGCATGTGTAAGAGCATTGAGCGAAAGCAATAAGGAGTAGGAGAGGAGAGAGAAAACATGGGGGCGAAGCGTGTGGGGGCATAGTGTCATAATCAGGTAAAGTTGTATTGATTGGATTGATGCCTGCCTCTTGCTCAATGGGAGAGAAATCTACACTCTCCTCAAGCGCAAATTTACTGCCATGAAGAAACAGCACGAGCCCAGCGTCTGCTGGCAATTTCGCTTTCAGACAAGAAACCAGCCATACAAACCTTCTTGGGTCTCCTGCTCTGTATCTTTTCTCTCCTCCTCTCCTGTTGTTGGCTGTTGAGTCTGATTGGCAGGCTTTCCCCGATGATGTGACAAGTCCTCGGAGGTGGTCATCTTCAGGTTCTCGGTCTCCAGGCTGGACAGGAAGTGATGCGTTTCCTCCTCTGGCGGTTGTGTGGGACCCCAGTCGACCGCCCAGAGCTGAGTGGTGGTGGCCTGCGCCGTAACGGGCATCTGCATATCTCCGAGCTCCTCCCACTTCCTGTCATTCGTGTCACCGGTGGCAGTGCAAAAAATGACAGTGACCAGCAGGAAGCTCCAAAGGGGAATGAATCCAATGTGGGGAGAGATGGAGCTGGGGGGGAAGGAAAGACAATGCAACGGAAAGACGGAAGGAGGGATTGAAAAGAAAAAACTAGATATGCATAAAGAACACACAGCTGAGAAGTGCGGAAAGATGGAAAGAGACTTGAGCAGAAGCTGATGCAACTCATTGAGCTGCAGGACAACTGGCCAGATCTGAGTGCAACCAAAACAGTCAAGTGACAGTCATTTACTTACCATAGCTCCATCGCTTCTGGTTTTTCACTGAGTCTTTGCTGTTCCGATCATCTCTTAAATAACAATGACATAAGGAGGGAAAGAGAAGAGAAGGAGTGATTGTGAGGCGGAGGGCTCGGTCCTGACACTAACTAAATGATTCAAACAGATGGCTGTAGTGGAGAAATACCCTGCTGTCTCGGATGCAACACAAACATAAACACACACAGGCATACGCACAACACAAACACACTCGCGCTTGTTGCTGCGCTCACAGTATCAACTCGGATGCACATTAAACAGTAACACCCACATACACACTCTCTCTGACTCAGATCAACCACGCATTCATTAAACATAACAATACAAAATCATACGCCATGTTAGAAGATCTAAAGAAAATCACACACACTGATAAATAGAAAACACACACCTGTGGATACATTTCAAGTCTTAATCTACATCCTCAAGCGAAACAGAATAGGTGTTTCCAAATTTAGTTGAAAACGCTACACACTTCCAGGGAGCACACATGCTTAAAAACATGCAGATTCACATACTCAAGAACAGAGAGAACACTTCACATGCTTACCTCAAGCCACTGAAGATGGGAGTGGGAGAGAGGGAGAAAGCCTGGAAGTGGGGAAAAGCATTGGTTGCCGTAGCGACAGAGACATGTAGAAATTGTGCGAGTGAGAAACAGAGTGCAGAGAGAGAGAGAGAGAGAGAGAGAGAGAGAGGGGAGGGTGCAAGAGGGGATTGGCAGAAAGATTGAAATACTAATTATATTTCTTAACTGGTTCAAATTAATTAGACAGCAAGAAGAAAATGAATACATTTCAAAGACAAGAATAGCTGGACAGAAAGGACGTATTATATTCTGAGAACCGGTTGAAGTACAGAAAACGTATGTGTTTGTTTTAGGGACGCAGGTATAGGAAATCAATACACATTAATGTGGAGGTTCAGAGTGATGAACAAAGCCATAGATGTTTATAGACGGAAACGCCAGAAAAGATAAATACTCTCACACGCACATATATAACGTGGTCCATTTTATTGAATCAACGTTTACATAGAAAACAGTCTGTTGCTTCTTTCTTTCCTTCGGTTTCTTCACACTCAATCTGTTCCACTTGAGTTCTCGCGTTTTCTTTCTTGCACTCCATCATCGTCCCTTGAACTTTCTTCTTATTTTTCTTTCTGAGCAGCTCTTTCTTTTCAGCCCTCCTTCGACCTTCCTATTGTCTCTGTTTGTCATCCACCCCTCCTCTTTTTCTCATTGAAGAACGCAACGCAGCCACGAAGTACTTGCCGGTTCCACAGTTTCAGGTGCATCCTGGGGCATGAAGTCTTCATCATCATCTACTGAAAAAGAGAAGTTGGTGAATATTCCCTACAATGTTTGACCAATGAATTGTCATTATCTTTTTGTTCAACTGTAAGAACTGCATGAGGACTTCCACAAATCATTTTAAAGATGACAGAATTCCATTTCTATCCTACGGAATATTTTAGATAAGGAAATACACATTAGTTTTGGCAGTTCACTGTTCTATCATTGGCTGTTTTGACTTCTTAATTCACGGTACAGGTAAAAAAAATTGTATTTTACACTGTATAATTTAGCGTTGTTGTCTTTGGTTCTCTCTTACCGTCGCTTCTGTCGCCCTCAGACTCCCTGTCAGAATCCAAAAGAGAATATTCCAATCGGCTGTCTCGTCTCACTGCAACATCACCTCTAGAGCCAGAACAACAGAAAACTGTTAGCAGAGGGCACTTGGGTGACACTGTTTACAAGGACGGAATGATGTTTAATATGCCCCGAAGCAAAAGCAAAGCAGCTTTGCTGACAATGTATGATGAAACAAGTCATTCAGAAGTCAAAGGCTTCTTCCATAAAGCAGCACGATCACTAGGGGGAAGTTAAAATAAACTCTAAAGTCAATGGTTAAATATCCTTCTTGTGCATTTGACTGATGCTTTTATACAGCAGTGGATTCAAATTTATATATTTTATACTCCTGATATTGGTGTTGCTAGCATTGTCATGGCTTCTCCCTAAGCTACAAGAACACATAAACAAAAATGTATATAAAAACAAACACTAAATGCCACAATAACCCACACTAAACAGCATTTTGTATATACATATGATTTAACAGAAAATTGTCTGTTTTGGCTTTTAAATGTCTTTACATTAAGTTGTTTTCATGCTCTCAGCAGTCGAGAATTCATAGCACAAAAACACTGTGTCGGCACAAACCATGTTTATCTTTGCTGCGAGTGAACCCATATTTAATCAAGTCCGGATCGATTCTTTTACCATCGATAGTTTGTCGTTTCATTAAACTTGCGCCACAATACTGTAGAGTTTGACACACAGACTTTAAAAAACAACAGAAGAATGGAAAATACGGTCTGCTCGCTTTGGAAAGTTGATCATCTTGCCAACCTAACTACGCATAAATTGTATGGTTAGTTGCATTTTATTAATTGCAATTTGCATTGTTTTTCCCCCGCTGTTGCCCCACTACTAGAGCAGACCTGCGGGCTGCGGCCCAATTGTTTATGTCACGACCCACCGGTGAGGAACCACGGTTTGCTTTTCATACAGAAATGTAGTTAATACAAAGAAATCAATATTTTTGCACAAGTCATTATTGGCTCAGCATCCAGCGGTAGAAGGGAGCTACAGTTCTCATTGTCAATTTAACTGTGCCTGGAGCATTCCTGTAGACTTCTCGTTAATAGACATCCCAAAGAAACTCCATTCCAGCTGCGATCTCATTACAGATGTACATATTGATATACTGACTGAGTGAAACGTTGAGCAGAGGTTTTGAGGGTCTTATATTAGTAATAGAG
Source organism: Barbatula barbatula (assembly GCF_947034865.1). Lineage (NCBI taxonomy): Eukaryota > Metazoa > Chordata > Actinopteri > Cypriniformes > Nemacheilidae > Barbatula > Barbatula barbatula. The sequence continues at coordinate 12,309,516 of NC_136775.1, forward strand.
GTCCAGAAGTCTGTCTGCTCAAGTTAGTGAACTGATATATATGTAATGTACATAATAAATAGAATGTGGGGTCAAGAGATGAGCAGAATCTTAAGCAACCTGTAGTGCATTAAAGCTTTGATTTTTTTAAGAGATAAATAGAATGCATATGAATCAAAATCAATGCAACTGGATTGGACTTGAGATAGAGGGATTGTACAGGACAATGAATTTTAACAAAAGTTAGACACACCTCTTTTTGAAATTTCCTGGAAGCTGCTCCCAAACGATGAGGTCACGACCCCCTGTTACCCACCGATGGTCCCCGCTCGATGTTAGCCAGGCAGCAAAACATAGAATTCTGGGAAGACTTGAAGAGGTAAGTGAAACCAGGTACTTGCACCGGGGAACAGAAAACACTGAAAGAAAGAGAGAGAGAGACGGGGGTCATTATATTGTTAAATCTGTCTCGAGGTTTTGCACTTTAAGTGGTGTTAAAAATGTGACATCAGTCACTTACAGTTAATTGTGCTTTGTCCGGTGGCGAGGTCAAAGCAAGAACCAATTAAAAGACCCGGAATTTGACTGATGCAATCTGTGACACCCGCAGTGCTGCTGTGATTGGTTAACCGGGTCACTACGCCTGCGAATGATAGAAGAGAACAAACACACATCAACATTCCACCACTGAAACACAACCATTTTACACACAAATCTTACACACAAGATTAATTCATACTGAAAACACTGTACAATTAAACCGTAAAGAAAGCGCAACGTAATAAAATTTGTCTTCATTTGCACCCTTTTCTGCCCTGTCATTAACGGTCAACACTGCTGTGTATTTTGTGTGTTTAATACAGATGTCTTTCTGTCTGTATGAAGCTCATTACTTCTTTTAAAGCATTTTGATGAACTGGCATCATTATCAAGCTCAGCGCACTCGATTAGAACATCACTTCATGTTTCTACCAGTAAAACTGATTTATCTGATGTAATTGTTTACAGGTTTTGTGATATAATAGCCTTCAGCACAACTCTCCTATGAGAAAACAGGATTAAAATGAGAATGTTCCGGATGTTTTTATGTCTTCCACTGCCCTGCAGCGAGCAGACCCTCCCCTGCCTGTGTTCTCTGAGCTGCTGGGATTTCAGCACAGATGATATTAGCAGCTCTGAGCGAACAGACTCAGTCAAGATGTATTCCATTAATAAATCTGTTAAATAGCCCCGAGTAAAAGAACAAATGAAGGTCCGCTGGGGTGGTTGAAATATGTATCGCTATAGCACTCATCATATCTATAAGAAGCCATCTCCCTGTTTCAGCAGAACAACTTTTTCCTGACATCAGTTGCATTTAGAAATGCAAAGTTTGCACTTAATTACTGTATATTTTATTAAAATGTCACCCAGTCTGTGACATCCAGGCTTAAATCTCATATTAGTATAAAAGCATTAATTTCACTAGGATTTCAAACTCTAATATTAACAGAGTAAGACCAGAAATCAAAGATATCTAGGTTATATTTACATTATGTAGGATGATTGTATATAATTACTTCCCATAAAACCTACCTGATATAGAAATATAGTCTTATATGAAAATGTATAATATTATATACTATATTATATATAATCAATGTGCTTACATTGTATTGAGAATAACAAAAACATATCATTATTTATATAGTTTTATTCTTCATAATATCTTCATAATTATATATATCTACTTCTGTTTCCACTATTTATATGTACATAAAGCTGCTTTGCCTCAATGCAGAACAGTGAAAAGCGCAACAGAAATAAACTAAATTGAATATAATTGAATTGATATATAATATAAATATTGGTCACCAAATCATGTTGACATATATATATATATTACCTGTCCTCCAGTTAAGGATTCGTATGCTCGCCCTCCCATACGTGAGAAACACGCGGTCCCCACGGGGGCTCAGAAACAGCCTCCCATTCAGCCCATCACCTCCACCACACCCTGTGACTTCTGGCTCCCAGAGGTGCAACCTGCGCAGGGGCTCCGACCCTTCATTGCTCAGCCCCCACACGCACACGCGTCCTTCGGCGGAGCCGCTAAACAGCAGAGGACCTTGGGACTGCGAAAAACTGAGGGTAAATGCCACTGCGTTTCCATGGCAACTTGTGCCAACCAACTGAATTAAATATGAGACAAGATTCTCTTCTCCTTGATGCTTAAGTATCATATTTCATATCTTCACCTCTTATTTCACCTTACAACGTGCTATAAGATATATTGCACTTTTTTCTCCTCACACAAAACATATGATTAAATAAGAAAAGACTACACTGATCCCAATGGGAATTTCAGTCTGTATATATTGACTTTCTTTATATTGTTCGGTTCAATTGAATTCCATATACTATTAAAAGTACAATACACAGTCCATATGCCAATTAATCACTCACTAAAAAAAGCCTGAGACCGCAGGAGTAAAAATGTTGCCCTTTACTGGCTTGTGCATCTCTGTGAACTTTAGAACCGTGTTTAAAGATCGCCTGGAGTGCACGCAGACTCTTAAGGGATCTCTCTTCAGGCAACACTTCAGATTCTTTTCTTAACATATGCTGATCTAAAGGGCAGACTGAGAAAGTTCCAGATGCTAGTGTGGTTCTGTTGCCATGGCGCTCGCCCACCTGGAGTGTGGTGACTGAGTCCAGGTGTGCGTTCACTGATTGACAGCTCTCCTGTGAGCTCCAGCTCCACACCTGCAGCTTCCCAGCATCTAGAGCGAGATCGATAAATCTGAACCTCAGACACATCTGATATCTCCTGACAGATGCAAGGCATGGTCAACACAACAAAACACACATGCACACAGACATGCTGTGTTGTGAGAGCATCTGCCTACCTGAACCAGTGACAATGAAGCCTTGTCTTTCAGGAATGAAGCAGAGACTTGTAACTGCATTGAACGTGTAAATGGACTTAACACACTGACCTGCAAGAAACACAAAATAGACATAAACAACAAGCACACCAGCAAAACAGTGAGTACTCTCTCTTTCTTCAGATTCACATAGTGACTTGATTGAGCCATTGAACACATTGCGGCTGTCACAGCAGGACATCTACAGCACACTCTCCAGCCTGCAACACTTCGATTTCTAATAATATTCTAATAATTTAGCAGTAACTATTAAATTAAACAAGATATTTCAATACCGGTTAAAGAAAGTTTATAAAAACAAGTTTATCTTTAATCGTAGATAAATAGATGTTGCTATGAGCTTATTTAACCCTTCATTGCACAAATGTTCAAATAGGTTTTATTTAGAATGAAAAGTACCTTTTTACTAGTATAAAAAATAAACTTGAGAAATAAAATAAAACTCAAATAAAAAGGATTTAAAAAAAATTCCACGGTGGCTCCATTGCATCAATAACTTTCCATCCGTTTGTTTCTAGAAAACATACACAGTCAAACAAATCCATACTTAAATCATTCCGATTTTGACATATAACGGTTTTCCTGTCAATAACAAAATGCTAGGGCAGTCCACGTGGTTTTAAAATATCAGAAAAATTGTTGTGTTGTTGGTTGTTCTGTGACTATAAAACAAAACTTTGTATGGTGATGCTTTCAATACGAATCATCTTATTGCCATCTGTCCTTGCAAAGTTAAAGGGATGGTTCACCCAAAAATGAAGAATCTGTCATCGTTTACTCACCCTCAGGTTGTTTCAAACCTGTATACAGGTACATCTCAAAAAATTTCAATATCATGAAAAAGGTCAATATTTTTATCACTTTGTTTTACGAAATTGACACCCATATATTATATAAATTCATTACACTGAGTGAAATATTTTAAGCCTTTATTTCTTGAAATTTTGATGATTACACAAAATTCAGTGTCTCAGAAAATTTGAATATTACATAAGATCAATAAAAAAAGGATATTTTAAACAAAAGTTCTCTGCACTCAATATTTGATTGGGCCTCCTTTTGCATGAATTACTGCATCAATGCAGCGTGGTATGGAGACAAACAGCCTGTGGCACTGCTCAGGTGTAATGGAAGCCCAGGTTGCTTTTCTTCATGTCATCTGCATTGTTGGGTCTGGTGTCTCTCATCTTTCTCTTGACAGTACCCCATAGATTCTCTATGGTCAGGCGGGTTTGCTGGCCAATCAAGCACAGTAACATCATGGTCATTAAACCAGCTTTTAGTACCTTTGGCAGTGTGGGCAGGTGTCAAGTCCTGCTGAAAAAAAACATAAAGCTCCATAAAGCTTGTCAGCAGAAGGAAGCATGAAGTTCTCAAAAATTTCCAGGTAGATGACTGCGGACTTCAGAAAACAGAGTGGACCAAAATCCTCTTTTCAGGTGAAAGTCAATTTTGCATTTCATTTGGAAATCAAGGTTCCAGAGTCTGGAGGAAGGGTGGAGAGGCACAGAATCCTTGTTGCTTAAAGTCCAATGTGAAGTTTCCACAGTAAGTGATGTGTTAGTCCACTGTGTTTTCTGAGGTCCAAAGTCAATGCAGCCATCTACCAGGAAATTGCCGAGCACTTCATGCTTCCTTCGGCTGACAAGCTTTATCGGGATGCTGATTTCATTTTCCAGCAGGACTTGATACCTGCCCACACTGCCAAAGGTACTAAAAGCTGGTTTAATGATCATGGTGTTACTGTGCTTGATTGTCCAGCAAACTCGCCTGACCTGAACCCCATAGAGAATCAACGGGGTATTGTCAAGAGGAAGATGAGAGACACCAGACACATTTACATATTTGGCAGACGCTTTTATCCAAAGCGACTTACATTCCATTATACATTTTGTATCGAAGTATGTGCAATTCCCTGAGATCGAACCCACGAACTTGGCATTGACCTGCTCTAACCACTGAGGTACAGGAAAGCTCAACAATGCAGATGACCTGAAGGCCGCTATCAAAGCAAACAAAGAGAAAGATATTTGGAAGAATGTTAGCAATTTTCAGTTCTGGGACTTCATCCACTACCATAGTTGGAAAAAATATATCGTTTTTATTCTGTTGATGATATGTTTTGAAGAATTTAGAAAAACAAAGAGTTCTCTGGCACCTTTGAATACCATTTAATTCTTCCTACTACTTCCTACTCGGAACTGAAAATTACTTACATTCTTCCAAATATCATTCTTTGTGTTCATCTAAATGTATTCAGGTATGAAATTACATGAGCGTGAGTTAATGATGACAGAATTTTCATTTATGGATTAACTATACCTACAGTATGAGTTTGTTACCATATGGTAACAGAAAGAGGGCTCTATATGTTTGCTGAGGCCACAAAGTGTGTATGCATTTGACTCACCTGAACTCAAAGCCCATATTTTCACACAACAGTCCGTGGAACCACTTAAAACCAATCTTTCCTTGTCAGGCAAGTCAAGTTCATGTGCTGCATGAAAAGAGAACAAGACAATCAAAAAATGAACTGAAAAAGAAAAGAGTGATTGAAGGACATGGGAAAAATGAAAAAGAAGGACAAAAAGCATGAGAAACAAATGCACTGTCAAAGACAGCAAGACAGGGAGTGACGGAGAGCAAAAGGGACAGATGGGAAGGAGGGAATCGGTACACAGAACAAAAGACGTGGGAGAGGAGAGTGTATAAAAGATGAGTGAGGAGTTGTGGGTACATCTGTATCTACCGGCTGTCCCCATTAACAGGATCAATTATTCTCTACTTTCCAGCACTTAGGGGCCTTGAGAGACTGACAGAGAGGGGTGTATGTGTGTGTGCATACCCAATCTCCTGCAGTACTCTGGAGGTGGGGCATTAAGACAGGTGACTCCACTGCTGTGACCTCCCAAATTTCGCTGTTCTGTTGCCGTGGGAACATGCCACACTTTAACCGTCGTATCACGACTTAAATGGGTAGAATAAGGAGGAGAAAAGCAAGAAAAAAGCACAAGTGACAAGAAGCGTTGCGGGATACATTAACATTTTCACAGTCAGTTAGTGTCATAAATTGTTTACTTTTCTGTCGCTTTCCACAAATTAGGTGCGAAATAGGGCCTGAAAATGATGTCATTTATTTATTTTTAGACAAATGGTTCATGGAAGGTTAGGTGCTTAACCTTCTAAAACTGTTGACTGTCAACGTCATTGGGTCAAGTTAAATCAAACATTTCGTTTTTTTCTTTAGTTGTTAATTTGATCTCTCTCTCTCTCTCTCTATATATATATATATATTATATTATATATATAACTCAATTCTAAACGCAACAATTGAGTTTTTGCCCCCATTTTTCATGAGCTGAACTCAAATATCTAAGACTTTTTCTATGGCCTATTTCTCTCAAATATTGTTCTCAATTCTGTCTAAATCTGTGTTAGTGAGGACTTCTCCTTTGCCGAAATAATCCATCCACCTCACTGGTGTGGCATATAAAGATGCTGATTAGACAGCATGATTATTGCACAGGTGTGCCTTAGGCTGGCCACAATAAAATGTGCAGTTTTATCACACAGCACAATGCCACAGATGTCGCAAGTTTTGAGGGAGCGTGCAATTGGCATGCTGACTGCAGGAATGTCTACCAGAGCTGTTGCCTGTGAATTGAATGTCAATTTCTCTACCGTAAGCCGTCTCCAAAGGCGTTTCAGAGAATTTGGCAGTACTTCAAACCGGCCTCACAATCGCAGACCACGTCTAACCACACCAGCATCTTCACCTCCAAGATCGTCTGAGACCAGCCACCCAGACAGCTGCTGCAACTATTGGTTTATAACCAAAGAATTACCGCACAAACTGTCAGAAATCGTCTCAGGGAAGCTCATCTGCATGCTCGTCGTCCTCATCGGGGTCTTGACCTGACTGCACTTCGTGGGCAAATGCTCACATTCGATGGCATCTGGCACGGATGAATCCCTGTTTTCACTGTACAGCTCAGAGAGCGTGTATGGCATCGTGTGGGTGAGCGGTTTGCTGATGTCCAAGTTGTGGATCAAGGCTCATGGTAGCGGTGGGGGGTAATGGTATTGGCAGGCGTATGTACATTTTGGACAGCTAATTTTAGTTTGGCCTTTTATTGTGGCCAGCCTAAGGCACACCTGTGCAATAATCATGCTGTCTAATTAGCATCCTTATATGCCACACCTGTGAGGTGGATGGATTATATCGGCAAAGGAGAAGTCCTCACTAACACAGATTTAGACAGATTTGTGAACAATATTTGAGAGAAATATGCCTTGTGTCCATATAAAAAGTCTTATATATAATATATATATAAAAGTTTACAGGGTTGCCAGTTACTTGTTTTAGTTTAAATGCAGCCATTAAACCAGCTAATTTAGCACCAAATGTTAATTTAAAGTCAGTGATAAAAGTATGTCATTTTGTGCACAAAATGTGGGGCACCGCTAAAGTTGTTTAAATGCCAAAAAACACCTTTTACATTAATCTGTTTAAAAATAGCTAAGTTTTCTGATATGTTCATTTAAAAAAAGAAATCACAACATAAAAATTTTAATTAGATCCTCTAATGCAGCAAAATGCACTTTTATATTGTAAAGTAAAAGACTTTTCAATACCTGCCCGAAATGACAAGGTTGTCAACAGAGACCACGCAAGTGATGATGTCACTGTGGCCCTCTAGAAATCGAAGACGAAACTTGGCTTTTTCCCAAGTTTGTCTGAGAGATCTGAACTCAGCATCTGTGACGCACAAAGACAATCAAACATACGTTATTTAAAAGAAATTATCAAATGTGGGTTTTTTTTGTCTCTCCGGTAAAAAGAGATAAATTAACCATCTGTTATATATGCTCACAAAAGGCACCCCTTCCTGTGAGAAACACGCAGGCTTGTAATCAACATCTGTGTACATAACCGTAATTTTGTTTGTGATTAGTGCACTAATATGACCTCCTTGTTCTTCTTCACTGGGACCGACTGGAGGAGCGTGTGTTTCCTCTGCGCCATCTGTTTTACTTTCATCCTTTTCTTTATTCTTTCGTCTCTCCTCTCGTGCTATCTTTAGTGCAGGACGTTGAGCGACATGTTGCTCTGTTTCCTCCTCCCTATCACATAAAAAATAAACACATCAACCAAAGAGCCCTTAGCCCTGTGTATAATTCACAGCCTACAGGCCCCTACCTAGATGCTCATTCTTACACTGGTCTTTTCATTTTATCCCCCTCTTTTCCCACAATGCCTTCAGTTTGCTGGGGGCCAGAAAGCTGCAGCAGAACCTCAGCCAATCTGGAGCGAAGCTCCGCCTTCTTCAAGACCTATAGAGAGCAAAAGGAGATTTCATGTGGTGGTACTTCATTGTATGGAATAATAAAAACGTATCATAAAAGACAATATCAGAATGATGGTTTAGCAAAGTGCATTAGTCAGCCATGCAATGTTGCACTTGCAATAACTGAATTATCACAGAAGAATTGTGATCATTATGTGTTGGGAAATAATGACAAGCTCTGAAGAGTGATACAAACAAGCTTGCACACAGGTGAACTGAAGAGATAAGATTGATTTGCCCTCAATATTTGGGATTTGTCCAATGGGCGAGAGAGAGAGAGAGAGAGAGAGGGAGAGGGAGAGGGAGAGGGAGAGGGAGAGGGAGAGGGAGAGGGAGAGGGAGAGGGAGAGGGAGAGGGAGAGGGAGAGGGAGAGAGAGAGAGAGAGAGAGAGAGAGAGAGAGAGAGAGAGAGAGAGAGAGAGAGAGAGAGAGAGAGAGAGAGAGAGAGAGAGAGAGAGAGAGAGAGAGAGAGAGAGAGAGAGAGAGAGAGAGAGAGAGAGAGAGAGAGAATAGTATCGTAATTCTGTACCTTTATTTTTTCCTCTGGAGTGAGAGAAACTTTGATCTCCAAGTTCTCAATTTGCCTTAACTTCTTTTGGAGCTTCCTCACCTCCCCCATCTGATTGCAGTTTAAACAAAACCCAACACCGATGTAATTCACACTGGCGTTATCGAAAATGTTCCGCCCTTAATCCAATTTGAGGTTTATACTGTGAAGAAGTGGATTTCTTTTAGCTGCACAGCAGACTACACTAACTGGCTACTGTTTATGTAGACGTGTACTCGGACCTCCTCAGCCGGAAATCAACAGCTGTACGATGACTAAATGAAATATATCCGAATCTCTCTGGCGACATCGCGTGGATTTAGGAAGATTCTGACTATTAATTTTTTTTCTTTTACATTCTACCTGCCGTCTGCATACATCACTACTGTAATAATGCGTTTGATTAAAATGACATATCCCATCAGTGCCTTGAGCCGAGCAGCGATGCTGACTTGTACCTATATATATATTAAATCAGATCCACATTAAATATGAAAAAATAGTTCTTGTGAAATCTAATCGATACACAATTAGTATCTACAAGTACATAAAGCGCAAACGGGCTTCAACATCGCTGTTTTTCTTGTGACACTTTTGACCTCACTTGACGGAAATGACGCCACGACGTGCACGAAGCGCTCGCTCCGTTAGGAGGAAGTGCCGTGCAGACAGTTCGGCCAACTCCGTAAGAAAAGAAAAAAATTGAAAAAAACACACAAGGAAGGGAGAAATTCTTTGATTTCTCCAACCGGTCGGTTGCGGAAAAACTTCGCAAATTATCCCGATAGTAGGAAATCCCCGGCGGGCGAAGCAAAGGTCTTAAGAGCTGGTAATCTGTCTTGATTTTTCACTTTAAAGCTTGTTTTGTTGGCTGTTGATGCGAGCTGCTGTCGCCCGATCGCCGTCACTCGTGCCGGAAGTCTGTGTGAAACCGCCTCGATCCCAACGTCGACGTTTTCCCCCTCACTTGTTCTGTTTTTTTCTTTTCTTTTTTTTCGCCTGATTTTTATTTAACCAGAAGTGATCAACCAGGAGTGAGTGCCCGGGTCACGTCATGCAGTGGGCTGCAGGTCCGCCTTCGTTATTGAAGATTTGACCCAGCGTGTCAATAATATACAATTATTTAAATAGGATATCATTGGATATTTGCTATTAAATACTTGACCGTTTTATTATATGGTCAAACCACCGACTCTGGCTATGAGCAAAGCAAAAGCAGAAACGCACATTATCTGCAATAAAATGACAAATGACATCCGGCGACAGGAGATACTGTATTTAACGTTACACGCCATAACAATGACTAGAGTTCAGTCACGATTGATAGTGTTTATGTGATGTGGATTATATTACACCCGCTTTGGGTAACGTTAGTTTATATAAGACAAATAAATATGTTGTCCCCATATGTTGTTATAAATCTGGATCAAATATGTTTAAACTACAGTACATACATTTAAAATGCTTTTGTTGTTTTTCTTTCTGAATCCTACATAATATGCACGTTCATATAATAACATGCTCCAGACTTCTCACATCCCACCAACAAGTCTTCACTATCCTTAACCACTTGCCCCATCACTTCAAAAGGTCAAAGGTTGCAGTGTGTGCATAGTGTTGTTTTCTAATTAGAAGTTTTTGTGTGTTGTTCAGGGGTGATGGAAGACTCCCATTTTAATTCCTCATACTTCTGGTCTCCTGTGCAGGGTCAGGTGAGCAAACTTTAGAGCTGCTTCTTAAATACACTATCACATGTTACACCTTTAATTGTTCTCCCTGGGATAATCCATTTCTGTGTTTTCCTTTTAGATTGAGAATGCTGTATTTCTCAATAAGGTAAAGGAGCAGTTGGGTCAGGATAAAAGCCCCACCTACTCACATGGCCCCGCCCACGACCCAGTGACTGCGGTTGCTGGAGGTGTAAGAACACTTAAGCAGGAGCAGAGGCTACCATCCCATTCCTCACACAGTATCACGGTAGTGCCGACTCACACAGGCATCATGACAGCAGGTACTGTATGTGTTAATGGTACACACTCTGGGGGTCTTGGTTTCTCATTCTTTAACGCTGCAAGGACTCTTCTTCACTTTCTTCTTTCACTTTCTCACTCTGTCTAGCGGGTTTGGTCACTTTGGTGTCTCCGTTGTTGTCCTCTGCCCAGTCCCTTATTCCTGGACATCCATCCACCACTATGATAACAGTACAGACAGGTAATGCACATCTCAATCTACAATGCTTACTGTTATTACGTTAGCAAATATGCGATCCTGCCTGTGAAAATCAAGTTAAAAATGTGTATTGCTTTATTTTGGAAGGTGAGTGGATAACAAAATACAGCATCACAATACTAGTAAGAATTCAGGGTTACAGATTAACAGATTTCTATAGACACATTTGGTGCAATAAAGAAAGTACAGTAAATACAGACATATCACAGAATATTAATCTGGTCATTCTGAATTGTTATTGCAATGTCCAGAACTCTGCCCATGGAGTCGATCCATCCTCTTTTACACCATTTACTTAGTCTTATAGAATCTATGCTTAATAAACAATTTCAATCTTTGCACTCGTCCATTTGTAGAATTAAAAATAGTAATCTACAATCGGAAGGCCCAATCCTCCTTTTTCTTTAGGGGCATTCAGTTTATTCCGATTTTTTTTATGTGTTATTTTCAACCTACAATCGTCCCACATCATTTAAAGAGCAGAGGCAGGGTCACATGTTTTAATGTGGGGTTCAAATGGCCACGTTGGAAAATCTGGGATGTATGGGGTTTGTGGGAGTTTTTCTCATGTAACTTTTCACTCGGATTGCTTTGCTGATAATTCAAACTTTGATTCATTTTTAATTCACTTTTCAATGATTTGTGTTACATTAGATAGAACATTGCAATATAGAAGCCTTTAAGTTTTCACTGTATGTGTGTCATTTTGTCATAAAGTGTACTAATTTGCCTGAGATGCTCCAGATATATTTTTGGCTCACGTAATGAAAGTATTTTACATTGCCTTTCATGACTCCACCAGACAAGAAAAATGAATCAGTGCCCTGCTCACCGGTTGTCATACCGATACCAGGGAAAAGGGGCAGAAAGAAAAAATCCACACTATCGTTGGTTGGCTCGACTTCTGGGGCAGATCCATTGATTTTAGGCCTTGCGGGACAGGTATGCAGAGAAATCCTTTGGTCAGAAGTCGGAAAGCGCTTTGTTGCCAAGTTTGTTTGCATATGCTAGGAATTTGTTTTCGTAACAAAAAGGAGCTTCCAGTACAAAGAAACAACAACAGCAGTACACAGAGACCATTACAGTTCAATACAATACACAGATAGTATATAAATAAAAACAGTATATTATACAATAAAAAATTGTCACAGCAGTAAATACAGATGCTTGATTGAGTTCTTTTTTCGTCCAGCATCCTTCGGCCAACCTATACAGTCTCTCTCCAGAACAAGGGCATGTTGGGAAAGAGGGCGGAAAAACATACAGGTAGGGTTTTTTTCATGGAGTTCATGGCTCAGCATGCACACGGTGTGTTTCTTACAATTAAACAGAAAGGCAAAGACAGAATCAGAGATCCCTAAGAAACACCATTTTCATACTTCGACAGCGCATAGCCCATCCTGTTGACACACACTCGCCGGCTTACAAGGCTTTGCAATAAGTGTGTTTTGTTTATTTGTTGTGCTTGAGTAATAATTGTGTTGTCCTGTTCAGCAGCATGTGCAACTACGGCTTTCCTCAGCTACACATATTCCCACACGCACAAATTTGCAGTCACCTCTTTCTCTCTCTCACTTTTTTCCCTCCCTTTACACGCTCATTTATTACCCATCTGCACTTGTAATTCTGGCCTTTTCCTCTGGTGGGTTTTTTATTTTGGAGTCTGCGTCATCTCATTTCAGTTATTGATGCTTCTTGCTTGTAACTTCATACTTTATCCCATTTTACATCTGCACTTTATCTTCTCCCATGTTCTCCTCCTTCTCCTTTCATACCTCCGTCTCTGCGTGTGTTTGTTTTTCTGTCTGTAGGTGCCGGATTTGTGGTTTGACGTTTTGCAGTAAGTCAGACATGCAGCTGCACTCCAAGTCGCACACGGAGGTGAAAGCTCACCAGTGTCCGCACTGCTCCAAATCTTTCGCTAACACCAGCTACCTGGCCCAGCACATCCGCATCCACAGCGGTGCCAAGCCCTACACCTGCTCCTACTGCCAGAAGGCTTTCAGACAGCTCAGTCACTTACAGCAGCACACACGGTACTCCGAAACGCACCTCTAGTGTGTGTGTTTGTGTCTGGGTGTCTGTGGCAAAGCTGGCGGGTGATGGAGAGTGTATGTGGTGGACCTTTTGCGCAGTTGCGTTGCAGTGTATGTGCGAAGGCAGATTTGTGTCAAAGCATTGAGCATGGAAATGACTGAGGGTTTACAGACAGGACATGTTTTCCATCTGCAAATGTTTTGTTCTCGTACTTTAAGGGATAGTTTTAGCAATAGTGAAAGGTTTTGTATTCCACCCATGGTTTTGATAAAGTTAGATACTTTGACAACCTCTTCTGCTTGTTGCTATAGCAACACATTCTCTGGATCTGTAACTTAATGTATAATGGACTTTGTAATTATACACCACAGTGTTTATAATTGCGAAGGTAGTTATAGCTGAGAGTGTAACGGATGGTGCATCTGAAATAGGTCTTTCGCTGTTATACTGGAAGAATAATGGCAGAGAATTCAGATTGTTATGAGAGATGGTCAGGATTTTCTGATGATGATGTATAATTTAACATTTAATCCCTTTGTCTAGTTATGTTTTTGTAATTCATTGCTCTTCTGGCACATTTTTTATTCCTGCAGAATACTCAATCTTTAACACATGCGCATACACACACTCCCCAATTCACTTGAGACATAAGCGAAAATTGCAGCTGTCATTGCATGTGCAGGTTTCTTTGACTCTACATTATTTTCCCATAACTGTACAGAAGTTTTATGTGCTTCTGCTTTCTTGAAATAGAGGTCACATAAAGGTTTTGTCCACTCTTGAACTCAGTTGGACATGGTAATGGGAAGTGCTGCTCATGGTGCCTCTGTGGATTAAGTGAACATTTTTTTTTTGAGAGATTGATCTACCCTTTTCGTGACCTCACTCAAACACATCCTAAACCTTCGATGCACGACGCTGAATTGTACCTACCACACCATTGCACCTCACACTTTTGAGTATTGGTGGTACTCATAGGGGCCACATAAGAAAGGCCAGAAGAGTGTGTGAAAGGAAAAATCAAGAATATTGTCATGTCTTAAGATTTGTGTGTTTTTTATAAATCAATAATTTGTTATTTTTATAATCATATTGACTGATGTTTCTCTTGATTTTTTTTTTGTCTCCCTACAGAAACCACACAGAAACCAAACCTCATAAGTGTCCTCATTGCACGAAATCATTTGCCAACACAAGTTATCTTGCCCAGCATGTACGAATACACACAGGAGTGAAACCGTATGGCTGTTCCTTCTGCCAGAAGACCTTCAGACAGCTCAGTCACTTACAGCAACACCACAGGTAACATACAGGACATGTGTATATATTTCTTTCATTCCATCTTTTTACACCGTGTTTTTAATCAAACAGTTTCGTTTTTTCCCCAAATAAATGTTTTGTCAATTTATCTTCATGTCTTGCAAAATAACATTAACATAACACAAAAAACAAAACATTAACATAACACAAAAAAAAGAAATTCATTACAAAATGTCCAAGCTTTTCTTTGGTGAACTGTCTGTAAGTTTTCCATTGACCTCCTGACATGTGCATTTGTCGCTGTTCAGGATCCACACAGGAGACAGGCCATACAAATGTACGCACCCAGGCTGTGAGAAGTCTTTCACTCAACTCTCCAACCTTCAGGTGAGAAGAATCTGTCGTTCGGTCATTTAACTCTCTTTTTTTTAAACACACCTCGTTTACTGTTTCTTTTACTTGGCTCTGTCATGAGGCCAATTTATTCATAGCTTGTTAAATGTTTATTTCTTTCGATCATATGCAGTCTCATCGACGTCAGCACAACAAGGACAAACCGTACAGGTGTCACCATTGTAACCGTGGTTATGTAGATGGAGCCAGCCTGGAAGTTCATCTGTCCACTCACACGGTTAAGCATGCCAAGCTCTACTCCTGTGGCCTATGCAATCGCACTTATACCTCGGTACAGCCATTTTCACCCAATCTCACACATTATTAAAAAACGGTAGCATTCCTAATATACTGTTTATCTTAAAATAATCGTTGTGTATCTATCTTTGTCTTCCGTGTAAAGGAGACGTATTTGATGAAACACATGCACAAACACGCCCCCGATCTGGTTCAATCTCCACTTGGGTCGACCCAACCAAGTCACAACCCTGGACACACTGGTGGAGGAGATTCAGACGAAGACAACCAAAGCCAAGCTGAAAGGAACGACAGCTTTAGCTTGACAACTGGTATGCCATGCGTGTTTGACCTCAACCCATACAAATTGGTGACTTCTTCAGATGTGCAGTATAAAACTGTCAGTGTGTCTGATATCTCACCTCACAAAGACCTCTGCATCACTGTTGAGGCGTCGGCTATACAGGTGGAACACCTGAACTCATGAGAAATCCCATGGAGTAAGGGATGAAACTTTGGGGATTTAAAAAACTGGATGTGAACAGATTTCCTTTTTTACTCAATGCCATCCTTATTGTTTGAAGATGCAAATTATGGATGGGGATTTCAATGGATGAAAGTGAAGAAATGGCTAAGGACAAAGACTTTTGTATTTTTTTTCTTCCATAGAATTTTTCAAACATTTATATACTGTAATCCTGATCTTCCTCATAGAAGCTTCCTTCAAGACTGTGGCTGCATCATTGGATACACAGGTCATATCTTAAGTCGGTATCAAGGCTTTCGTTTATTTCGTTTGTTTGGTCATCTGCATCTGTAGATGTTTATACTGTCACTGCACCATCAACATTATTGTTACTATAAGCAAGAATGAAAATATTTAGTGTCTGACTTGCACATTATAGATGGAATTGTTGGACTTTTTTATATTAAAAGGGAATTTGCAGGCATTTGTGTTAAACAGAAAAAACATGTGTATATGATTGTCAAGTGTAATGTATGTGTGAGTAAACATATCAAGGAATAACACAAAAATAAATTGTGTCAAATAATGCTGGTTGCAAATATGAATGAGACGGTTTGTGCTACTGTTACTGTTTACTATTCACATCTACAGATGACATGTAAAGCTCTGTTATTACTTTGTTATTAGTATATTATCAAAGTAACAACTGTGAAAATACACCCAAACTTCTAAACAAAAACAGCTTAGTGTGAAATAATACTTTTAAAACTAAATATCAAAAATAAAACGTATGAATTTGGTTTGCTTGAAGTGAAGTTGTCCGATTTGGCTCTTGGTTTTTTTTCAATCTTAAACGTACATCAACAGCTTATACTTTGTCGGCAATCCAAGTAACACAATATGGAAAATATAATAAATTATGTGTGTGAATGAAATACTTTGCCACGGTAGTTTTCCAAAAATTACTTTCCAACTTATTTATGTCCAATTTTCTGGCACACACAACATTGTTTTTAGACATGTAATCCACAGGCAGCCTCAATATAAAGTTTCATTTCTAAGTCAAATTGGCGACCACTTTCATTGAGAACTTAAAAGTGATCATTTACATTTTTTGGGTGATGTCTTCATTTACTCATCCTCTTGTCATTTCAATTATGACTTTCTTTCTTCCACAGAACACAAAAAATATATTTTGCAGAAAGTTGGTAACCGAACAGCACTGGACCCCATTCACTTCTATTGTACAGACACAAACCCGTATTCACAAAACAAAGGCTAAAAGTAGCTCCTAACTTGCCGATTTAGGAGAAACTCTAAAAATAATGGTCAGGTCAGTCCTAATTTCAGGACTCCTAATTTATTTTGTGCTAAGAGTATTTCACAAAGTGTTTTAGTGCTAAAACTAGCTCCTAAACCTGTGAGACATTAGGAGTAGTGAAGAGGACTAACTAAAACCTAACTAAGACCAACTCGCAACAATCCTAAAACTGATCAGCTGTTAAAACATGTTAACTTCTCCATAAAAACTGATTTTAAACAATGCAAGAGATGGTGTAGATTCCATATGTAAGACCCTTTGAAACTCATTCCACACATATGGGACATAATTGGAAAAAGCAGAACTACCTAGTTCTGTGGGAGGCATTGGAACCATAAGGAAAAAGTTTGTTGACCTAGTATTATAAATGTTTGTACAATATGTCAACAAGTTGGATATCAAATGTGGTAATTTACTCAACAACACATTTCCAACATACACTGAAGTACATTCTGTAATTTTATATAATTTACAGTGACGTGTACGCACATTTACACCACTAACAAATCGTAAACCAGCATGATAAACTACATCCAGCTCTTTCAAAATATTCAAGGGTGCAAAAAACAAGAATAGGCATAATTATTAACTATACACAATTATTGTGATAGATGTAAAGTAATTCATGTCGCTTTGTGTTTATTTGATGAAAACTGTATTATGCCATGCTGTTAGTAACTTCTGAACTTCTAGTGGACTAAAACAGGCTTTGTTCCTAAAAAGCTTTATTTTTTGTCTCGGTTCTATTGTATGTTCATATGATACATTTGGTTAAAAACTCAACTTTATGTACGACGAAAATGTAATAACCAATAGTTTTTTTAATTGCAATTGAACATAGAAATATAGAAAATACACAACATCATGCCAACACTGTACTTCCTGCCATCCTCATTAAACGCGTGAAAATCCAGCATACTTGCGTAAGCTCCGCCCACTGAGAGTAGCGGAGAAACTTCACGAATGAAAATATTGAGCGGGCATTGTTGGTCTCGCACTTGTGATTTTCTTTCTTTTCTTGGACATATGAGAACATGCCACGCAAAAAGCCTTTCAGTAACAAACAGAAGAAAAGGCAGCTGCAGGTGAAACGCGGGAAGAAGAGAGGTCGGTGGTGTTATGTTAGCCTAACGTTAGCTGAGCTGAGTTAGCGCTCGACGCGCTGAACGTGTCTCGTGTTTGTATGAAGCTAACGTTACGTGACTCGCTTTCTTTAACATTGTTTGCTGTGTAATAACGCGACTGTACTGTTAACCCGACATTAACTGTTACGCATTTAGCTCACGTTACGCATGCTGCTTATAACGTCAGTTATTGTACATGTGTGCAGCCAAATTTCACGTACAGCTGACAGTGCGACTTGTCATTTGAGGGATAAAAACAAGCATTGACACAGGCATGCACGGTTGTTTATGTGTCATGTAAACAGCTTTGTTTCTAACAGGTTGGACGTCAAACATTCGCGCAGTTATTTTGATATGTAGATTTGGTTGGTTTCGGTGATATAATGCTGAATTAAATGACTGAAGCCTAGCTGTTTTTGTGCTGAAGTTGGCGCTTGTGTTATGCGGTATAAAAGTGCGCAGACTCAGCGCGAAGTTACTTAAAGGGATAGTTCCTACAAAAATGAAAATTCTGCCAATCTTTACTCACGCTCATGTAATTTCATACCTGTTTAAATTACTTTGTTCCGATTAACACAAAGAAAGATATTCGGAAGAATGTGAGTCATTTTCAGTTCAGGGACATCATTGACTGCCATAGTAGGAAGAATTAAATGGTAGTCAAAGGTGCCCGAGAACTCTTAGATTTCCTAAATTCTCCAAAATATCAAATTTTGTGTTCAACAGGTCAAAAAATACAATATTGTTCCTTCTATGGAACTGAAAATTGCTAATATTCTTCCAAATCACTTTCTCTACATTCATTGGACCAAAGAAATGCATTCAGGTGTGAAACGACGTTATGGTGAGGAAATGAAGACAGAATTTTGGGATGAACTATCCCTTTAACACAACAACAAAGGGATCAATACAGTCTAAATTCAGTACAGTCTAAATACAGTTAAACCACTAAGCCCTTAATATATATTGTATATGAAAGAAAAAACATTATTATATTATATTTTTAATATATGTTCAATAAACATTCTTTGAATCTCCTATGTGCATGTGTCTGCAGGAGAAACGGGCTCAAGTCACAGCAGCAGAAATGCCAGTGTGGAGAGAGGACCTGGTAGAGACAGGCAGTCAGACACATCAGACAGCGAGACGACAGACATGAAGAAGATTAACCACCAGCCTGGCACCAGCGATGGGCGATATGACCCAAACAAGTGAGTCGAGGCGGGTGTAAAAGTCAGTTTAGAGTTGTATTATGTATTTTTCCGGCAGGCATGTGTCATCCTGTTTGTTAACATTATAATGGGCTGTTTCTAGATATCATTTGCACTTTTTGAAGGAGAGCAAAGAGGAGGTGGAGAGGAGGAAGAAAATAGCAATGCAGAAATTCATAAAGCCTGTGCCAGAGAGCGAACTAGAGATTGACATAAACCACATCTTCCCAGAGGACAAAGGTATTTGGGGAGCTCGGCATGCATTGTTATTGAACAATGATAAAGTAATCCTTGTATATGTATATGTTAAATTTGAGGAAAATCATTTCACAGAAGTAATTAGTCTGGAATCAGGATATTACTTTTTGTCGGAAAATATAAAAGTACCTAAAAAGCCCTCTACCGTGAAACCTAGATTCCTAGAAAACCTAAAAAACGACTAGCTTCACTGTTTGTGACAACAATGCCTCTTAAGGCACGTGTTCTTGCTTACTTGCTTATAAATCAAATTACTTTATTTATTCTCGTTATTTTTAACCACAGGCCTCACTTTCCCAAGACGACCCTCATGGCATTATGATATGCAGAGAGAGGCGCTGCTGCGGAAAGAGGAGAAATCATTTCAGGAGTATTTGCAGGCTCTTTACTCCAAGAACCCCCCTGGTACACTCAGCCACTTTGAGCACAATCTGGAGGTGAGGCAAGATCCATTAGAGATGGAGCTGATGAACTTCCAGCCAAAATAATCATCATCGCAGCTGAAATTAGATTGTTGAGCATCTGTTTGGCCTCTGTTCATTAAGCAAATTCTTCACATTTCCATTTCTCTCCTCAAAACTGTTTCACTTGATCATGTTACTTAGTCTTTGTGGAAGTTTGTAAACTGGGGGAAGAATGTTTCTCTGATGTGTGTATAGTTTGGACATGAGATTAATAAGTGCAGCTCTGTTTCCACTTGAATTCTATGTGCAGCGTGGACACTGTCGCTCTTCTCTTGGTGTCCATGTCTGTCTGTGTCGGCCCGTCTCTACAGTGAGCTTGTGATCACTGTGTCTGTACATGGTCAAGACGTTTCTTAGTTTTGTATTCTGCCAGTTTATATTATCTGACAGATAGCATTGCAATTTACTTTGTTGAGCTGTTGCTTCTGTCCAGTGTTTGAGATATTTCTCTCTCTCTTTCTCTCTCTCTCTCTCTCTCAGACATGGAGGCAGCTGTGGAGAGTAATGGAGATGTCTGATGTCATTCTGCTCATAGTGGACATCAGACACCCAGTGAGTGTGACTGTAATGTCTGTTGAAACTTTAAGCAGCATTCAAAAGAACATCAAAATTTTATAGCTATGACACTAAACAGGAGATGTCTCAAATTGTACAAACTGAAGTGGACATCCCTTAAACTACCACTAGGTGGGGACAGAGATTGTATCTAATACGTAGTTATGACAAAAGATAAAGGTTCAGATTATATGTGTTAAAAATGGTGGAGGTGTAGTATTGTAAGCAGCAGTTGTACATTGTATGTCGATCAGGAGTCATATACATGTTTTTATTATTAATAGAACAAGGGCTTGCATTACTGACATTCAGAACATTCAAACATTATTCTTCATTCTGTAGGTACTACAGTTTTCTCCTGCCCTGTATCACTACTTCACAGATGAGTTAAAGAAGAACATCATCCTAGTTCTCAATAAAGTGGACTTGTGTCCCCCCCCTCTAGTGTTGGCATGGAAACACTACCTGACCAAACAGTTTCCCCACCTGCACTGTGTCTGCTTTACCTCACACCCAGGACAACCCTACAGCACCGGTGAGGGAGTCTGTTCATTATCTGGCATTTTCTGTAATGTGGCTGGATTCTGTTTGTTTCTTAGTCCTTCTTTGTTGTTCGCTGTGTGTAGTTCTACAGAAGAAGAGGATGAGAAAGAATGCAGGATGGAGTCAGGCAGGAGGACCAATCCACATCATGAGGGCATGTCAGGAGATCACAGCAGGAAGAGGTGACATGCAATCTCCTCCAAAACGCTTTCCTCAAAATTATTACCTTGCACTAAATGAACATACGGTACAGAATGCATACACTACATGGGTTGATGCACTTTCTCAATTAAAAAAAAAAGAACTCTGGCATGTTTGACACTTTTTTTATATAGCAGATGGGGAGGATGTGACAGGTGCTTTTGAAACATAGTTTCCTTTAATTGGACAATGGAATAATATTTCATGTCGTCTCAATTCAACTTATCTGAGATGATGATTGTTGTATTCAGTGGATTTAAGTAGCTGGGAGAAGAAGATCCAGAAGGATGCTGTTGCCATGAGAACAGAGGGGGATCACACTGTGGATGGGTTGGAATCTGTGTTGGTGGAGCATCATAGTGACGTTGCCATGGAAATGAACAGCCCTACGCAAGAACTTTATAAAGATGGGGTACTCACATTGGGCTGCATAGGTAAAACTGCATTTGGCAGACACCTTTAAAAACAACCACTTAAGGGCCGTTCACATTATAACTATAACGATAACTATGAAAAAAAAATGTTAATTCAGGAGAATAGCAGGGTTCACACCATAACTATAACGATAAAGATACAGAGAACGATATTGTTATGATCCCTTTCAGAACGATTTGTTTCCAGCTGATCAACGATAAAGCATACTGTCAGACAGTTTCTGGCAGATATATTTGACTATTGGTGTTGGCCACGCGGCTTTTATGTCAGAATTAAAGACTAGTGGTCGGAAAGCGCTGTGTTAACGGCGGGATATTATATCTATGTAACGCTTTTGAGTATGCAAGCTGGCAAATATATATGCTTTACGTGCCGGACATGAGCGCACCTTCAGCCGTCAGAGAGAGCATCCAGCTTTTGCTGTCAAGGCCTTTTTTGGAGAAAAAAACAAAAGCAACAGCAGGTCATCGACTGAGAACACTGCAGCGTGCAGGCTTAAAATAAAAATAAGTTTATTGTTATCGTCTGCTGGTGTGGACGCAAATATAGTTATAGTTAGTTATCTTAATTGTTATCGTTGTAATGTGAACGACACAGGTTTTGTGAGATTCCTTTAGTTTTCTGTTCTGTGTAATGCATGACAGAATGTGTCAAGATATTAAGGGAATTATCTCCCTAATGTGCAAGACTAAAAATAACTTCTTTTTCATTTTTTTCATAAAGGTTTCCCTAATGTAGGCAAATCCTCAGTGCTGAACAGTCTGGTTGGCAGGAAGGTCGTGAGTGTATCTCGGACCCCCGGTCACACCAAGTATTTTCAAACTTACTACCTCACCTCTACTGTTAAACTATGTGACTGTCCTGGGCTTGTTTTCCCATCCCAAGTGGACAAGCAACTACAGGTAAAAATGGCACATGATGAAAGATACTACATTATTCATGGAAGTTAAATAACTCTGGTGTGAATGTGTGTGTTGTTTTCCCAAATCAGATCCTATCTGGTATATATCCAGTGTCCCAGCTGCAGGAGCCTTATAGTACTGTAGGATACCTGTGTGAACGGACCAACTGCCTCTCCATATTGAAACTGACACATCCTGACCCGAGCCCAACACAGCACAACCCCGATACACAGGACTGGACTGCATGGGACATATGTGAAGGTTTACCAGTCTGGCATTATTCGTTTTAGCTTTACTCTTAAACTGCACAATAAAGTCTCTGAGAGATTGTTTTTATATTCATCATCTTTAAAATGTTGCTGATACATTCATTAAATGTACTCAAAACTTTTACTATTGGACTTGAAATTAGTCTATTTCTTATTAAAGGAACATGACTTTGTTGTGTGCACATGTATTTAAAAGTGTTCATTTCACAGCATGGGCTCAGAGGAGAGGGTATAAGACTGCTAAGGCGGCCCGTAATGATGTCTATCGAGCAGCCAACAGTCTTCTGCGGTTAGCCAACGACGGGCGACTCTGTCTCTGCATGCGGCCACCAGGATATTCTCAAAGCAAAGGTCAGGAGTCAAGTGACCACTGATTTGTCTTAAGCCACCACTCTTCATTTTCGTATACGCGGCCAGGATTAGATGTGTAATTTCCTTTTCTTCAGATGAATGGGAATCCCACCCAGACTTGGGTGAGATCATCGCTTTGCAAGGTAGAAAGGATGAAGAGGAGTGCGGGGAGAGGGAGGATGTGGTCAGTGAGTCCAGCTCGGAGCTGGAGGAAGAGAATGATCGAGACGCTGATGACGATGAGGACGCTGATGGAGATGATGAAGATGAAACTGTAAAAGCAGACAGGAGGGGTCTCACTCTCAATATGTTCAGTGTGTTGGGTCAGAACGAATGCGACTGAGGGACTATTTCTGTTTTATTCTCTCATTCCATTTACACACATTCCTGTTCTCTTCATTTAAAATCTCAATCTCTTTATGAACATCTTATTTCCATTTGCAGTGTCAATCAAATGACTTTATGATCATTTAAACGCAGCATTTATTTTTTATTTGACACTCTTTGCTCACTTCTTCAGCCCATCTTATAAACACACGACACATCTCTCTTCTTTACATAAATATGCCTTGTTTGTGATGTAGTATAAAGCAGATTTTGTGTCGTGTTTCAACATTTCTATGCTTGTGCATTTTCTCTGCTTTCATTTAGTATCATCAGAACGTTATAATGATTTGACACATTTTCACTTCTGCGTGCGGTCTGTTTTCCTTTCTGAGAAGGCACCTATTCAACCTGTGATCGTACAATCAGTGAAGCTAACCAAGCATTGAGTATACCAATCAAAGATTTATTAGTAATCTCAGCTGTGATGCCAAAGGTCAGGTGAGGTCAAAGGGTTTGACCTCAGACTGAGTTTCAATAAGAAGACATTGCCCATGCAAAATACATTTTCTCAGCCCAGCAAACTTCTGCATGCAGGGCAGAACCAGCTCTGTTGATCATAGAGAGAGATTATTTAGATAAATAGAATTTATGGAAACTCGAAGCACTTTCTAAGCAGGAAAGAATTACTATTTTTTGAGTAGATTTATTTATAAGGTGGGTAATGAACTGAGATTTTTGTTTGGACTTGCAGTGAGAGTGAATTTGTGCCACAAAATGTTTAAGACTATGCAATGTTTAAAAAGATATCTGAAGACCTGATACATTTGTTCCAGTTTCGAGTCAGGTGAGATTGCATAACTCGTTTCACATACACTAGATTGATGTAATTTGGGAGACATGCATGTCCCTAGACTGAAGGTGCACCGGAAATAATGAAATTGAAGGACTGGAGTTTGAAGATAGTTCATGCTCTTTTGCTGTAGGGCTCAAGGATACTGTTTTTCTGCAACTCCGCCTCCAGTCCTACATGGCCCTGTGGAGGGATTCATGTTGGTGTGGGTGTGAATCATCCTTTCTTTTTGAGACGTTATTAAACATGATGGAAGCCCTCTGCAATAAAAATTAACTCTGATGAACCCTTGGGTTTTGCTATTGTTATTTTGGCACAAAAGGAGATGGCTAAGGTCAACACAATATGATGTATAAGTGTAAGCATATGTGTGAATTTATGAAAGCAAGGAATAAAAAACACCAGTATATATATAGAAATTTTACATCATTCTCTCTTTTTACTGATGTTATCAGAATATATTTTTTCATTCTGTTGGAAGTATTGAAAACACTATTATTGTATATTATATATGTGATTTGAGCAAATGAGAGTGATAAAATTGATATTTGTGGTATTCACCGGTATAGAACCCAACCCAACTTTACCCAACTATGACGACTTTGCTGAGAACCCAGAAAAGGTTCCATTGTTTAACAGTCGAAGGTTTAAAGAGACCATAAAGAATTTCAATTAAAAATAAATTTATTTAATGTAAGACCATGCATATGGATTACATTTTAATCCATTTCTAATTAAACTGGGGGAATTTGAACAGAATTGTGGTTCGGGGCTGGAGAGACATGAATGCCTCACAATCACACTTGGCTCTTAATGAGCAATACAAATAATCATTCTCCGCTGTAAAGCAGACAAACAACTCCCTGATTTGCTGAGGTTTGTGTAAAACTATTTGCTTGATTATAACCACTGACAACTTCCATGCAACTCGCATTATTCACTCAACTGTGAGCTCATAAATTATCCAAATTCAATAACTTTTACCCAACAGCAGTCATTGGTCATGCTAGTTCTGCACATATGTGTTACATTAGTGTGAAGCAGCCTGCTAATCACATGACGTACATAACCAGTCTGCAACACTCTGTATACCAGAAAACAGCTAATTTTGTCCTAATGAACCGGTCCGGCTTTACCAAAGTAATGAATGAAGAATCGAATTGAGTCTTATTATCAGTGTCTGAGACAGAGTCTGGTTTCTTATCAATGTCACCATATCGATAAACACACCACAGGTCATGCAGAGGATTATTTAGAAATCCAGACCTGTATCTCCAATCTGATCTTGTTTGACATTTTAGCTGGAAGACTCAAACCAAAGGCAATATGAAGCGACTGGCATTTAGACAAGCAGTAACATGATGGGGTTACTTCATCAGTTGGGACTTCTGGTTGATTAAATATCTGTTACAGAAAAATAAAGTTTTGTGATTGTGAATGGAGGGGGGTTTTGTACACTTTGACTTTGCACAATCTATATCACCTTAGGCATGCAGAAGGAACTCAGTGGGTATTAACACTGACACAGAAGATCTTAGGAAAGTCACTACGATTCCAGTGATCTTTAACTACATGAATAATTATTTTTATGGATGCGGTGGGGGCCTAAAGTCACAGTCTACTTGTGTCTATCTGAAAAAAAAGTATGCATCTTAGTAATATGCAAATTATAACAATTTAAAGCGACAGTTCTCCCAAAAATAATAATTCGGTCATCTTTTACTTTTTTGTTGTTGTTTTGTTTAGTTGTTCCAATCTGTTTAAATGTATTTGTTCTGATGAACACACAGAAAGATATTTGTAAGATACAACTCTTGGTCACCATTAGGAAAAATTACAATAGAAATCAAATGTGCCAAAGCACTCTATGCTTTCCTACATTCTTCAGAACTTTTGTGTTCATGAGAACAAATACATTTATCAAGATTTGGAACAACTTGAGGGTAATGAAGACAGAATCTTTTTGGGTGAACTCTTCTTTTACTTTACACAAAAAACTTTGTATTTGGTATGTTGATATAGATTTTTAGTGTTTTTTGCATATTTTGTATAGGGTTCTCTTTATTTCAGGAAACCCAATGCATCAGGAATTCTTCCACACACACACACATCAATGTAATTTATGACTGGGCAGTTGTCTGTAGTCTGCTTCCGAGTTGAGTCCTGGGGTGGCAATAAAGTCTATAAGTTTGGCAATTTTCTGCCCGAATCTAAACTGTGTTTTCAGTAGTACAACAATGCTGACACACAACAGAAATTACATTATATATGATCATTAAACAGCATTGCATTTACATTTAGGCATTTAGCAGATATACAGGATCGCAAGGAGGAAATTATAACACAATAAGTGCTATCACAGTTACCAGGATTCACAAAGTGCAAGGCTGTACTGTAGGGAGAGATGAGGATAAATAGTTCCACCAGAAGACATAGGCCATATAGACATAGGCCACAGAAGATATAGGTTACATCACAGAGATCTGCACAGTTTGTAATGTGTGTGTATAGCTGTGACTGTGGTATGAATAGAATTGGGTTTTTCTTTGTGTGTGTGTGTTTGCGTGCGCATGTGTGTTTTGGTGGGTAGTGTGACTGTTTGCCCACCATGTTTGTTGGAGGGTATGTGTCAATAGATATTTTTAGCTTGGGCTCTCACTGCATTGCAATGACACTCATTCCCAAAATCCCAGCACCCCCAGTCCACTCACTCTCACTGTGGACAAAACAGGAAGAAACACTGTGAGAGAGAGAGAGACAGCAGTGCAGTTATGCTGTTACAGACAGTCTATGCAGAATTTGACCCTCATTTTTTTTTCTATCCATGGAGAGAGATAGGACCTTTGATGGGCTGTTGAAATGCAACTACCTGATCGTCAACTCAACCACTATTATCACCAGCCACTACACAGACAGACCATAACAGTAATTTTTACAGAATGAAGTTCGGGTGTGATGTGGAAAGGAAGGGAGGGGAAGTGGGAGTGAATGAGGCATGCAGATGGAAAGAAATAACCTATAATTAGAAGAGACAATGAGGCTTTAACAAGAAAACTAATGAATTAGGCCATAGACTTCCCAAAACCACTGTTGTGGGGATTATACAAAAGATTAACATTGTTTATTCGCGGTTAGAAAAGAGAGATGGTGGAAGAGAGGAAGTCTCTCCCTCTTTTTCTTTGTCTTTTTATCGTTCCTCTTTTTATGGGTTATGGTTTTACATGAGGAAATGGGATGGCCAGAGGAGTGTGGGGGTGGGACATTAAATGCTCTGCATAGTCCTTGTGCTCTATAATGCATGTTAAACCAGACAGAGAAACACCTAACCTAAGTATATGACAGAGAGAGAAAGAGAGAGAGAGGTAGACACAAATGTAATTTGCATCTGCTAAAGAAAACCATGGTCACACTTATGCATCTGTTGGAATCTGCCAGAGAGAATTCCCTTAGAAACCAGACAGACATCAACAATCTAAAATATGGTTTTATAATAACAATATTACAAAAATATTGAAAGAATATTACAGTATATATTGCTATATAGTTAAAGAGGTTGTCAAAGTTTCACATTGAAGCGTAGCCTCCAGGCAGTCCGGGTCTGCATCACACATTTCTTCTTCTGACTGATCTAGTGGTTTGACAGCTCTATGAAAGCAGTGAAGCATCAAGCCGTCTCTAAAGTTTGTGAGGTGATTGTGATGACTTCAGTGATGGAGCAGCAGAGTTTGCAGATAAAGTACAGCCGGGTGTGTTTTACTTCACAATACCCAAAAAAGAGATCAGAGAACTGACACCCTTTCTGACCCCCACACAGACACCCGCTTTGCGGCTGCAACCTGACCCTGTAACCTTTGACACCTTCACCTCTTTCAAAAGTTTCAACAGAGTAACATACACACACATATTCAAATGTGCAGTGATATCTCCAGAAAATAATAATATTCAGCACCTAATGAACTGTCCTCACCTTGATGTGAACTCCCACACCAACAAACCACTTTTACAGTCACTATTTATAGCACACACATTGTCATGCACACAAAATAATGAGAATATTTGGCTTTTTTAGTCTAGTAAAGTCTTTCCGTTTCAGTTTTTTATCTTTTATGGATGTTATAAACCTGGGGGAATCTCTCTCTGTCCTTTTCATTGTCTGTCACATACACAGTCAAAAGTCTCAAATGCCTTTCAACATCAGACACCAAATATCTCCCTCTGTCTCTTTC
Organism: Barbatula barbatula; assembly: GCF_947034865.1. Lineage (NCBI taxonomy): Eukaryota > Metazoa > Chordata > Actinopteri > Cypriniformes > Nemacheilidae > Barbatula > Barbatula barbatula. The sequence continues at coordinate 12,337,976 of NC_136775.1, forward strand.
TCTCCCTCACACACACGTTGCTTTCCTGTATCATCCCTGTCATTTTCCTCTCTTATGACACTTTAGAGAAGCTCTCAACCCTGGGAATCTGAGATGTCTGACCATATTGAAAGAGGACACCGCAGAGGACAGAACAGAGACTACCCTGGCATTCTTCAAATGTGTGTGTGTATGTGAGAGAGGTGAGGTGGGGGAGGATTTATGTGTGTGACATTGAGAGCTCGTTGGTAACTGAGGGACTGCGAGAGATGCAGAATGAGGGATTGAAAGAGATGGACAGATTATGTGCTTTAGTATGGGAATGAGTGGAATGCTACTTTCTGTCGCTTCCCCACATTCTGCAGGCCGACATTGTGAGAGTGAACAGCTGTGTGTGTGAGTGTGTGTGTGGGGAGGTTACATGCTTATGTGTTGTTTTCTGCTTCCTGTTTCTCATTTGATAATCAGCATTTAGTTACATAAATCTGCATACATTTACAATTTAATTAAAATGTGATTCTCGAGGGCTAAAACTGTGATTGATTTAAACTCGCTAGAGCTGTCTGTCATTTTTCTTTATTACAACCTGCTTTATTACACAAATGAATGTGTTATAAATGCACATACATTAAAACAAGACATTTTGGAGATTATGTCTGTAGATCAATGATGCCATTTTGGCACACTTAAGGGAAAATTACACTCAATATGCTTTATGCAACCAGGCCCTTATCTTCAGGAAGAGAAGGAAAGAAAGAGAGAGAGAGTGAGTGAGGTGTGGGACAAAGCAAGAAGTGAAAACAAATGAAACAATGTGCAAAGGTCTTTGAAACATAACGGGGCATTGGAGGTTGTCCGGGCAACACACAAAGCTAGGGCAGCAAGAAAAAGGAAATAAAGAAAAAAAGAGGGGAAGTAAAAGAAAGGCAAAGAAGCCATGAGCCTGTTAAGCTGGGGAACAGGAACCTTTTTATAACAGAGTAGAAAAATTATGGATCCGTTCCCTTTGGCATTCGGGTAAAATGAGCTCTGCCCAAGGACAAACCTTCAGCCGTTTATTGCGATGTGGTGAAATGGCTTTCACAGTATTTATAGTCATTATAAAACATGAAAGATTTGTTGCATGAGTTGTAACATCACCACTTTCTCCAATTAAATTAAAACGTGAGTAAATGTATCCTTACTTTATTAAGCACACAAGTATAGAGATATTGAATCGGTCGTTAAAAGAAACAAAACAAAATGGGAAGGGGAGAAAATTGTGAAGTGTTGGATTTAGGATTTGGGTCAGAGTCTTTAAACATTAAAAGTGTGTGTTTGTGTGTATGTGTGTTCAAAAGCTAGTTAATCATATGCTAAGTTAAAGCAGGCCATGCATCATTGTTCTTTTGGACAAATGTACAAGCTGAGAAAAGTTCTTCTGTCAAACTTCTGACTTACAAAACAAAGTTCCAGGTCACAAAGGTTTTTTCTAACAGGCTCTTTTTTCCCTTAACACACCTCTCCCACAGTTTCATGCCCAAGGTATTGAATGTTATTTTTCTCTCTTTATGTCAAATGTGCTCTTTAGCTTTTACTTTCCCTGGGCTTCTCTGTGCAAATTCTTTCTGTGCCATAAAAAGCAATAACCTCGCACAAGTGCACACAGTCATGCTCATACACGACGCCCGCGGTCAATGCGCTTTGAAAGGCAATATTAATACTCCAGGTAGTTCTGTCTTCCTCAGTCCCCTCCAACCTCAGTGTTGACTGCCAACAAAACAAGTTTCCAGTTTCTCTACTCCTTCCAGTAGATGGGCAAGTAGCAACACATAGCTGTGGATTAGCTCTCTCTTTGACTCCCCCACCCACATCTACCTGTCCTATTTAGCTTTAATATCGCTTTCACTCACCACTGTTTTCAATTTGAAGTGTCTGTGCGTGTGCAGAATACTTGAACGAAGCACTAAAAGCTATAAAGACAATTCTTCCCCAGCCTTCCTTTCTTATTTAAACTCATTGCTCTGAGAGTTTGGATTTAAGTCTGTTAACAGTAGTGTTTATGGTATTGCCTGAGGACGTAATGGTATATTGCATCAGTCATACTCTGTAATAAAGCAATCTCTTAACACACTACAAAGGGAACAGTCTCGAGACACCTCTGGAGTCTTTGCATGAACTCGGTTATCTGGGGAGAAATGGCAACGTAACTTTTATCAGACCAACTCGAAAGAAAATCCGACTAGCACTCGAAAGGGTTAAGCAGAGAAATCCTGTTGTTTCCTTTCCGACGATATACAATTTCATATTCTCTCATTCTCCCAAATCTCTCAAATCTCTCCGTCCCTTTACCGCTGGCCGCTCAGAGGTGCGCATCAGGTATCATTTACAGCGGCGCTGCCAGGTCACGAGTTCCTTCTTTGCCCGCTGCGGATTGGCCAATCGTCTCATTGAATATTCAAGCAGGCACCTGATCGAGGCCAGCCACTGGCTGCGTCTAGTGCAGTTATGCAAATGAGCACCTGGTAGTGTTTGCTAGCCCTGAGGGGAGAGAGAGCGCGAGGAGCGCACGCTGAGAGAAGCAGTGATTGGGGAATAAAGACGTCTTCGTGATTTGCGCTCATTTTTCTTCGTAACAAAGTACAATCCGGTTATAATCCACAGTGGGACGTAACAACTCGCATCCTTTCAAAATCTTTCTATCGACTCGGTTTGTTCATCGGCGAGATTTATACTGGACTATCGGACTTGTATTACAAACCCAGAAAATCTGCCAAAGTTAACAACTCGGAATAAAAACTGATCACGTTATCTAGCAGCGTTTTCGCGTGTCGACACTTCAAAACTCTGTCAGATCTCCAGGTAAGCGGTCGGAAGATGTTTATTTTCCTTCAAATTGCATACAAGTTGTATATTTAATGCGGGCTGTCAGACGTCAACTTTTTGGCCGTGAATTTTCGGATTGTGGTTGTCCGCGTTGTTTTGACAGCTGCGGTCATGTAACGTTAACTTTCTGTTCAACTCTTCTGTATAATGCTGAAATGTGTCGGTGCGCGAGTAAACTTTGCGTTTCTGTCTCGCGCATGGCGGCCAGAAGTCTGGTGTGTGTGCGTGTGTGTGTGTGTGTGTGTGTCAGGAGGGTTTGGAAGTCTGCCACGAGACATGGAACGCGCTCTGTTGCGGGCTAGTGGTGTTTATTTGTGTATTCACGGTTAGGTTGTTAATCACACTCGTTTGCTGAACTTAATCGGTTCCGGTTTATAATACCCAGGAAATCATATTTAATGGAAATTCATTCATACAAAGTCGCTATAGGGTGGCCGTGGGTCAGTCTGGTGGTATATTTATCCACCTGTGGCATTACGCGTCAGTTAGTATTTACGGGCTACCGCCATCTCGCTTTTGCATAGCAGTCTGGAGAGCACGAAAAACCGACGGACCACAAAGATTTTTCTCCACTGATTTATGAAGCCTGTTGGTGTCCGACTCACAAACTAGATAGGTCTGCCACATCAGGGTCTCTTTAACAACCACTCGGGAGTAGCGTGGATGAATATTGTTGAGTAGCGGATTACTTAACTGATTGTACCTTCAGCACAATCCCCGCGGCTCCGAAGCAATACATTGTCATCAGTTTCCATACTGGCGAACAACCCCTAATAAAACGACACATTTTACCAGTTGTGACGCCCTGAAGGTTGCGGGAGTTGCTGTTATTAACCTGTGACCTCTATCGCGAGAGGTTACCCCAACCAGCTGGACGGATCCTTCAGCGCCGCGAGATTTAATTTGTGTCACCAGAGACCACGGGCCAGCACACAATACAAGATTAAGAAATATAAACACAAACCCACGTTTTGAATCTTAAAGAAGCAGAAGGAATTGCTTTGGATTTATGTTGTTGCAAAATGTATCCATGGAACCAAAATTGTAAACATAAAATGGTTTGTTAATCTTTTCTGGTTTGCTCTGGTCTCACAGACTGGCCAAACTGGCGCTCAGGTGGTTTAGCTGGACAACAAGTTATATCCCATCTGAAAATGTCTCCTAAAATAAGCCATTAGATGAGTCTGACTTGGCTCAGAAATCAACTATGACCAGTAAACAAGCTCAGGCTGGTTTACGCTGTTTCTTTCCCAGCAGGGTTGTGAATAAACACGTGAGAGCTATCACATTTTATGGTGGAACTATAGATGTTGTGGTAAATTTCGTAAGGTGTGATTCTCTGTATATTATTTAGGATTCTCTGAAGGGGCGAAAACAAAATGCAGAGTGTGCACAAAGGCTGTGAAGAAATGCAAATAAATGCACCATGTAGGTGAAAATTCACCCTCCCCCCTATGTTTCTCTCTCCTCCTCTCAAGATGGTTTTAGAGACTTCTGAATAAAGACAAGGAAAAGCACAGCAAGTTCTGTGCTGTGTCATCACGGGAGGGGACCACAGTTCCACGTGTGGTACAGAGGAATGTTTGTGAATGTCTTGTAAGCGAGCACACATTGAGCAAACATCTCAGAGGGGGTCGAATGCATTGATTTGAGCAGTATGGGCCTTATTATGAGTTTGTTTGCTATTGTGTTTGGAGAACTCAGCGCTGGGCCATTATCTCCGGGAGGTTAGGCTTTTCTTTGAGTTCAAGGATTATAAATCACTTTTCTTTGTGTTTACATCCCTTTCTCTCCCGTGAGAGACTCCCTTGCCTCATGTATGGATCTTTTCTGGTTTAGTTGGCAATGGGTTGTTTTCCACGGGTGCTGTTTTGTTTTCATGCTCATATCTCTGTAAACAGTCTGAGCTCCTTGGCTAGCATGTGGTGTGTAGGGATAGAGAGATTGAAGGGGAATTGAAAGAGAGGGAGGGACGGGGGTGGCATACCGTGTGGAAATTCTCTTTCTCTCTCGCTCTCTCTCGCTCTCTCTCTCTCTCTCTCTCTCTCTCTCTCTCTCTCTCTCTCTCTCTCTGTCTCACTCTCCTTACAGCTGCAAATTCATCCTCCAGAGCATTCTGTCTTACTTCATATACAACATTTATTTTGTCTCCTGTGTTCAATCACTTTCTACCTCTTTGCTCTACCAGCTTCACATTGAAGTATCTTTAAATCATTTATCCATCCTCTCCTCATTTATAACTTTCACATCAGTGTCGTGTATATTTCCATTACAGATATGCTCATCTACAAGCATGCCTAGATGGCTTAACCTTATGCTTTATTTGTGTTTTTGCAGTCGTACGGCTGTCACAGGTTCTCAGATGTAAATAAAACAATTGGGTGGTTGTACTGTATTATAGCTTGGGCTTGACCAATACCGTTAGACAAATGTTTTTTTTTGTTTAAACCATTTGAATTGGAGCTGTTGGATATTTGAGACATTTGGTAAAACCCACACGCTGGGCACAAAATCGATGTTGTTTACAGATTATAATTGGACTTGATCATTTACAGATGTGCCTTTTTAGCATTTTGAGCAAAATATGGAAAATGACACTTTCAGCATATAATTTGGTTTACACACAAATGCAACAGTGCATAGTTAAGATCTTAACCTATCCTTGCAGAGCAATATGAAACTCTCCAACACACAATACACAATGCATGACAGTGCATTTGATCTGTAAATCTATAGAATACATTTTGTTGATATGTAAAAGAGCAGTGTCCATTTAAAATAAGCTGGAATGCAGTGAATTAGATAATTTTTTCGCATGTGATCAGTGCAAAAAAGGAGTTGTTACTAAGATGTAACACTATGTTGTCAAAGCAACACTTTGTAACTCTTAACCGGATGAATTTTACTGCCTGTGCTACCTGAGACCCTCCTAGAGGAGTGGTTCTCAAACTGTGGTACGCGTACCACTTGTGATTCTTGAATCGACCCCTAGTGGTCCGTGACACGTGGGGAAATGAAAAACTCTATTTAGTTTGTGTTTTAAATACAATTTTAAATGTTATACATGATTGATAAATACGGAATACATCTCATATAGCCTATGTGCAATTGTAATATAGTTGTATGAATTATTGTTTATTAATCATTGGTTGATGTAACTCAGGTATGTGACAGAAAGCTCAAACACTGAGCAGGAGCAGACAGACACTTGTGAGTCTCTCATTCTCTCTCTTCCGATGAGCTGCATGTAAATTATTCTTCCTATGAATTTCTGCACTTGAACCACTGTTTAAAGCTGTTGTTAATGCTGTAACATGCTAATTCAATAGGCATCTGCATCTACTTGATGCAAAGTTTTGCCACGGCACTTTGACGAGCCGCTGCCGTAAAGTGTGAGTCTAATAGAAAGTAAACAAGACATAATTACATAAAACCTAGATATCTGTGTGTTATATAGGCCTACAGCTGTTCTTTGCATGTTTATGCATATATTTATACTTATATTCTGTGTTAAATATCTTAAGTATCTTTAAAGCATTTAAGCAAAATTTTTTATAAAAGACGAAAAAATATCCTACAGACAGTATTTCATCATTGAGGATTTCTTCAAAAAAAGTCTAATAATCTCTTCTCGTTCCAATGAACCCAGTCTTTTGTTCGTCTTGTCTCGTGAGATAAGTGTCTTGTCACACCCCTAATATTTGATATTCATTGGGAATTATTGGAAACTTCTTTGAAAATTGCACCCCTCCACTGCATGGATGCATGAATATTGGCTGCACGCACGCATGTCTATGCTACAGGAAGGGAGACCATTCACGCTTTCCGTCTGTATGAGGACAAACTGTTTAATTAATTAGGAAATAAGCTATCTTAACTCAAGCCATCTAGTCTTTTTAGGATACCGCGCTAAAACATATGAATATAATAAATAAACAAATGAGGGAACATATTACCAACAGCCTAAATGATGGCACTTACAGTATCAGCTGAATGTAAACATATCTTTAGCGACGAGTGCCAGTGTTTGCTCTGCCTGTCTTTCATTAAACTTGGTTGATCTGATCAAGAAACTAGCAGATTGCAGCTGACCTGTGGATGCTTCGCCCACAAATGAATGCGCATCCTAGTGGTTGACCACTGCACTTCATTTTCGAATGGATCCCACACAGAACTCATATTTATCATTGTCCCAAGTTATCGTATATCCCAAGCAAGTCTACAGTGTGCATAGCCTACATGGCCCACACTAAATTCTTGGTGTTTCGAGTCAGATCTGTGGGCCTTGCTGTTTTGAAACTTATGAAACCGTAACCCTAACATAATCCTAACTATCTAAACTACCTATGATTCTTAAACTTGCCAAAAAACACGGCTGCGTGATGAAGTCAGACTTGAAACACCAAGGATTTAGTGATAGCCTAGCCTTAGGTAGGCTGTGTCCCAGTTCCAGGGATGTGTCCTTTGAATCACTGCAGCACGACCGAAGACTGGTAAGGCTGTCCAGATTCACAGGTTGCATCAAATGCAGCCACAAAATGCGACTTGTTTTCTGCAGGTTTATAAGGTTAGAATGAACATCCTTCACAGCTAAAAATATATAAAATATATTTTTCTGGCTCTGTATTTGTTTAAAAAAAGTCAGAAACGTTTCTGCTGTGTCCTGCTGTTGTCACCACGCAACACGAGCAGCAGATGATGCAATTACAAATTCTTCTGCTAGGCTAGGGCATCTTATTTCAGTTCGGTTCTTGGACTTTCGTGGCTGCGTGCTTTGAAGAACAAATCCTTGTTTTTAAGTCGGTGACCTTAGAAGGTTGCTGCCCCTGAATTGGTACACAGCTGTCATATTAGCAAGTGTGAGACTTCAGTTGTCTCTGGATAGCTTTAAGGTGCGTTATTAGGAGTGCCACCCTCTGGTTAACACGGAGAAGTGTTTTTTTAATTGCTTTTTTTATCTATTTAATTTTTTGGGCATACACTAATCGAATATTCGAAAATCGTGACTCATCCCTAAGAGAAACTGAAAATACTTTTGGAGAGGTCTTTACATTTTTTCTGCGGCTTTATTGCACACCTCTATTATTTGCTGCTTGTGTACTTTTGCTGCCATGTGTGCTGATTACTTTCTCAAAGTCTTCATGAATCATTCTTACATAAGTGTTGTGTTTTCACTAAAGACTTCCTTTATGAGGTATCCACAAAGCAAACATTACAGCCAGCTCTTCTCATAACAGCCAGTCTTAAATAGGGATGCACCGATACCAGTTTTTCTCTGCCGATCCGATTCCGATACTGAACTTTCAAATATCGGCCGATACCGATCCAAATCCGATATCAGTTATTGTTGACCTTTTAAGGTTTAGAATGTCTGTAACTCACACAGTCATTAAATTTATCTGCTTAAAGTCAAGCTTTGCATATTCATGAAATACATCAAAACTTAGATAAATAATATACACAGTATGACGGACATCTTTATTAAGAACACTGTGCTAAACTTATAATTGAAATAAATTACATTTAATCAAGCTATGGAGTCATCCAAATGACAATCTGTATTTTCCAACCATCCAGCATTTCTTTGATTGAAGCTGAAATCACGCTGCTTCTGTGTGATCCTCGCAACTCTTTAGCATGTAGCACAGCACTCTGCAATGCGTAACCAGAATCCATCCCATGCGCGGTTAAACTCAAAAGGGAATGGGACACACGTCGGAGCTCCAAATATTAGCAGTGAAGCTCAAAGATTTTACATCTTTTAACTGATCCGCAACATGCGACGACACTATAAAATAACTCGGGCAAAGCTGTTTCAGAAATGTATTTACGCGATGGTAAACTAACGCGGTTCAGGCGACGGAAGCCTACATTTTCCACAACAGAGAGAGGCTGATTATCTAGTACAATAAATTCCACAACTTTTCTGTGATTTTTACAGATTTTTTGTCGTCTTTGTGAAGTTTTTCTTGCCTTTGAAATAATTCCTGCAAGGTTTGGTGCATTAATTCGTCCTTATTGCGTTTCGCTTGTACAAACTCTTCGTCATTTTTCCGTGATGCTTCTGAAGATGTTTGATTAAATGTGTCGTGTTGTAACGCGCAACAGTACTTACACACTGGCAGCTGTGCTGCTTTCTGTTGTTTCAAGCGTGAAATATTTCCACATCTGCGACATATTCAACGCGCTGAAATTTCCATATAGGCGTAAAGTTGGGTCCTGAAAGGTCTCCCCACTAAACTCGCCTGTCGGGCCATTACGCAAAATAAATTTCAAAGTATTTAATTATTATTTTTAATAATAGCTCCCCGTTCAACAATTGCTGGTAATTTGGTATCGGATTTGGATCGGTTGTGCTGACTCACGCATGATCGATACCCGATCCATTCAAAAAGGTATGGATCGGAGCCAAATCCGATCCAGAGTATCGGATCGGTACATCCCTAGTCTTAAACAAATTTACTGTCTCAACTGCCATGAGATGAACAAATGAAACTCAAGTGTGTATTCAGATTACCTAACACAAAGTAGGCAGTGTGTTTAAAACAGAACAAGACTAATCTATAGCAGAGGTAGATGTAAATGGCTTGAGGCTGTCTTTAATTTCCCTCACTGATCAGTTCAGAGTCAGACTCAGACTTTTGTAAAAGTGTAATGTTAAAATTTAAGTAATGGCTGTTTGAAGATTATAAATGATATTCATATGAACTATAGTGAAATATATATATATATATACTGACAGCCTGAAATATATTGACAGCCTATATACATATTATAATACATATCTTTGACAGACAGACATATCTTAAAAAGTGTGTACACAAGTCTTCTCACTTCAAAGCTGCCAGGCTCATTTATTTCAACAGTAAGATTCAAGATTTGATTTGTCACATACAGTTATATAATATAACAACCGGCTTGGGTCAGTAGACAAATTAAGCTTCTTACTAGGGGTGTGCCGAGATCCGATGTGTCTCGTGAGGTCTGACTGGTCTCGCAAGAACACAATATCCTCATGCGATTGGCATGATGGGGTGCTGGGCTCGAAATTACGAGCATTTTAAAAGCATATGTTCCTGAAATTTAACCTGGGTCACCTCAAAATATGTTTGGTAGCATTTGTGTGAGTTTATATTTTGTTGTGGCGTGACTTGTTTTAATACTGTACAGAATTTACAGTGATGAGTGCCATTGTATGCGAGTACTGTCGACCCAGCCATTCGACAACGTGATTTGTCATCCTGTAGTGCTACTTTCCCACCGTTTTCTTATGTATATGACTCGTGCGTTTCCCCTTTATATTTCATCATTGAGGATTTATTCATTTATATAGTCTAAAAATCTCGTCTGGGAAAAGTGTCCCTACTTCTTACCTTTATGCATCTTTTATTCATTTCAAAACGCTGTATTTTGCTTGACCTTTCGCCCTCACAGGGGCTACATGTGCCTACTTAGTTCTCACTTTCTTGGCTTTGTATTTGTATATTCATTCGTGTCTGTTTCAAAGACTTGCATGACTCCGTTAACAGCTCCAGTCGACTATCGGACAGACTCTCAAACTCTTGTAGGGTTTAGTCTAATTAAACACTGGCATGGTGTTGCAAAACTAGGACAGACATTTAGTGCTGTTCTGGTGGTGGTTTTAATTTAAAGGAACGGTTCACACAATAATGAAAATTATATTATTTACTTATGGAGTCTGACATGGGAAATTCCATGAAACTGCCTACCTTAAGATTAAAAAAGGTTTTCACTAAGGGTTTTCTACGGGATAGGTCAACTATCAATATTTGAATACCATACATGTGAAGTCTCAAAGCTTTTTTTTGTGTTTTTAAGCATAGTTTCCATAGTATAGGAAGTTAATTGTCACACCAATTTGGGTCCATATTCCTCTTTAATGGGCACATTAAAATATACTAACTATTTTATAAAGTGTGATGGTAATGGTACCCGTTCCTGACGCAGACTTCTGTCACGAGCGAGTCCAAAAGTCCACTTGTAACCATAAAAGCTTTCCAGAGTAAAACGGGTTTTCCAAGTATGCCACTGTTCCGGCCTTACTCGTATCCATGACGAGCGGCTTCGAACCGGCGATGGGAGACTGGTGCTCTGATAAGGCGACTATCATTTGTTTGTTTGTGATTGCATGCCGCATGATCTCCAGCCCACCAAGAGCTCCAAATGGGCATCCGCGCCTGTTCTGTGGGCCACAATTTCATCAACTGTCATGCATTTATCACTTTCAGCGGACAAGCCCTTCCCCCACATATATACATGTAGTGTATTTCACATAAAATATACTTTGATATATAATTATCGGAATATGTCGTTTTGCAACTCCTGGAAGTGTTCTGCTTTTTCTTAATTTATCCGTCAGCTAACCATCATATCCCATGAACGCCTCGCTCTGAAGGGTCAGATAGAAACACACCAGGCGCTGTCATGAATAATTAGGAGAAATGTCTCCTCATTGGAAAAAGAGAGACACCGACGCGTCACAACCAGATCAGGATTCTACAAAATCTACAAATTTACTTGTTTTCTCTACTGTAATAACTTACAGTTTACTAACATTGTTTTCTATGATGTGCAACACAACCAACTCTGTTAACATGTAAACAATTGTTGTTTATTGTTTTGTGACACTTTAAATGTGATGGACTATATTCTATCATCCAGTAAAAAAAAGCTCACAGATGAGATATCTGGCTAACAGACTGATCACAGGTGGTTACATCTGACAAAACACATTTATGTTTATATTATGTTATGTGTCCATTACACTTAAAGTATTAATAGGAAAGAGAAGAGGTTGATTTTCTTACCCTGGATTTGATTGTACGGGAAAATGGATTTGGCCTCCTGTATAAATAACCAGGGTGTATTGTGGGAACTGTCAGTAAGGAAGTGAGTGTTTTATAAGCAGATGAGTTAAGGTAGACTGCAGAATGTACCTGGCAGGTCAAATCCATAAACTGTTTGTTGGATGAAGTAGATCAGGTTTAATGACAACAGATATGATCATTTGATAATGTATCCTTCACAGATCATTGTGGTAAAATCCCTTGTAAAGTCTTCCTGTCATTATTCAGTTCATTCATTGCATTTAGTTTTTCATTCCGATTTGCTCTGTCATTCGTCCTCTCATTGCCCTCTGACTCTTCTTGTGTATTGCGCATTTCCTCTTCCTGTTGGCCACACATTCTTCCCAAGTTAGCGGTCATCTCTGCCGACTTGCCAATGTAGTGCCTCATTGGTGTGCCTGAGTCACACCGGCAAATGACACACACCCGCGTCATGATTTGCCGTAAAATTGTGTGCCCGAGCCCTTTGTTCTTCATAGACACCACTGCTCTCGGGCCAAATGCTTTGATCCCAAGAGTAATGGGTAATTTGGGCCTAAAGGAAAGAAAACATCACAACAAAAGAGCTGAGGGTGCTGTCCATTACTCAGTCACTGCTGCTTTTCATGCCAGTGTGAGCTCATGCTGTTTCTGTGAATTTGAACTGGATGACTGGAAACTTGTCATCGGCCTGGCATAGATCAGCGGGACTCATAACAGACTCACATATGTACAAAGAAGCAAATGGTGATCAGTTCTATCATACTAAATGAGCTGGACAAAGTTTTACTCCATTTGTGTTAAATACCAGACATTGTGATGTTGTTATTGTGATAAAATAACAAAAATGCCAGACAATGTTAAAAAGCAAAATAGTATTAGTGCTGTGCCGCACGCACAAGTGACCCAGGTTTTAATCCAGCCTTCAATGTGGTCTAATTCCATTCCCCATCCCTCTCATTCCTTCTATCTTACTTTGCAAATGTTTCATCCATAAGGCTGGAATTGCTCCAATCAAAACCTGAAATAAATATACCTATAAAGCCTTGCATGGTTTAGCTCCTCACTACTTGAGAGAACTTCTAACGTATTATAGTCCATCACGTGCACTACACTCTCATTTGTCAGGTCAGTTGGTAATACCTAGAATTTCAAAATCAAGTGCAGGCGGCAGATCCTTTTCCTATCTAGCGCCTAAACTTTGGATCAGTCTTCCCTGCACTGTCCGGGAGGCAGACACACTCTTGTCAGTTTAAATCTAGACTAAAGACGCATCTTTTTAATCTTGCATACACTATCATAATATAAAGGTTTAGGCTGCACTAGTTAGATCAACCGGAACCAGGAACACTTCCAATAACAACTGATGCATTTGTTGCATCAAAGAGTGCAGAACAGCACTCTACTCTTAGCTAGTCTTGTCTCATTGTTCAAAGGTTACTAGAGCGGGCAGGACGCAGTCCAAGGTTACCAGAGCAGCCAGACCAAATGCTGGACGAAGGACGTGGCGACTACAAAACTTCAGTCGCTATTAGATTATTAATGATCATTTTAAATCTAACTTTTTTTATTTTGCCTTGTTGTGCAAGCACTGTAAGCTTGTGCAGAGGCAGCAGTTTTTGCCAGAGGGGAACTGGAATCCCCTGGTTAGGCCTGGTTTCCCTCCGAGGTTTTTTTCTCCTCCAATGGAGTTTTGGGTTCCTCGCCACCGTTTGCATACTGTTTTGCACTGTTTGCCTAGCCGGGGGGGCTGCTAGAATTTGATAGTCTTATTTAATTAACACTGCATATAGGAATTTATTGTGTGTCTGATATTTGACCTGTGTTTTGACTTCCATAACCTTTTATGTTTTACTTATAGTCAATGTTTTCTTGTACAGCTGCTTTGTAACAATGAAAATTGGAGAAAGCGCTATAATAAATAAAGCTGAAGCTGAAGTTAATGGGAAATCATGGCGTTACCGAGACCGTGGAGGGCAATTGAAACCACCAAATTTTCAAATTTGGGAAATCCGTGGGTAAAAACTTGTTAAGTTTAACGTTTGCGTTAAAATACTGTCTTGTGTGCTTCGCCATTCATTTCTCACATTAAACATATTTCCCTAGTCAGACTTAAAACATGTCGCTGTTGAATAACTGTGTGTCCACACCGCCGCCGTCTAGAGCGTCGAAGTGGCCAAAGTCATTCATTTTCAATGTGAGCTGGCAGCGAGGAGCGGCGCGGCACGCCTTGGTCGTTGAGGACATCGAGGAGAGTTGAAATCAGGTCAACTTTATGGTAATGACGCGGTTAGACGGCAAACAAATGGCAACGTAGAAGTCCACCGCTTGAGGGGATTCCAGAGAACCCAGTCCTGTAAACCTTGTGTCTAAGTCAGAGCCCCAGAGCGTCTTTCCACAGCGTTTTTGCAGCGCAACCAGAACGATTTTTGCTGCTGTCGACGGCGGCGGGTTGAACGCGGAGTAAGAATGTGAATTCACTTACATTATTGAGAATTTAATGTCACAGCCAACAATGTTACTAGTTCGAAAACAGGCTTTGTATTTTGCGTGTGGAAATATTTCATTTCTTATTTTAATTATTTGACTTTAGGGTGAAACATGACCTATTCTTCATCAGACTTACCTGTTCAGAACCTTTTGTTTGTCTGGTTTATGTCAGTTTCGGCTCCTGAGAACTGAAAAAAAAACATCAAGACAAATGTCACGGGTGATGAAGTGTTGCATATGTTGATGATGTGATGTAGATTAAAATGCTCCTGAGGGCTTTCCTGACGATCTGTCACACAGGGGTTACGCATGAGTCACATACAGCACCTCTTTCTTCTGAATGTGCTGTTTCAGGTGTATTATTGACAGCTCTTGATGCGTGTGTGTGAATTGGCTTCAGGCAAGTCAGTAAGATGTTGTTTTTATCAAAGTTTCGTTAAATAGAGCAGTGTGAAATTCCCCCGAGCAGAATCACACGGCAAACAAGCGAGCGAATGAAGCCGTGATCCGGACTGACCCTGAATTACATTTGTGATGTACGCGAGTGCAAAGAGTCTTTCGGGTGTGTTCGAACTGAACACATTGCACACTGGCGTCATTCCAAACTAGTTCCCACCTCTCCCCGCTGGACTATATGCACGGCTGAGCCCATTCGTCCAGCCCTCCGGAGAGATGTTAAGCTTATACTACTATATAGCAGATGCCTTTCTTGTAAGAACATGATATGGGGGTTTAAAGGGAGAATGAATGTCCCTTCAGACCAAACTAAACAGAAACTTTGCTTTACAGCAACTCTCATTTCCTGAGTTTTCTATTATTCTCTATGCCCCCCACTCATCCCCTTAGTGTTTTGTTTCCTTCTCCCATATAGTTTGGATTTGGTTAATTGAAGTTGCCGATGCGTTGTCACAGTTACGCAACAACGATTGCCCCTACAGTCAACATTCAAGTGTGGATACTCAAGCCAACTGTAATAAACCTAATCTTGCGTTACAGCACCACAGTGATTTGGCACACATGCAGATATTTCTCTCCCCTCTTTCCGTCTGTTTCCCCTCGGTTTTGGAAACACTCGCAGTCTGTGTTTTGGCCACCGCCTGTGCGTAGCTCCGGACAGCTGCAGGGACTGCGCTCGCCCGCACAGAGTCGCATGTAGGGTATCGCATGCACACACTAACACATGACCCATTAGCCACTCTTTGACATGCCAGCCTCGTCTACACCTCTTTTCCACACCTCCTTTCAGAATCTCCTGCTCTTTTCTGCGCTCTCTTTGTCCTTGTGTCTGCACAGCTGTGCATCAGCTGTCCGTCTCCCCTCGTCGACTTCTGAAACAGCACTGTCACTCCGCAAGAGGACAGCTGCCACCTCACACACAGACTCTCTCATTCCATGCCTTCCATACATACATACAAGCACAAATCACATTTCGCACAAGGAGTGGTTTTTTAGGAAAAAAGTGTGACGTGTGCGTTTTTTCTTTTAATGTGTTTGTACATGTAGCTCTTGGAATGCCAATGTGTTTTGTTTGGAAGAGGTTTTGGTCTGATGGACAACAGTGTATGTGAATTGACAGTGAAGTGCCAGAATTGACTACATTAGTTAGTTGGAAATTCCCCTTTGTGATAGGCAGGGCACATTTAAACATTGTTTTAGTTTTTTTTAAGATACGCAAAGCTTGCTTTCATGAGATTCTAGTTGTTTGGAAAGTTACGTTTGAAATAATATTTTAAGGAATTATTCACCCTCATGGTGTTTAAAACATGTATATGAGTCGTTCTTCTGTGGAAAACAAAATAAGATCTTTTTTGTCACCATACAATGTCAATGGGGGTCAAAATATCCTCATTTGTCTTCTGCAGAAGAAATACTCATATACAGGTCTTACGGTATATGTTTTGAACATTATGATAATGAATAAATGTGTACCGAATATTAGTTTACTATTGTTCACTGAACTTTCAGTAGAACTGGGACCACATGCTCTGTTCCCCATTTCTTTTTCTTTAAAATGAATCATTTATTATAAACCAATGTTTTCTGTAGCACACATTCAACTGGCCAGGCAATTCGATAATCTCATTTAATTTTTCTGTTCCTCAGGTATGTCTGTAGAACATAATCCCAATCTGGACAGGTAACCAGGTGTTTCACTGTTGCCATGGCAACACTGATGCAGGTGTTGTTGGCTACTCTCCTCTCTGTCCTCCTCGTTTCCTGGACAGCGGCCCAGGACATGGATTGGCATTTTGACTCGGGTAAGAATGTCATGGATTTTGTTTATTATTGTTACGTTACGACACTTGAGAAACACATTTTGAGTTCATTTTAACTGTGGTTTAGTGATCAGTCCCTCCGGGTGTTTTCTGTGTGTGCTTGTGTGTTTCGTTGAATCAGTTTTCACATCTTTCTTTCTCCCCATTTCCTCTCTCTTGGTACTTGGGGGATGAAGTTTCTAATGGGTTTTAAATGTCACATTAATGTTGTAATGTTTTGGGGCTCATTAAAAGCTGTTATATTCCACTCTCGACTCTGAATCAAAGCTCATGATCCCTGTGTTTGGGCTACAGTGTTTTATTTCTCTGTGACCAGTTGATAACAGTACATAATGTAATAAGCTGGAACAGAGGCAGGTATGGTTGTACAGCTCGCCAGACAGAAAGAGAGAAAGGGGGGAAACAAAGAGACAGTGAGACTGGAGATTCAGTAACAATAATGTTAGTTTTTTGAGGAGTAAGAATACAAAGGTGCAAATCGATCAGGAGCAGAAAGTAGGTGTTTTTATTTCACCAAGTCAATAGTGTCAAAACTGAAAGACGCCCTTATAATACAGTATGACTGTAAACACAGCTCTCATCTGTTCTGTATTAACTGGAGATGAGTTTGGGATGGCGAAAAGGGCTAGGAGTCATAGAGAGAAGGAGAGAGAGAGAGAGTTTGGAAGGCAGAAAGCATTTTATTGGCGGCAGCAAGATGATGATGATGTAATGATACAGGCACCTGTCCACAGTGTGACTCTGTATGTGTGAGGGTCTTGCTGGCTGGGCTGGGTTTGTTTTCCAGCCTTAGCATTCTTATCTCATGACTCACTGCAAATGAGCACGTCCCCCCAAAACCTCACCCATCACCCCAGTTTTAACACACCCACACACTGACAGACAGGCACACCATCTGAAGCATGGCTGATATATGATCGGTGCAGATGATTCGAACATTGTGTTTCTGCCAGATTGACTCTCTCCTCCCCTGATTTTATAACATCCCTCTTTCACTCCCTCACTTTGTGTCTCTTTGGTTTTGTTTTCTGCACTACACCTGTGAGCTTTGGCAAAGCAACGCAAGCATTCCAACAATGCTGCTTTGGTATTTTTAAGAGTTTGACAGTGTTGTGTATGTGTGTGGCTTTACTGTACAAAATGGCCCCCAGGAGTTGGCTAACCAACACAAGATTCCAGTGACAAGTGTTTTTAGCGTTCACGCTAACAGAAGAAATGACAGCCAATCAGTAGCGTAGACAAGCTTTCTCTCGCACTCTTTGCACTTTACAGACTTTGTCAAATATATAAAGCACACACGTGTATTGTATCTTGTGTCAGAATGCATGTATCTGACATATAAATATGTAAAATATATACTGTATTTATATTGCAATATATTAACTGTCGATATATTAAATTGTTTTATATATATTTAATATTTAGAATAATTTATTGTTAATATATTTCAATATATTAAATAATACAGAAGGAATAGTTGCTTTTCATCGCTGTATTTTTTCAAATTGCTGAAAAACGGTGACTTTTGGATAGCCGATGTTTCGTAATTGAAATATATAAAAAAATATTAACATTAAATCTAAAAATATTAAATCTACATATGTATGTTTGGTGTTTAAAGAAAACATTCACCCAAAAATAAAATCTCTCACCCGTATGATGTTTAAGACTTGATATACAGTATATGACACTTTCTTCTCCGTAGTTTTGTGTTCATACAATGGAAGTCAATGGGGTCCAATGCTGTTTGGTTACCAACGTTCTTCAAAATATCTTTTGTGTTTTGCAGAGGAACGAAAGCGCGTGTTTGAATTGACATGACTATGAGTAAATAAAGAAATTTCATTTTCTGAGTAAACTATCCCTTTAATGTATCCAAGTAATATCATTTTATGTAACGCTGACAATTTTTAGGAGATTTCACCACAATTACGTTAAGAAGAGGTGATTTGCTCTTGACACTTTGTCACATCGCAGAGTTGTTTGGACAAATCTGACTATATTGTTTATTAATTATAAATGTGTAAGTGCGTCTGAAGCGTGTCAGGTTCCTGATGTGTCTCATAAACTTGCTTTGGTTGCCTGTCTGAAGTGTTTTTTTCTGTGTTACACAGCAAAATGTCGTTACGCTCTCGGTATGGAGGATGGCACCATACCCGACTCTGACATCACTGCATCCAGCGCCTGGTCCGACTCCACTGAAGCCAAACACGGCAGGTGAGAACTTAGCAAGTTTTTTAAAACATCTTGTGCTTAATATGAACGTGTTCATAACGGTCATAAAAATTGTCCTCTCATTTTGTCTTGTGATTTGTGGGTGGGTGTTTGTGTTGGTGGTCTCTGCGAGTCTCACGAGGAGACGGGATTAGGTTACGTGAGATGTCAGTAATGGTGCGTATCTTGATATAGAGCATTAGGTAATGACATTACAGCACTGTCTGTCTGGACCAGACTCGCATGCTGAATACAGGCCAATACCACACACACACGGTAGCAGACAACAGACATGCTCACACAACACTGCACAGAGGAAGATACTAAAAAACACACAATTAATTAAGCTAAGACTTTGGCATCAGCATACAGTCCTGAAATGAAGCGAGGAGTGTGTGCGTGTTTCTGTCTTTGGCAACACGGGAATCATGTGGTTGTTATTAAATCCACATTCTATTCAAGACAGCGGGGGGATTTTGAGCAGGGGGAGAAGAGGAGCTTACAGAAAACTGAAGCGAGGGAGGGAGATACGACCTTAAACGGAGAGGATGAGTACAGAGGGAGAGGGTGGGGCTCATGAGAAATGATGGGGTGCTGAGAGGTGTTGAAGCAGGGATTTATGGTGGCGATTCAGTGATTAGGTGTGTGTGTGTGTGTGTGATTTGTGTATGTTCAGTAGGGTTCACACACATGACATCGCTATAGAACAGCTGTGGGAGGGCATGAGAAAGACCAAGAGACATGGGTGGGGCTGTTGTTTATTTCTGTGATCTAATATGATGTCTCTGTATATTAATGCAAGTCGTTCCAGATGTTAATGTTCAATGCTTTGAAAAATCTGTGATTTATGTAGAGCGTTACCTTTGAAATGCAAAGATTCTACCCAACAGGAAGCAAATGACTACCGATGCACTATAACTACTTTTTTAACTACAAATAAAAAAGTAAATATTGAATGGACTATATGTGCTTTGAATGAAAGCACCTGTCAATCGCATAATTGTATTGTGTGTGCAAAACACAGTTACACACAGGTTAATATATTTAATAATAATAAAGGAAAATGAAAGTCTTAAAAACACTGTGAAAGTGTGAGTTCATGAGAGTACCTTTCTATTTAATAAAATTATAAAAAAAAGATCAAAAAGCTTCAAGCATGGTTCCCGTAGAGCTGTGCGCAGCATCTTTTTCGGCATTCCTTTAATGTTGCTTTAACACTGGATTTTTTATGGATCAAGGTTTGATTGAACTTCATGTTTGGTTGGTGTAAAGGCGTCTATTTGATCTTGAGTGTGGATCAACATTCACCAGTTATTGATTTCATATTTTTGGTGACTTTTTGGCTCACCTAAGTCGATGCTCATCTTATCATGATTGAGGTACTTTCAGAAGTCCCTCATGGTTTCCTCACCTTAATCCCATCTACAGATTAGTGATTAAGACGAGGGAGATGGAATGAAGGGTTACTGATGTTACAATTTGTGTAGTCTCGCCTTCAGATGGATCCGGTTATGGACCGTCAGATGCAAAAAGCATATAAAAATAGCAAGTGCTTTTGGAAAATCGAAAGCTTCAATCTGATTGTCTGGCGATTGTGTATTTTCTGAATACTAGCATGCACAGGTTTCATCAGTCTGCCGAAAAGCCAAATCATGTTTATTTATTAGGTAAAAGGCCCAAACATTGTGCCCGATCAGCAGTTTCTGGATTTGCAGCTTATCATTCCCAGGAGTATTAGATCAGATATAGCAAAGCAGAATTATAACACAACATGGTACAAACTGTTCCATTTGCAGTTTTGCATTATACAATATTAACACATTTAGACGTTGGTAATTCTAAAATAAGGCGCACGTGATAACACATGAAAGATAAATGTGTAATAGATATCTGTAAAGAATTGCTGAGATCTGGATAGATGAAGATTTCATTTAAGAGACTATCGGATGTTTCTGGAAAGTGAATGCTGGATCTGAAATGTCTCAGTTGTGCTGTGATGAAGTCTTGTGGAGGTGACAGAACCCACACAGCCGTGGAATATAATTATTTCAGGTGTATTGCTCGGTAGGATCTCAATGGAGAGAGATACAGCTGCACTTGCGTTGTTCTAGTGAGTTTGTTACTTGCGTTTCGGCGTCTACTGATCCTGAGCCAGCAAACAGCTCAGCCTACTGCACATATGTGTCAAACAGTTTAAAGTGAAAATAAACTGGCATACAGATGTTAATCACCAAATGCCAGAGAGAGAGCGTGTATTTGTTACAAGCATGTGAGAGAGTGAAACCAGGTGAACTCAGCATGCAAGTGTTAACACACACCAACATATTTCACATATCACCTCATTCACACAGGAAATTACCAGAAAAATTGAAAACGAAATGAAATAAATCCTGTTGTGTAACGGATACATTTAGTTATATTCTAAACATATTTTATGTTGGTTAAGAATTGGTTTTCAACTTAAATTAGTTTGTTATATGTTAAATAGTAAATAGTAAATCTTAGCCTGCTAGGTCACTTCCTCTCTCATAGCACTAAAGAGATTTTCACCAAGTGATAATGATGTGTTAATTAAGAAATGTAGTGCCTCTGTGATCAAGCCTCTAGTGAGTGCAAAACTTTGCTTTTTTTCATATTTGTTTATGTACCTTGAAATGTTGGTTGTCGACATATGCCGAAGAGTTTGAATAATTAGACTCACGTTGTTGATCGTAATCCCATGTGCATCCTGAAGCGAAGCGACATTGTTCCCTATGGCACCGGATGTAATTCAATTCAATTTTATTTATATAGCGCTTTTCACAATTTTCATTTTTGCAAAGCAGCTTCACATATATCATCATAAAAAATATATCAAAAAATACCAGGGGAAAAATTTAAGGGAATATACGGTATTAAGATACATGGTATTATCTAAATTTTTCCTCTATGCAATGGTCACAATTTTCATTGTTGCAAAACAGCTTCTCATACATAATAATAAAAAATCAAGAGAATATACGGTATTAAGATACATGGTATTATTGCAAGCTATTCTCGATGAAATGTACACTGATGTCAATTAATACTTAATTTAGGTATATTATTATTTTAAATATTACTATCAGGACTAGAAGCCTAAAATTACAATTTACCATAACAATTTTCAATAATACCCAAAAAGTTGCTAAAAGAATATATTTGTTAAAATATGTTAACGTACATGTATGCTGTTAAACGCATGTTGTTTATATTTATGGATTAAACTAAAACAGCAGTCTCCACGTAAGTAACGGTGGCAAGGAACCAAAACTCCACTATAGATGTTTATGTGTACCATGTAACAGCCTGACTGAGATTTTAGCGGAAGTACGTCATCGACCCGTAGGCATATACCCTATTGTCCTTTAAATCCACTAAAATGAACTCGTAATGAAAAAGATAATTTCTTACACTGCTTGACAGTTTCACAAATTTGGTTGGCAGAGTATATGTTGTTTGTAAAACCTATATATGAACCTGTTCATGTTGAAATATATTTTGTCCAGTTATATCTTGCATATTTTTGTATGTATTCTCATAGGTTAAGTACAGGAGAAGGTGATGGAGCGTGGTGTCCAGCTGCTCCTGTGTTCCCCAGCGGTTCTGAATACCTGCAGGTGGATCTACACAAACTGTATTTCCTGTCTCTGGTAGGGACGCAGGGTCGGCACGCAGACGGCCTCGGGCGGGAGTTTGCACGCAGTTACCGGCTTCGTTACTCTCGTGATGGACGACATTGGTTTACTTGGAGAGATCGCTGGGGGCAGGAGGTCTCAATGCTCGCATGCATATCCATACACTAGAAATAGTAATAGTTACTTTTCTTACAGTAGTGTATGTGTGCTGTTTCATCTCAGGTGGTGTCAGGCAACGAAAACACATATGATTTGGTGCTGAAGGACCTGGGCCCGCCCATTATAGCACGCATGGTGCGGTTCTTCCCGCTGGCGGATCGCGTGATGAGCGTGTGTTTAAGAGTTGAACTCTACGGTTGTGTCTGGGAAGGTGAGTCTCACTCGAAGCAATCCGTCACCAGCCCGCACACACAACCACATTACAGACACTGCTTGTACATCTTGTGAGGTTTGTTTTTAATTGATGTGATTTTGTTTTCATGTAGATGGACTGAAGTCATACACCGCTCCTGTCGGTCATGTGATGAATCTGTCTGGGTCACCTGTCAACTTTAATGACTCCGTGTATGATGGCAGCAAAGAGGCAGGGTAATACACACATGTTATCCCATTTCTACAACTTTCTTAAAGATCCAGTTTGTGAAAATTTAGCGTTGAGGTTGCAAATTGCAACCAGCGGCTCACTCCACCCTCCCCTCATTTTCAAAGCCCCACGGTGGCTGACACAGGACTAAGATTTATTATATTGCATTTCTATCCATAGATCATCCCAAAAATTACACACTTAATTCAGTACAACTTAAAAAAAGACTTTGTATATATGAGCGCTCATGAGAGTCGAGTTCTGATATAAACATACAGTCTGACCACTTGTGTTATTTCTGCATATCTTTAAGCTCAAAAGTAAGATTTTGGTTGATTTACATTTAAGTCTGTTTTGCTTTAGCAGTTGGTTGGTTTATACTTATGTTGGTCAAAACGATCATCTAAACTCTTTCTGAGCTAACCATCATGACCCTTATTTTGAATTCCCACCTGGTCTTGTTTTACTGAACTCTGGGATGTATATGTGTTCTTTATGCGTGTCAGGTGGGATTGGCGGATATTGTGTTAAAACACTTCCAGATGTTTTTTTATAATAGAGCAGAAATGTTTGCATTTGCTTAGCTAACAATGTTGATGTTAGCCAGACGTGACTCACAGATTTATGCGTGTAGGGAAATGGCAATATTATACGTGAGCGCATGTATGGCCAATGACCCGATCAAATTCATTTGACTTGACATCTCTGTAATCTCTCTCTCTCTCTCTCTCTCTCTCTCTCTCTCTCTCTCTGTCTCTCTCTCTGTCTCTCTCTCTCTCTCTCTCTCTCTGTCTCTCTCTCTGTCTCTCTCTCTCTCTCTCTCTCTCTCTCTCTGTCTCTCTCTCTCTCTGTCTCTCTCTCTCTCTCTCTCTCTCTCTCTCTCTCTCTGTCTCTCTCTCTCTCTCTCTCTCTCTGTCTCTCTCTCTCTCTCTCTCTCTCTCTCTCTCTCTCTCTCTCTGTCTCTCTCTCTCTCTGTCTCTCTCTCTCTCTCTCTCTCTCTCTCTCTCTAGGATGATGTTTGGAGGATTAGGTCAGCTGTGTGATGGTGTTTTAGGTGGGAATGATTTCATGGAAAGTAAAGAGTTAAGAGTGTGGCCAGGATATGATTATGTGGGCTGGAGTCAAGACGTCCTCGGGCAGCCGGCTGTTGACATTGAATTTCACTTTGAGAAAACACGGATCTTTCACATTATGCAGGTCAGTGTGTGTGGGTGTGGTACCATAAATTATCTGAAAGGTCTTATCTAATTCAATAATATCCAAAGAATTGTCAGTTCTTCAAACACACACGTCAACTAAGCCTTCTCCGAATAAACTTTTCTTTCCTGGATGTGATATTTAACATATCTCTATGATTCACCCATGTACACTTCCTGTCCTGCAATTCTGCTATCCCAGAATTATTTTCTGTCAGTTCATATGGCACAAATGATAATTTCCTCTGAAGCCTTTCACCACCCTTCAGCTCTTTATTGAACATTTGATTTGTATTGTTTGTCCTGTGGGTTTGTGGGTGGGTGTGATT
The DNA here is from genome assembly GCF_947034865.1 of Barbatula barbatula. Classification (NCBI taxonomy): domain Eukaryota; kingdom Metazoa; phylum Chordata; class Actinopteri; order Cypriniformes; family Nemacheilidae; genus Barbatula; species Barbatula barbatula. The sequence continues at coordinate 12,362,410 of NC_136775.1, forward strand.
CTGAGACATCCAAGTGTTTTAATTTTATGCAGTTTATGGGATCATAATGTTTTGCCATTTGTTTGTGTGTGTGGGCATATCATTATTCTTTTTTTGTTTGTTTGTTTACTGGTAATGCTGACCACTTCTGACGGTCTGTATGTGACTTCCTCGCATTCTCTACATTCCTGTATCTCTGCTTTCACAACATCCATAAGCATTGTCTTTTGTCAACATGCTATTTTGTTTTTCCTGTGGCTCCCCACTATTTCAGACACACCTCTTTACCACTGTATGTCTTTATGTATCTTTTGTAAATTGACATAAAGGAACAGTTCACCTCAAAATGAAAATTATGTCATAATTTACTCACTAGACTGCTTGTATACAAACAATTCTTGGCCACCATTGCCTACCATAGTAGGATATTTTGAAGAATGTAGGAAAGCAAACTGTTCCCGGGCACTTTTGACTTCCAATGTCATTTTTCCTACTATGTTAGTCTTTGGTGGCATTCTTCTTAATATCTTTCTCCGTGTTCATCAAATTCAGAACAAAGCTCGAGGATGAGTCAATATGTATCATTTTTGTACGAACAGTTCCTTTAAGAGGAACAGATAAATCCCCAGTTAAAGATTTCTCAAAACAACAAGCACGTGTTTGCATGTAAAACCGCTTAACAGAATCCACACAAATGTGTTTCCCCGTCCTGATATGCACCCTCAAACATCCAGCTGCAATTTTGGTTTTTATGGTTGGGTGGATGATAACCCAAAACCTTAAAACAAAAAGCAAAAACATTGGCAATGTCTCAAACATATTGTCCAAAAGTCTATACACAGCTTATCCACTAGGCTACAAAATATGAAAGTGTAAAAATGAAGGAGTTAGTCAGGAAGTTATTCATGTGCTAATCCTTTACTATTTTGTGACATCGCAAATAGCAGTTCCTTCTCAGTGATTCTTACTACCTCTGTCTTCGTGTGTGTCAGGTGCACAGCAGTAACAGATACATTCAGGGCGTGCGGGTGTTCAGTCGGGTGGAGTGTAAGTTTAAAGCAACCCTGTTGAGCCCGTGGGCAGAGCCTCCACTCATCCTTCACGTGCCCCTGGGAGACATGAACGACCCGTCTGCCCACACCATCTCGCTGCCTCTCGGAGGACAACCGGCACAAATTCTCAGCTGCCGCTTTGCTTTTGAAAGCCGTTGGCTCCTCATTAGCGAGATCAGCTTCTACTCTGGTACACAACACATTCATACCTCACCTCCTGCAGCAAAACACTGCATTACCTTAATAGTACTTGTCATCTCTGCCTTATTTTTCACACCTGTATGCTAATGGAGTTTACAATGTCATCGTAAACTGTAAGCCATAAGTATAATTTAAAGCTGCGTGATTGGTGTGGTTCACAGAGACTGAGCATATCTGATTCTCTCTTTGTCATTCATCCTTCTTATCTCCAGTGCCGTTCGAGAGTGGATCTCTTCCTTCTCCTACTGCCAGTACTCGTCCTCTTAATGTCACCCAACCAGTCCCCTCGAATGCCACCGGCAGCTCAACTGGTGAGTCATGTAACTGGCTGCGCCACATGTGTGTGTGCATGCAAAGCCTTGTCAAGGGACATTTGCGCATTAGATGCATGAGACGAGAATCATAAGATATGTAACAATTCTGTTTCTGAATTTCTGTTTCTGAATTCTGTTCCTTTCATGGTTATTTTAGCATCTTTGCGGAAAAGTTTCTCAAAACTTAAAGGGAAAGAATATGGTTTAATCCTTTTTTAAATCCTTTACTCATCCTCATGTCATTTCAAACCTGTGTTATGTTATGTTAGAGAATGTTGATAACCAAACAGCATTGGCCCCCATTGACCTCCATTGCATGGACACAAAGAGATACTTCTCAAAATATCCTCCTTTGTGTTCTACGGAAAAACTATTCATTATACAGATGACAGAACCTTTATTTTTACTCGATTATAGCTTTAACCACCACACACACATCTGTTGTATTTCTTCACCTGTGCCTCTCTGCCCCATCCACCCTCTCATCTCTCTAATTCTCCATCTTCTGACCTGTCCAACCTCATCTTTTCAGAATTCTCCATGAACACTTCCCTTCTGCTGCCCAGCAGCATGCCAACAGGTGAGGAGAGAACAAGAGAGAGAGACAATAGGAAGAAAAGAGTATTGTCTCCATGCTTGCCATCGGTGTCTCTTTTTACAGCATGTTTTTCAATACAGAGGCCATTATGATGTTACGACGCCTCTCAATTTCCTAACATTTCAAAATCCTGCCCTCACATAAAATGTGGTTGGTGGTTAAGTGCGTGCGTGCGTGCATGCATGTCCATCTCAAAGCCTGACGAGAATGTTTTCTTCTTGCATGGTTTGGTTGCATGTTGTCGACTCGAACGATCTGCTATGGTTTTGTCGTAGTGTTTCATAAAGTGTATTTATTGTGAAATTGCTCTGGCTGTCTTTGATCATATTTCCCTCAGCTTTAGGATTGTGCCCACCATCACAGCGCATTTACTCCGTCAAAGCTTATTACAGCCCCCAAAACAACAGCTGCCTCCTAAATTTACAGACATAAGCACTTTCACATATGCAGAAAGAGAGAGGGAGTGTGTATGTAAGTCTCCATGACCATAAAGGCATTTACTCATTAACTTCCCCACCCATCATAACTGAGATTAGGAGGCGGCTTTGGCTTTACTCTGTAAACACTGGTCCTGAATTGCCTTCTTTATGCCTTTTTTTATTGGTTTTAAATGTAATTTCCTTCATATTTATTGATGGCCTATTAGTGAAATAATTGAAGGCCACCATAAAAACGAATACGTTATTTGTAATCACATAAACTGTTATTCATGGTGCAGAGTTTCCTGTCATCACTCTGAGGGCGGGACTACCTGTGGCCAAAGACGACAGCAGCCATACAGCCATCCTGATTGGCTGCCTGGTTGGAATTATTCTGCTCCTATTGGCTGTCATAGTCGTCATACTGTGGAGGCAATACTGGAAGAAGCTACTTGGCAAGGTGGGGAGAACCGTTTTAATCGCAACATAATAAACTTAGTTTTGATGAGCTTGCTAATATGTGGAAAAAATATGAAAGAGTAAATGTGTTTACCCTTAGTATGCTAGCATATAGATGTCTGATATTTTAACAGACAGCATTTGTTATTTTGATTTCATGAGTGCTTAATGTTGTTTCTTTATATATCCAGGCACAGGGTAGTCTCTCCAGCGACGAGCTACGTGTTCATCTTTCAGTTCCCTCAGATAACGTGGTGATCAACAACACCAACACGCACACATACTCCAGCCGCTATCAGCGTATACACACTTTCCCAGATGACAGGGAGGGAGAGTACCAGGAGCCGAGCACTGTACTACAACCCCGAGAGCAGTGTGACAGCGCAGGTAACACAAACACAGACTCTTTTATATTTATGTGAAGGTGTTTCTAGGAATCAAACCAACAGCCTTTACACTGCTAGTGCAGCTACAGGAACAAGACTTTTAGTTCAGAAAAACAGGAGTTAAAGAACTTACTGGAACCCAAGTCACCATAAAGAACAAACAGCACTGCCAATACAGCATCAGATAAAGTACTTACGGAAAATCGAAAACCTGGACACAAAGAGGGTCTTATCTGAAAGAGAGGGGGTAGGGGAGATTAAAGCACAGAGATTTTATTTCACTCATTCTGCAACACGCTCCGCATTCCCTACAACATGGCCACTCATACACTGATGAATCTGCCATTGTTGCTGTCACGCTTAATCTATCTATTTTAAAATCATTGTGTGTTCATATTCATATATTAATCAACATTAAATGATGTCTTGAAACAGACTGACAAAGGATAACAATGATTAACAGCCTGCATCATTATGAATTATAACACTGCCTGTTGTGTTTGTATCTCATTTGTAACTGGTTTGCCCTGTCATCCCTTAACCACCTTGTTGTTTGTGTTGTTGTGTTGTGTCTTGTTTGTTAATCGTCTTGTGTGGTTTGGTTGTGGCGATTTTGCGTCGTGTCGTTTTGTGGTGTGTCTTGTGGTGTCGTACCATTTTTGTGGACTTGTGGATTCCTAGCTCTGCTGTTAAACAATCCAGCCTATCATCTCCTCCTGTCTGACCTGACACGTGTCCCCAACAGGCTGACAAACTGCCACAGCCTGCAAGAAAAGCCCCAAAACCTATCCCAGGGTAAGAGATAGGGGGTTTACATTGCCCTAAATGGGCAGGGGGTGGTGCAGTTAAAGTCCCCAGAACTCCTTAAGGTAACAGCTAGGGTTATATAACAGGCCAGAACAGCAGAGATGGTTATAAATATGTTCATAACAGTGGAAGTTGGTGTTTGGATGAGCCTATGGGGAGGAGTATGTTAGTGTGTTGCAGTCATAAAGCGCTTTATGAATGTATTTAAAGGGACAGTCCACCCAAAAACTTCTGTCATCATTTACTTACCCTTGTGTTGGTCCAAACCCATATGATTTTCTTTAATATTTTATACAGATTTCAAGTATTCATGAACAAGAATAGAACGGATTTTAAGAACAAGAATTTTGGTAACTTCTGTCACCATTCGCTTTTATCGTGATGAATCCTATTGTGTGACATGGAAAAATAGTTACGAGTTTGCAACAATATGAGGGGTAGTAAACGATGAATTTTCTTTTTTTGATTAACTAACCTTTAATGTGTCCTCTCAAATCTGTTTAAATGTTTAAGCGCATGTTTGCAGTTCATAATTACTCATCAATTTAAATGACTCAAAAGTTTTCTGATGTAACTTTACATTTTTCTCACTTTACTTTTTAATCTTCCAGCATGTGCTATTGACATGGTTGATAAAGGTCTGCCCATTCAGGAGGGCCCGCCTCCTTACCCTGGAGCCCCGCCCCCTGGTCTTCATTATGGGGAAGCATCGGGAGGTGGGGGAAGTGTTCCTCATTATGCAGAGGCTGATATCATCAGTCTACAAGGAGTTAGTGGAAACAATACGTATGCAGTACCTGCTCTCTCAGCCACTCCCACCGACTGCCCACCACTGCCCGAGTTGCCACGGGAACGGCTTATATTCAAAGAGAAGTTGGGAGAAGGCCAATTTGGCGAGGTACAAGCTTTGGCTTAGATAAACATTCTGACTACGCCTTTTCTACCTTTAGGAATTCTTCATCCACCGCCCTTATTGTATAGCTAAAAGTAAACGTATATTCCCTTAATACCTGACTGTTCATTGTGTGCCACTGTTTAGGTACATTTGTGTGAGATTGAAAACCCCCAGGACCTGTCCAACCTAGAGTTCCCATTTAATGTCAGGAAAGGGCGGCCTCTGCTGGTGGCTGTGAAGATTCTGAGGCCGGATGCCTCTAAAAATGCCAGGTGATTTTACTGAATGAGTGGCACAGATGTAATTACATTGTTTGGTTAAAATATTTGCATACAATATTTTACATTTATATAAAAAGAGAATTAGCAGAAACTGATACATTTATGAAAAATCATGTTTTAATGTGCATTCCAAGTAATATAAATCAAACTGCAGTTGTGTTGTTTTGTTTAAGTATTAATAACTAAAAATAATACAGCTAACATAACTTAACATTGATTTCAATCTTTGACATGACTTAACTCCGTCAATATTAAAGACATCAAGGTTATATTTTCACTGAATGTGTTTCTTTTATATTATGCAGAATTATTTTATTTAGAAAACAGGAAAACTCAAAAAATGAGTTTAAGTGACTCACAAACAATGAAGCTTACTTAAATACTTCTTAAAAGTGTAAAGCAATAGCAGCTAGACTGTGTGTCTTATGCACAATAAACTCTTTACTCAAGGCATTATAATGTTCTGACTTCCCTTTCTCTCCCTCACTCTTATCATGCTCTTCAACAGAAATGACTTTCTAAAGGAGGTAAAGATCTTATCTCGCCTGAAGGATCCAAACATCATCCGTCTGCTCGGTGTGTGCGTGAGCAGCGATCCACTCTGTATGGTCACAGAATATATGGAGAGCGGAGACCTCAATCAATACCTCTCCCAGAGAGCATTGCTGGACAAGACAGGACCTTTACATAACACACCCACCGTCAGGTACACAAATCAAACTGTGTACTGATATTCCATTATTATACAAATGCGTTTCTAACATAAAAGCTGGATCTCTGTGTCTCAGTTACCCAGCTTTGATCTCCATGGCGAGTCAGATCGCATCAGGGATGAAGTTCTTAGCGTCCCTGAACTTCGTGCACCGGGACCTGGCAACGCGAAACTGCCTGGTTGGGGGAGAGAAAAGCGACGGGGAGGACAGAGGAGGGGAGCGTCAGATAAAGATAGCTGACTTCGGAATGAGCAGGAACCTCTATGCCGGCGACTACTACAGGATACAGGGCAGAGCTGTGCTGCCCATTCGCTGGATGGCATGGGAGTGCATTCTCATGGTGAGATCACCAAATATCCAAAAAGGATATTTCATTTCTGCACATACACATCTACAAATGTCGATGGTTTTTGTTGTGTGTAGGGGAAGTTTACCACAGCCAGTGATGTATGGGCGTTTGGCGTGACGCTGTGGGAAATGCTGAGCGTGTGTCAGGAGCAACCGTACAGTCACATGACTGACGAACAGGTCATCGACAACGCTGGGGAGTTCTTCAGAGACCAGGGGAAACAGGTATGCGTGCTTTTAAACACACACACACACACATCAACACTTACAAGGCGAACACATACATGGTCTCACTCTCTCTCTCTCTCTCTCCATGTCAGGTGTACCTGGCTCGCCCGGCCGTGTGCCCGCAGGGTTTGTACGAGCTGATGCTTAGCTGCTGGAACAGAGACTGTAAACTACGGCCTTCTTTTGCCTACATTCACTCCTTCCTCACTGAGGATGCGATGAACATGGTGTAAAGAGCTAGAGAGAGGACACAGAGGATGGATGAAAGAATGTGTGTGTGGACCACAGAATGGTGGTGTGTTTTTACGCAGACACGGCTAAGCACTCTTATGTAAATTAGTGTATATTATGTTTGTGGGTTGAGGCGAATAAAACCGCAGGTACGGTGCCCCTAAAAGACCCACTTTTCACCTCTTCTCCTGAAAACCCTTAACTTTTATAGCAACATTTTATCCCTTTATTATCATCTTTCCACTTTCTGTTCCCCCACAGTTAGCAATCGCACCATCATTCCACTGTATTTGGTTTCACAGATATTTCCTGTATGACTTTCTTTCTTCCGCAGAACACAAACCAAGATATTTTGAAGAACGTTGTTAACCGGCCCCCATTTGCCACTTGCATTGGTTTTGTGTCCATACTGTAGAAGTGAATGGAAACCGGTGCTGTTCGGTTACCCACTTTTTTTTCAAAGAAAGAAACTTTATTTTTTTGTGTGCTGCGGACCTAACCTACTGCGGAAGTCACAAAGGTTTGAAATGACAAGAGGGTGAGTAAATGATGACAGAATTTTGGGGTGAACTATCCCTTTGAGAATCAAAATGAAACATGGACATTCTGAGGTTAAGTTTTTGGACAGAAAACTTATTCAGTAGATTTTGGGATAAAATGTTGCTTGTCATCTGAACCTTAAATTCTGATTCTCTGAACTTACTGCTAATGAATCTGTTCCTTCATTCCCTGAACACTGAATAGATTTCTAGACATAATCATAGTAACTGGTGGAGGGTTTTGTAGCTATAGGTGACAGGCAGCACAACATTAGCTCTACAAACTATCCATTTACTCAATTAAATGAGCAAAATGTTACATAGGCTACATGGTATATAATGACAGAAATTGTGATTTCTTCTTTTAAACTTTCATTTTAAATAATTAAAGTGAATACTAACATTTACGGTCTAACTTTTCTACCATTTGTGGTGATGGCCAATTTTCATGGCTTCGGCGGAGGGTTATTTGCATACTTATTAGAATAAGAAATACTCGCATATCGTTTTTTTAATAAGTGATATACATTTTTTATTTTTAATCATTTCAAGGATAGAATATCTTACAACATGTCCTAACCAGACCTGAAGCCAACCATCTGTACCCCAAGCAGTGTGAAATGATCCCAAATTCAGTCTCATAGAACTGCACATTTAAATATTGAATGTGGTCATGCACGTGTTGGATTCAGTGCGAGAAGATAAATTGCTTGTGACTGGAAAGTCTAGGTTAGGACAACTGTTATGAGGCATCATAACCATTCTGACACTTTCAGAGTTAATGCAGCCACTGTGGCAAACTGAGGACATATTTAAAGTGTGTGAACAGACAGGAGGACTTCTAAGTGTACTGTAACTATGTGCAATATGTCTGACTGACTTACCTATCACATGGCTCTGTTTAGATTTACATTTGTGGCTCCACCCCTGTCTGTCTCCACACAAATGGTACCTTACTCTTAAATCAAGGTCATCTGACTAACCGTAGGTGTAAATGTAAATGTTGGGTAGTCATGATGACTAGAATGATGACGGCAGAAAGTCAAGTATATTGTAGACTGACTTTAACTCAACTTCATGAGTAGATCCTAAACTTGAATACAAGAAAATTCTAGGTTCAACTAGAGTTTGGACGCAGACGTCTGAATGCCAGATATGGTATCTTTGGATGTATTGTATTGTAGTTTAACGCATTTGAAAGGACTTGTATTCTAAGTATGTAGAGAGAGAAAGAGAGAGAGAGGGAGAGAAGGAAAACGACATGTAATGTCACCCAATGCCCTTGATTTACTATGTAAACTCATATGGCACATGCATAGAAACTCTGACGTGATGTCTGGGTGCACATCTTAAAGTTACAGTACATAATCTTTACAACTGGCTGGTTGTTGGTGTTAAAACAGTCAGTGTTACGAGTTAAAAGGAATTGAGGGTATCCTGTGCCTCTGTGTAAATATTGTCCATGCACTTTCAAACCTCAAGAATTCTGAAAGACTCCGTTTAAGAGTAAAAAGGTGGGTGTGTAAGCGGTTGAGAACAACAGAGCCACATAAGTAAGCCATATATTTACTGTAATATACTCGAGAATGTGATTCACAGATGGTTGTGTTAATATGCCGACTATGCTTACTGAATGACATTGAACCTTCTTCGGTACACTGAAGCCCTAAACCAAACATTATATTTTTATAAACAGCATCGGGCGTGTTCTGTCCTCGGCTATGTGGCCTATTTGTGTTTCGTAAAAAATGTAAATAATTCATGGAACATAATTTTCTTCAATAGTATTTGGTATCTTGTTAATCGGGTTTGTCTGTATATGTATTACACTTTCTGCTTGTGTTAGTCAATGCCTGTCTTGTCCATTTTTGTAGGTGTTTTAATAAATCTTTTCAAATAAAATAAAAATCAGGTGTTTGTTTTGGTGTGTGGATGCTGTGAAATGATTTACTAAAGTGTATTGAATGATTACAGCACAGACAGTAGTTTACTGTTTATTAAATAGAACATACAATCATATGTACGTATCTCCTACTGGATATATATAATCAATGGTTTAAAGGTGGAAACATCTATATCTCCGTTGAACATTAAGGCAAATGTTTAGTAAGGAGCCGTCTCAAGATTTAACATTCGAATACGATTTGTTTTTAGAAAGTATCTGATGGTACATCACAGTGATATCACTGAAACTTGAATTTAGATATTAGTTAGATTCAGTGAGAAAGGTGCTCTTATAGGCACTTTGTAAGGCTGCATAGGTTACACTAAAAAACTGTAAAAATAAAATGAAAAGATTAACTTAAGTCTTTTGCACCCACTGGAAAATGAGATGAAACTGCCATCGGTTTCCATGGCCACAGAGACAAGACTGTGGCCAGCGTTGAAAACCTAACCTACTTTTCTTCTTTTTCCTGTTTGTTCATCAATCTTAAAAAAACAATTGTATCGTTCACGAGCATCCCACCCGCTCGCTCACTTTTCAACATGCTGTAAACGTCCCTTTACAGACCACAGAGACTGAAGAGTAACTAAAGCCCATCCCAACAATAAAGTATGTCAGTTTTCTTTGATTCTATAGAAAATATCTATAGCCAGTTACCTTGATGATATATTTTCCTCACAGCACTGAACATCTAAGCAGCTAGTCACATAGAGGTTTAAATGGCAAGAAGATAGCGTAACATTGTTAGGTCTTGACTTTGGAAAGATCTGGATATGTAAGGCAGCATGCACATGTGCCATGGCTTCAGCAATGCACTTAAGGTGAACTGTCATGCATTAGTTATTAGTTAAATGCACTTTGGCTTTGACAGAAACCGAGCAGAATCTACAGACATGTAGACGGAAATAAAAACTATTCACAATTGAAAAAACGATATTGTTGTGTACTCCTTATCTACCAATAAAGCATTTTACTAACTAGCTTATAAAATGATTATACAAAGTCACTTCACGTAAAATCACATTTTACACAAAACTGAGTGTAAAAATCAAACGTAACATAGTAGTGAACTACAACAAAATAACTAAAATGACATTGACCTTCCAGGTTCAGTATAAACACAGGCATGCGTTCATGCACACAGACACAAAGATCAACATCACAGCTGTTTAAGGCTCCGAATTGCTCTCCAAGAACTCCATTAACCCATACGGGTTAAGGCACCCTAGAAAAAAAGACAAGGAAACCAGATTTACTGTATGTTGAGTAGAAGCGTAGAAGTGTGTTTCAAAAGCACGCATTAAAGTATTCATACTGACAGCAATTGGCAACTAAATGTAGATAAATAACGCTATATATTGTCATACTGGTGTTTATACGGCAAGAAATGCTGAGTAAGTTTAAATGTGGAATGGTCTCTTAATTTGTTTCCACGGCTGTATATATATTAATGAAAATGATTAGAAAAGGAACATTGTGGAAATCATGACTTTATTATTTAAAACTACATTTTACTCGGTTCCTGCATTAAAAATGTTGAAGCTACTTGTTGACAATTTCTGTTTTATTCAGATCGTTTTCTACAATCCATTTCAATTGACAAAAAACATGTTTTGTTTAAAGTCTTGTTTTTTGACATAATAAACTAATCTTAACTTGACTGATCGTTGATGATTGATGACATTTGAATGTGCAGCGATGCAATGTTACAACAACCAATGAGAATGCAGACAAAGGCTCATGTATCCCTCCCCTGATACAGCTGGATAAGGCATTCAGGCAGGAACATCTGCTAGCTATCAATAGTACCAACAAGTAGCCGTGTGATCACCTGTGAGATGTTTACTCCGGTCAGTTTCTCCACCGCGGACGGCAGGCGAGTCATAATTTCCAGTATTTCTCCTGTCAGCTTAGCCACACCCACTTCTGACCCTCCGCTGGACACCATGGTGATCTTCTGGGCTCCAGAGAGTGGCCTGCTGATCTCCTCTGCCATCTAGAAGAGTGGAGGACGATCTGTTCTTTAACATCATTAAACCCATCTCCCCTTATCACTGATCTTACTTACTAATTGATGGACTTACCAGTGGCAGTTTCTCCAGCAGCATATCCACCATAGCTCCCTCTTTGTACTCTTTAAAAGCTTCAGCCTTTTTGACCATCTGCTCAGCCTCAGCACGGCCCCTCGCCTCCAGCGCAAAGGCCTCTGCCTCTCCCTTCATCTGAGAGATAAAATAAGACACAAAAGGAAGATATAGTACTATTTTTATAAACAGTAACATTCAATGTCACCAAACTCACTCTGATGGATTCTGCCTCAGCTTCTGCCTCCATGATCAACTGAAGTCTGTCAGATGAGAAAAGATGAGAGGAAAATTATGAGATTTCTTGTGCTTTGGACCTCACCTTACTATATGTGTTTTCTGTTGCACGTGCTGTTCTCACCGCGCTGCCTCAGCGATCTTTTCGATACGGTATCGCTCAGCCTCGGCCGGTTTCCTGACCTTGGCTTCCAGTTCCTTCTCCCTGCGGGTGATTTCCTGCTCCTGCAAGGTGATCTGCTGCGTACGCTCCACAACCTGAACCTGCATCTTTTCCTCCTCGATACGCTGCTTTGTTTTAGCCACCTATTGGGTGAAAAAAGGGAAAAGCAGACTTGATGTGAACAGGGAACAAATCACACATGCTGTTCAATTTCAAGTGTTTCAATTCAAAGTGATATCCGGACGTTAAACTTATTGTCGCAGTTGGTAAGGACAAGAATTTACATTACAAAGATTGCTTCTCTGTAGGATGTCAGTAATACCTGGAGCTGATAGGCCATTTCAGACTCTGCCTTCTTAGTGTTGACCTCAATGTCGTAGGCTGCTTTCTTCAGCTCAAAGTCTCGCTGGGCTTTAGCCATCTCAATCTCATTCTTATACTGAGCAGAGACCTTCTCCTGCATGGCATAAGCCTCCTACACATACAAACACACACGTTTAGTTTTGGTCAAAACCAATCGACACCAACAAGATGTAAAAGAGTTTGAAACATCTGACCCTCATGACAGCATCTCTCTTGAACTGAGCTTCACCGATACGAGCGTCTTTTTGCACCTGAGCGGTACGGGCTTTACCCAGCGACACAAGATAATTCTGTGCGAGAGAACAGGGTGGTTTTTAACTTCAGGATATGTATACATATTAACGTGTGTTAGGGAATGTGAGGAGCTCAAATACACACGTGATCGTCATGAACATCCTTGAGTGTGTAGCTGACCACACCAATCCCCATGTTGACCAGGTCAGAGGATGCGACCTTAAAAACATGCTCGGAAAACTTTTTGCGGTCCTGGTAGATCTCCTACAGAGAGAAGAAAAAGAGTTAATGATAACTTGTCCTCTTTAAAAACAAGTCATGATCTTGAACAAATCACAACTGATTAAGCATTAACAAACAATCTTTAAAGCATTACAGTATCTATTGACTGAGAGTCAGGGGTATTTTTCAGTACCTCCACAGTCAGGTGAGCAATGATGGCTCTCTGGTGTCCCTCAAGTGTCTCCAGGGCGATATTACCTATCTCAGACTCGGACTTCCCCATAAACATTTGACAGGCTGCGGCCAGCATTTCTTTATTCTGTCCCTGGATCTTCACCTGCAGAGGACACGGTAGTTCACAGACTGCAGTGCACACTTCATATTTGTGTTTTTTTGTGTGCACTACTAACCTGGGCAATGCCCGTCACTGAGATCGGTACTCCATGTCTGGTGTAGACCTTATCACTCTTCACACTCAGAGTAAAAGTATTGAGTGTTATCCTGGGAGAAAAAAACAAGAGAGTGAACAGCTGGTAAATGAGAGTGAGGCAGATATAGCAGCTGTCAACTGAAGGGTTCTAACAGTGCAGCAACTTAAGCCGTGTCCTAATATGATTTAGGGTCTACTCAAGGTTTTAAACCTGTATTTGACTCTTTCGTCCGTGGAACACAAAAGAAGATACTTGAACAAGTGTCTCAGTGGTTTGGTGTCCATTCAATGGAAGTCAAGGGGTCCAGTATTGTTTGGTTACCAACATTTTTGAAAATATCTTTTGTGTTCTGCATTAAAAAAGAACGTCATACAGGTTTGGAATGACACGAGGATGAGTAAATGATGAAATAATTTTCATTTTGTTGTGAACTATCCCTTTAAGCTTCCACAAGCCATAACATAAGACTGCAATGTTCTCAAACCCAAAGCCAGACGTGGACAACCAGAGATACTTTAATATTAGGGAAAAACGACCTTTGGAAAAACGTAACTAACTTGGAACACAATTTTGGCCAATCATATAATGGCAATGACTTCGGTCAGCTGCAGTCATTCTGAAACCTCATATCTCCATATTATTAGTCCTCCTTTATGTTTGTCACTGGGTTTTGCAAATATTTAAACAATACAAAAATGTTAAATAGTGCTGGTCAACTTTGACAACACAGTGTTCAATCTGTATTTAATCATTGTACAGTGTTTTTCAATTTACTAACTGTGAATTAGGACTTTCTGGGTTTTAGAAGGACAGCGATGTCAAGTTGCTGATTCTTGTGACACCTTTCCCCAAAAAAATTAGCTTTATTGGACATACATGAAGCAATGTGTAATATACAATATCACATAATATTACACAATATCTATTGTTAAATAGTAATACAGGTGGTAATGCCGTAAATAAATCCTACCTGTCGCTACATGGCTGTTGTTATTATTGCTTCCAATGTTTCCTCATCTGTAAGTCACTTTGGATAAAAGCGTCTGCCAAATGACTAAATGTAAATGTACATTCCACACTCTGCCTTATCTTATAAAATGCAGGAGACGATTATAATTAATCATCTTAATGCATTAATGATTTATGTGTAAGGGAAACTAGAAACTACCTAGTGTGGTCTGTGCAGGTAAACTTCACTCAATGAGTTCAAGAGATGCTCCTATAACTCATGTCTGTGCCTGTGGCCATGTTGTTAGCACGCCTGCTACCATGCTGGACTCATTACCAGTTTTAAGTTGAATCCCGCTCGGAGTGGCTTGCTTATTTTGAACCATGTTACTGTTAACACTGACACTGGGTGCGGTTTTTGACTGCTACTAAGTCAAGCGTTTCTCAAACTGTGGGGCGCGCCAAACGGGAGGACATTTTCCTTTATATGCCTTATATGGTAACGTGAGATCAAATCTTCCGGAATTTTGTGTTCATGGTTACAAATGAAATGTTTAACATTTTGAGCGGTATCTGGTTTGGTCCCATATATGTGATTTTTTCCGTGCCCCTGAGAGTGTTCAGTGACGTGACATAACTACCAGAATCAAATTGTGCTTTCGTTGTTTATTGTTTATTTTAGGTTTCAGCCATTTAAATACACATAAGCACAAGTAAAACAATACATTCGGAGTTTGTAAAATACACACTCATGTCTGTGGAAGCAGCAATAACAATCTATTCAAATATAATTTGACGACGTGTGTTATTCACATCAGACAAACATAGTGGAAGTAACTATAAAGTTTACTCTATTCTTCTCGGAGTTCACCGGGCACTTTCTTGCATGTATTTCGGGAGAAACTGATGACAGACAGAAACATGGTGACCACGAGCTCGTGCTCTACGTCGCGTTGTTCTTCGACCCATCTAACGTTATAGATCAAGTTTATTTATAAAGGTTTTAAAATGACCAAACACACTCACTAACACACTTTTGAGAATTGGAATATCAGATAGTTGATGACATGGTAAGCAAGTTTGTGAATATTTTGAAATAAAAAAAGGAAATTAAGGCGATCTGTCATAAGGTGTTATTGTGGCACGTGACAAATATGACGCGTCGCCATGGAAA
The DNA here is from genome assembly GCF_947034865.1 of Barbatula barbatula. Lineage (NCBI taxonomy): Eukaryota > Metazoa > Chordata > Actinopteri > Cypriniformes > Nemacheilidae > Barbatula > Barbatula barbatula. The sequence continues at coordinate 12,377,661 of NC_136775.1, forward strand.
ATGTAACCTGGAACCGAAGTGCCAAAATAACGTGACATCGGCATATTAATTGTAACGGAACAAACTTTCATTTTTTTTCCAGATTTCAAAGTGGCACTTTCATATCTTTTCTATTTTTGAAATTAGTAGAAATTTTGACACCGCTCCACTTTTATTTTCTCTATTGTTTTTTATGTCATGCAAGTTATTATGACACAGCTGCACTTTTATTTTCATTATTTTAGAACTTTCTGTTATTTGATGTATATAGTTTGTATTTTAGATACAACTTGTTACTCTGATACTACTTGTTAGTTCAATAAATTGGAACATATAAGCTTGTTGCGCATTTCAGTAGCATTAAGTTGGGGCGACGGGGACAGGTGGGGCTTGAAAATTCCCCTAAAGTGGGGAATGACCAAAAAAGTTAGAGAACCACTGTACTAAAGGCGGGCGTACACGGTGCGAATTCTGATGGTCGGAAGATCGTATGTCCACGCACACGTCACGAGTGAGTTTATCTGAAAATCATACGGACGAGGTGATATACGACACGATTTTACGACCTGCCGATTTCCGAAGCAATCGCACAAAGTTCCGCGCCAAAAACATGGAGTCAGAGGAAGATTTGCTTTTTTTGTGGCAGCAATGGCTTGCGAAAGAATAAAAAAGAAAAGAAAAAGAAGGGCATGGCAAAGAGTTTGGCTGAAGAGCAGAGAAAAGCATGGACTTTCAGTTCTTCAAAAACAGCCGTGTATCTGTGTGCGCATGCTTTGATGTGGTCGTGGAAGATATAGCAAAGTATATAACCATAGCGTGTCACGCAAGTTTGTGCATATAGCAACGTCGTTTTTATATATTTTTTGAACAAATGTTATTGCTGGATAGTCTAGGTATAATAATTGTATACATACTGTTTTTACAGGCCAAATGTTTGATATGGAATAGCCTACATATTGTATTGTGGGAGAAAAGTGATGCAGAGTCAGCATGATGCAAAAAACTGCCTTTAGGCCTTTTGTTATATGTTTAAATCCGCTGTAAAATATCATCACGGATGACCCTGTCATGGTACACGCTGCTGGAAACATCATACAGCGCTCGCTGTTCCTGCCAGAGTTCGGCGAGTTTATCCTCTTTTTCAATAGTCTATCTTCTTCTGTGGTTTCCTAGTTCGTGATTGGTCAACTTCAGATAGATCAACAAATCGGCTCGTTCAACCGCACACATGTCACGAATTCAAACCGATAGCTCACGAACTTTTTAGACATGTTTAAAAATGTTCGGGAGGTCGGGAAGTGCTCGTAAAGGCGGGCGTACACGGTGCGAATTCTGATGGTCGGAAGATCGTATGTCCACGCACACGTCACGAGTGAGTTTATCTGAAAATCATACGGACGAGGTGATATACGACACGATTTTACGACCTGCCGATTTCCGAAGCAATCGCACAAAGTTCCGCGCCAAAAACATGGAGTCAGAGGAAGATTTGCTTTTTTTGTGGCAGCAATGGCTTGCGAAAGAATAAAAAAGAAAAGAAAAAGAAGGGCATGGCAAAGAGTTTGGCTGAAGAGCAGAGAAAAGCATGGACTTTCAGTTCTTCAAAAACAGCCGTGTATCTGTGTGCGCATGCTTTGATGTGGTCGTGGAAGATATAGCAAAGTATATAACCATAGCGTGTCACGCAAGTTTGTGCATATAGCAACGTCGTTTTTATATATTTTTTGAACAAATGTTATTGCTGGATAGTCTAGGTATAATAATTGTATACATACTGTTTTTACAGGCCAAATGTTTGATATGGAATAGCCTACATATTGTATTGTGGGAGAAAAGTGATGCAGAGTCAGCATGATGCAAAAAACTGCCTTTAGGCCTTTTGTTATATGTTTAAATCCGCTGTAAAATATCATCACGGATGACCCTGTCATGGTACACGCTGCTGGAAACATCATACAGCGCTCGCTGTTCCTGCCAGAGTTCGGCGAGTTTATCCTCTTTTTCAATAGTCTATCTTCTTCTGTGGTTTCCTAGTTCGTGATTGGTCAACTTCAGATAGATCAACAAATCGGCTCGTTCAACCGCACACATGTCACGAATTCAAACCGATAGCTCACGAACTTTTTAGACATGTTTAAAAATGTTCGGGAGGTCGGGAAGTGCTCGTAAGGCACTCTGCTCGGATCGTAATTCCTCGCACTTGATACGAGCCGCGACCATACGAGCATACACGATTTCCACACGATTGAAAAAAATCGCATGCGAACTCGTACGACAGCAAAAATCGCACCGTGTACGCCCGCCTTAAGTGAACTGCTAAGTGTGTTTACTGGCACTGTGAGTAGCCCATGCCAATTATTTAAGAAAAATAAAACAATGCAATAAACTTTTATTTGTGTTCCTACAGCATTTGCGCAGAAGTTAAAAAAAATGTCTTATTATCTTATTAACCTTTATCTAAATATTGATAATAATGAAATATTCGTTTTATGAGCGCAAATATTAAAAGACATTATTATTGAGAAAATAAATCTCATTCATGTTATATTAAAATCAATAAATATTTTGCTTTTTAAAAGTTGGTTTTCAGATATTTGCATTATTAATTTTGAATAGGGGTCGTGATCTAAAATCTTGCCTACGGCACCAACAGAAACTGGGCCGGCCCTGATCCAACTAAAACCAACATACAGTTCCCAACAAAAGTATCGTTCAGTATTAGGTAGGACCTATCGTTTTTTTTAAATGCGGTCGATTCAATATCGATTTTATTTTGTTTAATATTTCCGCAAGCACTGAACATTTGTTAACGTGAATGTTAAGAGATTGTGAATCGGAACACCAGAATCGATACCCAGCCCTTGTATTAGGGCTGTCAAACAATTAATCGCATCCAGAATTAAAGTTTGATTTTACATAAAATATGTCTGTGTACTGTCCATATTCATTTTATATTTACAAACACAGAAACATACACATGCATGAATACATATTTAGGAAATATATATATATATATATTTTAAATGTTTTAATTTGATATTTTTCTTTAATATATGCATGTGTGTGTATGTTTTTATAAATACAAAATTGATATGCACAGAAGAACAAAGACATACATTATGTAAACACAAACTTTTAATTTGGATGCGATTAATCGTGATTAACCGTTTGACAGCCCTATTTATACATATGTATAGAACATATTGAAGACTAGCAGACAGGCTGTCGATTCATTAAGAGTAAATGTTGTTCAGTGTAGTGAAGCCTCTTCTCCAACAATGTCCATTAAAACCAGCCTCTCAGTCTCTCTCTCTCCATGGTGCAAGCTGCTATGCTGCTTTTAGCCATGGTTGTCGGCTTAGCCTTCAGTGGGTTTGGCACAGGATTGACCTTACAGCAGTGACTCTTGATATATAGTAAACAGACCGTATATGTAGTGCAGTGGAGAGGGAAGGAGCTGGACATCTGAACACAGCTGTTGTCCATTTTCGACACTTTGAGTGAATCATATACAAATTCATTTGCACATATCTACAAAATGGAACGGAGGTATCTCTCTTGGATAGAGACAGAGTCGAGTGGAATGTAAACCTTGGACTCTCTACTGCCAAACAGAGCTGCTATTGTTCTTACTCCGATCGATTATGAAGCCTGTAACCCCCGTCAATTTTGTAATCACATTACAAACTTACACTGCAGCACATAGTTAAACAAAGCATATCGTGCGCACGAACACGTGTTCAAACTTGAACGCGTTTCAATGGTCTGTCTTTTGTATTTCAATACATACCGCTGGATTCGTTGAATGCAGGGTAAAACAAACACTCTCCCTCCAGCAACCATCAGAGGAGGGGAGCGGCCGCAGCCTGAAACACACACAAAAGAGAGATTTTTCTAGCTTGCTGGTTTAAACCAGCAATATTTAACCAAAGAGCACAGCGCGAAGCCACTTAATGGTAATCCTTGAATCCACCGATGTTATGAGCATGATTGATAAAACACAGCAATGCCTTAGATTTCATTCAGAAACACCACATAACCACTTCCTGTGACCGCGTGTCTATCACAGCAACAGTCGACTGTTTACAAAGCCACCCTATCCATTAGTGTGACAGAGACACAATGAACCTGTGGACTTATTTTCTGCCCTCGGCACAACATAAATTGACTACTTATTGTATTAAATGTGAGTTTTTCCAGTTCATTAAAAGTGAGCTTAATGTGTAACCACTAACTATGTCATTTCTATGAACTTTGTGTCTGTTTTGACCTGCCATATAATACAAGTCACATGAATGCAACCGGTTCTGCACTTCAATGCCATTGCATAGATAAATGCAGCTATAGCAAGCAGAAGCAGTAGGACAAAGAATGTGGTCTGTACCACACCATTGACCCCACAATCAGTAAAGATTACTTGTTAAATGTTCAACCAAACAGCTCATTTACTGCAATAGTAGGAATCTGCAATGAAATAATATTGAGTTCTTTTCTCCATGTCTAAGTAAATGTAGGCTAACATCTAAAAGCTGCTCTACATGTCTGTGTGGTAATGCAGAACAGCTGCAGCATACCTGAGACCACCATTGCCTCGTTGGGACCACAAGTGTAGAACATCTTAAATTAGCTCTGAGGATAGAAAGCAGCAGTGTGTAAAAGCCTTTAGTCACATGATCCAACACATGCCGAGCAATTTTAAGAAGTGATAAACACAAATACAGCGCGAAATAATCTCAGTGGTTCAGTGGAGTGTTGGTTGAATGGTTTTCTGCTCGGTTCATTCAATTGGAGTAAATCTATTCTTGAGCACTATGCTGTGAATCTACCACAACTTGGTTCTTTGTGCAATGTATGCAAACGAAGTATTTACTTCTGACTTGTCTAAATACGACATGGATACGAAATCTGCATTCCCTGTAAGAATAGTTAAATCTCGTATATTGTATTTACGGTAATTTGAATTTACTGTAAAGCTGAACTCGGCCATTTAACCACTGAACCGCTGATCGTGTCAAATCAATGTATCAACGTTGATCAGCAATCGATGTATTTATACAGACGTGCCTTTAAACGTTTGTTAGATCACGTTTGAGATCGTTTAACTAGTGTTGTAATAAAACCGCATTACACGATAGACTACTTCCGTCAACAAGAACGCAAATCGATCATTCATCTTGCACAATTTCCTAATAAAACCTAGATCCGAAAGCGTTACTACTAACCGTGAACATATTTGCTCTTAATGTTATATTAAATGTTATATTTTATAGTTTGCAACGGAACAGGAAGTGCTCGGCTATCGCTTAGCAACAACTAAGCCACATTTGATTTCACACGACTAACGTTTATTTTGGTGGTGAGAACAACGAGTTCGCATATTCCGTAATAATCGAAATAAACATTTATGTGCTTACCGATCGCAGAAACGTGTTAAAATGAAGTAAACAGAAGTGGACTGTCTCACGCTTGTCAGCAGCAGGAAGGGCTCGTCTATCGTAATCACGCAATGTCGGCCACGCCCATTCAAAGACTTCTCAAAACTCGGTGAGCTGCCTACATAGAAAACAACTTTGTGTACTAGAATCGAGTGTGTCTGTTCAAAATGCGGTCTGTGTGTATGTTTTAAGACACTTACAGACGAAAGTAATGGGGAAAGACTGCTCTCTGCTGTGGACTGCGGATCAAGACGCCTTTTTGCTCCATGCATTCGATACAATGGGTTTAATATAAAAGTACAAAGATGGATTTGGCAGATTTGAGAAAAACAATTTAATTATTTAAAATGTCTGACCAAATATTAATTCATATTTATTTGAATCTAAAAAAAAGTATAGACATACCTAAACATCCTATATAACACAGTAGAAATAAATTGAGACAATTATAGTTAAAAGAAAAGCACAACTGGTTACAGCCAGCAGACATTTCTATTTATTTTCCTCCAGCAAATCCTTGTTGGCACTCCCTTTACCCTTCTGAGGGCTGTAAAACAAGATTACTAAATAAGCCAGGCTTATTTTGGTAAATCAGATTTATTGTCGGTCGAGTCGGTTTCATAAAGCAAACTTAAAATAGTTTGAACTCAGTTACTACAACTTAGGAAACTAGCCTGGTCGTTGCTTGACTAGAGGTCAGTTAACCCACCGTAATGGCATAATGTAATACTATATCACTTTATTCAACCTTATAAATGAAATGGAAAGTCATCAATTAAATAAAATTTAGACCACAATAATGTTGTATATTGTCTGCCTGAGGAGAGAGAGACTGCTAGTGATGGTTGTAGAGATGGGGCAATAAGCTGATTTTTGATGACAATTAAACAGGCATCATTTTTGAAGCTTTAATTTCAATAATACCTAAATATGATGTTTTTATATAATGTACTGAGGAGCCTGGCAAAATCTTACACTTGACAAACACACCAATATCAGCCCAAAACTTCTGAGAATGGGGACATGCCCAAAACAAGTGTACCAGTTTCTTCAGAGTTCGAACAAAAGGAGCAAGTTAGCACAATGTCAGATTTATATCTTTGAATAAACTTCTTTATAGGGTAAAACCTGTGTATGAGCTTAAAATACATTTCTATCACTTTATTTGTGAGAAAGAATGTTTGCTGTGGAGACCATTTTTTTCCAATTAAGGTCAACAAATAAATTATTCCAAAAGGAAATCACAGGTGGAACAGAAATCATATTCTCAAGAAATAAAGATCGTATTTGATCAATTTTGGATTTTGGAGTCTCAAAAGGTTTAGGAAAGTATCCAGTAGTTACGGTTTTACCTCTCAACACTGCAGAAACTCTTTTGGGGTTATTGCCATTTGGAAAGAAATTCTAAGTACGTGAACAAAAGACCTTGCTCGTTAAACAACTTCTCCACCAAAAATAAGCCATTACTGATCCAACCTTTGTGCCATTGATCCGGTCTTCGGCAGACTCCAATGATGTTACCTACCCATGAATCCTTGCGAACGCCCAATCACAGAACGGATGGGAAGGAGTGTCGTGGATGTCAAACACATACATGACGGATACATTTCAAATGTACGTTTTGATAAAATTCCAAATTAATTATTTAATCTCATTCGTATAATTGGTATTTATTTTCTATTAAGCCAGCTATTCAAGAATAAAACTTTTAATGCAGTGCATTTTCTTACTTATTTTTTGTAGATTTATATCGGGCTCTGTAAAGCTGAGCAACATCTCCTTTATTATGGATGAATATTAAATAACAACCTATATGCATATTAAGAACACATTATGCACATTAAGTCTAGTCTATACAAATAAATATACATAAGCAGTTGCATTACAAACATTAGTATATATTGCATAATGCTCGGGTGGCATCAACATATGAAAAACAAAACTATAAAAACCGGCAGCTCCTGTCCCAAATAACAACAATAGGACAACAAGTGTGGTCGACTTCACGCGGCGCAGACAGCGTTCACCATCCATTACGTCACCGGCTGCAACGAGGAGAGACTCAATTGAATAGCCCGGGACTATAGTGTGTGCAAACCCCGCCCCATACTACTCTAGACTCGATCTGGAGACAGTCCAGGAATATAAAGCCTTTGTCCGGCTTTTCTTAAATTATTGCTGAGCCGTACCGTTACTTTTCAGATTTATTAGAGAACTTCAACATTTTGTAACATGAGGGAGATTGTTCACATCCAGGCCGGTCAGTGCGGAAACCAAATTGGTGCCAAGGTAAGAGATTGTCGGAGTACGAGTTCGTAATTTGTATATTGCAATTACGAATAAAAACCGTGCAAGGGATTCACAATACAACAATAGGATGTCCCTTTAAATGCAAACATGAATATAGGATATATGAACTAATATGAAAGATTTGGTCTTTTTCGATTCTGAAGAAATGTTTATAAATATAAAACAGCATAGACAGCACAGACTTCTGATTTATTTTGACTTGCATCGATCATAATAGTGTATCATAGCGACATTGGGCAGTTTTGTAGCTCTCTTTTAGTTCTGCACTTACTGATACTTTTTTTATCTCCTTTTGTTTTGCTTTAATCTAACCTATAGCTTTCTTCGTGCAAAGCATTCCTCTTGGTTCCTGATAACGTTTACGTTATTTGTTCAAGGCGATCTCACATTGCGGTCTTTAAACAGGCATACATCTCTTTGTCTGTAAATCAGTGAAGGGATTCACTGGGGAAAGGGGGTTTTCCTCTTTCTTTTACTCTCATTCTATGCAATGCACCGGGTGTGGCAGATCTGATCTCTCGCAGTAATTACCGTGACCACCCGTCCTCAGTGTCACAAGCCCTTTAAACAGCTGTCATGGACCAGCGCAAGTCATGACACGTGGCATTTATTTTATAAAATACATTAATATCAAACTCATAATCTGGAATAATCTTAAACAAGGGTGTCCTGCCTTTTGTTCGATATTCAACTATTGTGGCAATGTGCAGATATTGAGTGCTATGTTGGGGTGGTCAGGCGGAGGATGAGAAGGCTGGCGACGAAGAAAAATAGTTAATAAACTAAAAATGTAGTCCTTGAAATCTTAGTCACTTAAATTACATTGCGTTTTATGTATACATTAGGTCATTGTTATATTCGTTTTTATTGTAATATATTGCAAAGACTATTAAAGTATTAAGGTATTACATTCTAAAATTGCTAAAATTGGCCCACATTCATACATTTAAATATATTAACCAATGAAATATAACTGTCTAAACAAATATACATATATACAAAGAGAATAAAGATGCCATGGCAGTTCACACAGCACACATTTTTAAAGATCTATGATATGTATTTTTTAAAGGTCTGTGAGATGTGTCATCAGTAATTGGGTTAAATCGTCCTCTTTTTATTAGGCTTGTCTTTTAAAGGATCAATTCTTGAGTGTCTGAATTCAGATGATGTCTGGGTGGGGATGGGAAGCCACTCACTATAATGAACTTAATGGATCTAACAGCTGCTGCCCATTGCCTGTATGATAGGGATATAAATGAAATATGAGTAATTGATGACTAAATGACATGTTCATGAAAACCCCTTTTTGTCACATTGAATTCCAACAATTATTTAACTGAGCAAATTGATTCATTTAGGATAATTATCTTATTGATAAACAAGGTGAAAAGGTAGAAGCTGAATTCTATATGTCAGCATATCTGCGCTGTGTGATTTTGATGATGATGATGATGACACAGCAGAAAAGTAGGTTTCTCAGACTAAAAGGTTTTGATAGTCGTGAGTGTCAGAATAGTTTCACAGCAGCCAGTCTGTGTCTTCCAGTTTATTGGCCTGATTCTTTTCAGTATATCCCATGAACAATCTTTTATTTCTCCTTTCACTTTTACCCACTCCTTAGTTTTGTCTCCTACTCTGCTTCTTGGATTAAGGTCACTTGGACAGTAACCTAGAATGAATTATTTAAACATCCGTATAAGAGGATGCTTTTTGCTTCAGATTAAGGGCTTCCTCCGAGCCAAAACTCAGTCAAAACTAATGCTGGTCATCCCGATTACAGATTATTGGTAGATTAGTGTACAAAATATTCAAGGTTTGCTTTATAAACTACATCTACAAACAAGAATATACCGGAAGGTATTTGTATTGTCTAGGTACGAAATGTTTTAATTTCTCTGAGTTGTTGGTTTGCAGTTTTGGGAGGTAATCAGTGATGAACATGGGATCGACCCAACAGGAACCTACCATGGAGACAGTGACCTGCAGCTGGACAGAATCAGTGTCTATTACAATGAAGCTACAGGTACTTTCCACGAACACACACATACATAGTTTGTATAGATATAGCTCTGAACTTGTATAACTTTATTTGCTTTGAATTTCTTATTTGTCTTGTACATTGAATTGGTATTTTGTATCTTTCTTCCTGTCTATTTCTTTGTCGTGGAGGAGGTAAATATGTGCCAAGAGCTATTCTAGTAGATCTGGAGCCTGGCACTATGGACTCTGTGCGTTCAGGACCCTTTGGACAGATCTTCAGACCAGATAACTTTGTATTTGGTGAGTGACGGAGTATGGCAGGTCTGACGAACGTATTCAATTAAACAAGCAAAGCAAATAAATATAGATAACAGATGTGAAATGTCTTACCTTGCACACCATCTGATGTTTGTGTTATCCCACAGGACAAAGTGGAGCTGGTAATAACTGGGCCAAGGGCCACTACACAGAGGGGGCAGAGCTTGTCGATTCCGTTCTGGATGTGGTTCGCAAGGAGTCTGAGAGCTGCGACTGCCTGCAGGGCTTCCAGCTCACTCACTCCCTGGGTGGTGGCACTGGGTCAGGCATGGGCACCCTCCTTATAAGCAAAATCCGCGAAGAGTATCCAGACCGCATAATGAACACCTTCAGCGTGGTGCCTTCCCCAAAAGTCTCCGACACCGTAGTTGAGCCTTACAACGCCACACTGTCAGTCCATCAGCTGGTTGAGAACACAGACGAAACCTACTGCATAGACAATGAAGCCTTGTATGATATCTGCTTCCGCACCCTTAAACTCACCACCCCCACATATGGCGACCTCAACCATCTGGTCTCAGCCACCATGAGTGGTGTTACCACCTGCTTGCGCTTCCCCGGCCAACTGAATGCTGACCTGCGCAAACTAGCCGTTAACATGGTGCCGTTCCCCCGACTGCACTTCTTCATGCCTGGTTTTGCTCCTCTGACCAGCAGAAGCAGCCAGCAGTACCGCGCTCTCACCGTGCCCGAGCTCACGCAGCAAGTGTTCGACGCCAAGAACATGATGGCAGCTTGCGACCCGAGACACGGTCGTTACCTGACCGTCGCCGCTGTGTTCCGTGGCCGCATGTCCATGAAGGAAGTTGACGAGCAGATGCTGAACGTCCAGAACAAGAACAGCAGCTACTTTGTGGAATGGATCCCCAACAACGTCAAAACCGCTGTCTGCGACATTCCACCAAGGGGTCTCAAAATGGCCGTCACTTTTATCGGCAACAGCACTGCCATCCAAGAGCTCTTTAAGCGTATATCTGAGCAGTTCACGGCCATGTTCAGGCGTAAGGCTTTCTTGCATTGGTACACAGGAGAGGGAATGGATGAGATGGAGTTCACTGAAGCAGAGAGCAACATGAATGACCTGGTGTCTGAATATCAACAGTACCAGGATGCCACCGCTGAAGAGGAAGGAGAGTTTGAGGAAGAGGCAGATGAGGACACCTAAATAGGAAATGAAGAAGGGTTGGGAGAAAGAGAAAGGGAAAGGGATGTGTTTGGGGAAGGGGTAGTGTGTTCAAGTTTGAATAAATGTAGAAGAACATAGGGAAACAAAGTTCAGTGTCTCAATCAGATGACTTGGAAATTACCACTAGACAAAAGGGGCCAAAAATAACCAGAGGTATGAAAAAAGATTGTTCTTGACCATGGAATGGGTAAAAAAGTGCTTACTGTTACAGTTCACTTACATTTTGTGTTGGTTTATTTAACATTCTGATGTCATCAATTCAACCCCAGCTATAGCAGACTTACATCTGTAAGATGTCTGCTAAAGATCTGGAAATCTGGAAAACATCTGCTGTGTAAAAACAATCCACTAAATATCTTACGGATGTATTCTAGATGTCTAGACGTATTGCAGATGATCAAACTATGTATTGCAAATGTCTTGCAGATGTAAATGCAGACGTCAAATAGACATCTGCCAGATGGAGTATGCTATCAGAGACAGAGAAGAATTGAATAACAAATGTCCAGTTATTCAAAACCATGTGATATCAGCTTTGTTTTTGACTATATGGTCTAAACAATCTAGATTATGTAAAAACAAAAGGGATGAAGGGAAACTATCCAGTGAATCAGAATTATTGCTATAATTCAGATTAGGAGTCAGGGAGGAAAACTACAAATACATTTTTTATTTTATTTTTGCAAAGAACTCAAGTCCCATTATGTTACTATTTTGCACTAGAACAAGGCACTGTGAGAATTGCACTTCAAGGTGACCTTCGGGGTCTCATTGCAGTATTTAGAGAAATGTTTTGAAGAGAAAAGTATGTTTTGCAAAAGATGAAGGAAAGACAAAGAAAGGGACTGAAAGAAAGGCAAGATTCAGAATAACTGTGTTATTGAATCTTTACCTCACTTGGACGTCAGCCAACGTCTATAGGAGAAAATAAGTTGAATGACATGGGTGACAATAGAAAGTATTTTTAGATTATGAAGAATTGATGGATTAAGCATGTTGAATTGATTGTTAGTGCAAATATAAAATGTAAGGACTCCGTTATGTCCCATATATGAGCCCATACTGTGTTTCTTCATTTTTTTAATTATTTAAAATGTGTTAATGTCCCTTGCGGTTTTTTTATTTCCTGTTGGAAAAACTGAGCCTCTGGAGAAAACCAAAATAAAAAAATTATAACAATTTCGTTCAAAAACAGACTGGTTTTGTTTTCTTATGTGTCATATATCCTGGTAGGGCCCGTTTTGAAATAAAATAAGTCATGTCAATAAATATAATTTATATAAATATAAATATTAGGCTATATACAATATGATAAAGTTATTGAATTGCCCACAAGTAGGTGTGCACCTACACTAATTATCCCTTGGCCTCATAATTTAACACCTAATTTACATCACAGCATAATATAATAGAAAACTTGAGGAAAAGCTGAGAGAATAAATAATTTCGTGTTTGAGATGTAGTCTATGTGAAACTAGATATAAAATGTCAACACAAAGAACCACTTATGCAATGCAAAATAGATAAAACATGATTAAGTATAGTAACTACTATTAATGTGCAATATAGTAATGTTATAGGGAATTACACGTAAAGATTGAATACTGTAACTGTAACTCCTACACAGCACAAGGCAGCAGAGTCAGGAACGGGGGAAAATTTGGACGAATTGGACTGCTTTTACTCAAACACCCAATCAGCACACAATGACGAACATCTAGCCAATCAGCGAGCGTTTAATCTCTGACAGACAGCTTTACCAGCGAATCGGTAGTGTTCGATTAAAAGGCGGTTCTGCGTCTTCAGGAAATAATCTGCAAGTGTTATGCACGGTACGGTACGGTAAGGGCATGTTTTCATTAAATGCAATGATCAAGTTCCATCGTTGCATATAAACACATTATACTTTGAGTTTTGCGTAGCGATTGGATGTGATTTATCTTTAAATGTTTCTGATCACTTGTGAATACATTGCAGTCTAGATTATTAATAAGAATTTGTGCCAATGTGAATGTTTTTGGAAAGCTTTATCGATGAAACTATCATTAAAGCAGTGTCTATGAAACTGCGACATATGCATACTCTTTTATCACACCAATGGGATTGATGCTATCTGTGTTGCTTCGTTATAATGTTTAAAAAGAAACAAAAACCTAGCTAATTTGAGTCAAAAACATATCTTTAACAACCACATGCTTTTGTGCGATCCTCTCATCTGAAAGTTTTGTCAGTGGACAGGATGGATTCTACTCAACAGATTGAAGATCCTTTCTCTGAAGAAGAAGAAGATGATGAGAAAGAGGAGAACAAGGCAGGATCAGAAAGAGAACAGGTGGGAACACTGAAGGTGTTTAAAAATGACCATGTTCCAGAGACAGGTGAGAGAAAATAATTCACACTATATCTCCTTGTGCCATTGTTTCCTATATTTAAGTTTTTGACAATTTAATATTATCCAATGTTTGAAATAATTTATTTTCCACCTCTCTCACAATCAGAATTCCCTCTCTTCGTTGGAGAGAATGTCTTGGGTCGTGATCCAGCTGCCTGTTCTGTTCTGCTTGCGGCCCGATCTGTGTCCGGTCAACATGCTGTCATCTCCATCTCTGTCTTCCGCTCTAGTAACAATCGTGCTAGTGACAATGAAGCAGTTGAAGCACTATTATGGGACATGGGCAGTTTAAATGGAACCAGAAAAGGCAGATTAAAGCTAACTCCTAAAGTGAGATACGCTTTGGCCGCGGGAGACAGTGTGATACTTGCTGACATTCCGTGCCAATATATCAGTCTAATGGTTTCGAAAACAGACACACAGACAGTTCCGAAGGAGAAATTAGCATTCAAGCATGAGAAAAAGGAAAGTCCATCAGGGCCCAGCAGTCATTCAAAGCCAAAGATAAGGAAAGGAGTGCTGAATGAGAAAGTGAGAGCTGCCTTGCCTCCCGTGCCTTTATGGAGTGCTGAGGATGAAGAACTTAAGAGTGCAGCCAGCCTGTGTTCTCCTCAGCCAGCTGACAAGCAGCCTGAGATCACCCTGGTGCCTGATTCTGACTCGGGTTCAGATGGTGAGAGTGCTACAGATAATGGGAGAGATGTAGGTGGGTGAAACATAACCTAAAGAACATTTATTATAGTGAGATGTACTGTAGTTATACTGTAAACTGTAATGTAAACTCATTTTTAGTTTTTCTTCTTTCGTTTAGTTTCAGACTCCGCATCCTCCTCACATCTGGTAAGCCCTTCAGATTCAACATTCCTGACCCCAGCCAAAAAAGTCATTCCAGAGAGGTATGGATGGTTTACTTCAATGTAATTTTAATGTGTAACTAGTCAGAATGTTACTACATAGGGTATTTTATATTCTCGTATAAAAAAAACTATTTCGTCATACTTAAAACAAATACATACATGCAGATATAAATACTTGTGAAATGCTGCCCCATTTTTGTGTTTATAGCTCAAGCTCAGTTACACAGCAGAAACATTTTCAGTGTGAAAACTCAATGCTGGAACAGTACTGCCAAACAGGATTGCCATCCCCCAATGGCCAATATATTGTACAAGTATCTTTATTTATTCTCTGCTTAAAATGAGTTTGACCATATTTTTCCTTTTTTTTTCTTGACAGTGAGGATGAGAGCTTCATTACTCCATCTTTAGCCACAATGGACAGATTTAAAGAGAAAGACAGCTTCAGTGAAGTCTGTTCAGACTCCTCTAAGACTGGCCCGCTGGCTCTAAACCTAGACAGTGACACTGATATTGAGGAAGAGGAGACTGAGAGAGACAGGAGTGGAGCAGATGTGCAGACTAAAGTAGCTTCAAAGGTGGAACTGGTATCTTTAGATGATATTCAAATGCACAGTGATACTGATGTAGAGGAAGAGGAGACTGAGAATAGCAACGCTGAGCCTAAAGCTCAGAAAGTAAATTTTAAGGAAACAGTATCTTCAACTGGTCTTCAATTAGATAGTGATACTGATGTTGAGAAAGAGGAGACCGAGAAAAGCAAGATTGAACAACAGGCTCTGAATAAAGAAGATTCAAGGGTGGAATCTGTAACTTCAGCTGATCTTCACGTGGATAGTGATGCTGATGTTGAGGAAGAGGAGACAGAGAAAAGCAAGAGTGAAACAGAGACTCAGATTAAACAAGCACCTGAGGTGGAACCTGTAACCTTATCAGATCTTCATATGGACAGTGATACTGATGTCGAGGAGAATGATTCCACCCATAATGCTGAACCTCCCAAAGTTGTTGAAGTTCCAGAAAACAAACATAATGCTTCTCCCCCTCATGCGGAAGTACATTTGGACAGTGACACTGATGTAGAAGAAGACAATCCCATGGATGATCCCACAGACACAGAGGTTTCACATCCAGTCGTAATGGAAAGTGATTTCAGACTTGCCTCAAACCCAGGGGCAGAGTTCTGCATGGACAGTGACACAGATGTAGAGGATGATGAGGATCCTTTTAAGTCTTTACCAGGCAAGGTTGCAGAAAATCAAAAGGTTTCTACAGGCAGCAAAGTAGAGCAACCAGAAAAACGCACCCATAAACAAACCCATCCTTTCCAAGCACATAATTATCATGAGGAACCCACCCAAGCTTTTGACAACTTCGATGACTGGGACCTACAGCCCACACAGGCATACGGTAACCATCCCATTCAAATCCTACGTATGAAATATTTTTATGTAATTCATTGATTTTTTTTTACACCCTTTTAAATAAATGCCATAAAAATGCAGTTCCTATGAGACCTTAAACTAAGATGGGAGCGATATGACCATTATAAATAAAAAAACAAAGAAATACATTTTGTTTCACAATAATGATATGTATCACATTATAGTTATTTAGCTGGAAACACCATTTTAAAATGATGTTTTACTAGCATATTTATGAGTATGTGCTTAAGTATCATTTTTGTTTAATTCTGTGAACTACCAACAGTATTTATGCCAAATTCCAAATTGTGTTTGCAACGAGTACTTTCCCAGCATTTGGACACTATTTCAAGCACAGTGAGCCAAAAAAAGAAAACTAAATATCCTTTTGTGTTCTACAAAAAATCATCATGGTTTGAAACTGTTGTATCGGGTGTATGAGTAAATTATAGCTTTCATTTTTTATAGATTTTTCTCCCAACAAGCAGAGTGTAATTAATCCTACTATATTTACAAAACTATTAAAATCTGTTGTATTTTCTGACTTTATTTCCATGCTCAGGGGCTACTGGAGCCAATGCTGGTCTCAGGCTCAAGGAAGTGGATCTTGAGGCTACACAGGCATACGGAGCAGTGACGGACAGAGAGGACGAAGAGGGGCCTCTGAGTCATAGTGAAGTTCACTCAAACCTTTCCACTGCTGAAACACAGCTCATCCCTACAGAAAAGAGTAATGATGATGATGAAGAGATGCCAGGTGACTCAAACCTCTCCACAGCAGACACTCTGATCCTCGCCAGCACCCCAAGACGAGAAGAGCAGACACAACATTTCGCTCTCTTCACCGCCCAGACGCAACTCATTTGGGAGGGAGAAGAGAAAGAGGAGGACCAGAAGGAGCGGGTCCAGTTGGTGGAGGCTCATACCATCGATGAGACACTAGATGGTGAGGAGAAGAATATTAAATGGGGTAAAAAGAGGAACCATGTTGGGAGAAGTATGCAAACATATAAAAACTACTCCACCTCTCAACTTTTCATTGCTGAAACACAACCGATGTGTGAGGATGAAGATGCTTCAGATGAAGGTCAAAACAGTGCGACCACTAGCAAGCATACAGATGAAGATGAACACAAATATATTAGAGAAGAACCCTCTAGTTCCCATGTCACAATTGCTGAAACACAACCTATGATCGAGGAAGATGACACACTAAATACGGATCTGAAGGATCGGGTTAACTCTAGGAGACAGCAGGGAGAAGAACATGAATCTACACAGATTAACAAAAGCTCCGCTTCCCATCTTGTCATTGCTGAAACGCAGCCAATGTGTGAGGATGAAGTGACATGTGATGAAGGTCTTAACAGTGCTGTCAGCAGCAGAAACACATATGATGAACCCAAAAATATAGGAGAAGAACAGTCAAGCTCTCATGTCACCATTGCTGAAACGCAACCTATTTTTGAGGAAGAGCTTAACATTGAGGTAAACTCTGGGAAATTAGACACAAGACAGGCAAACGAACATGAATCATCACAGCTCGCTGATAAAATTTCCAGTTCCACAAATCTAGATGAAAATGAACCTGTGAAGCATCCTGAAACCCCTTCCCCACCTGCCATTACTGTAACTGAAACACAGCCTATGTGTGAGGAACAAGAGACACCACAGGAAGATCAGATTAATGCAGGTCCAGACAGATCTAACCAACTACAAAAAACACAACCTGTGTATGAGGAAGATGAAGGACAGGACAAAGAGTTCAGCAGCAAGATGTCTTGCAGAAGATCACGCAGAGGGAGACCAAAAAAACAAGATGAGGTCTCACAGCCTGCTGAGGGTGTTGTCCATCACACTATTGCAGAAACACAACCAATTTTTGAGGAAGGAAATAAAAACGATGAAGATCTGAATGTCGGAGTGAAAGCCAAAAGGTATCGCAGGGGCAGACCAAGCAAAAAGTATGAAGTTCCACAACCGGCTGAGTCTGAGGAAAAAACTGAGGAGGAAGATGTGAACAGTGGCATCAGATCTAAGAGATCCCGCAGAGGAAGACAAACAGATGAAGCTGAACCTGCAGTGTCCCTTGAACCAAATTCTGATCTCAATGTTGTCGAAGAAGAACCTGCAAATGCAGGGAGCTCATGTCAGACGAGAAAGACTGGTGAGAGAAGACAAAGAAAAGAGAAAACAGACCAGGAAAATGAGTCAGGTGTTTCTTCTAAAGGCCCAGGAAGAACTAGGAAAGGGCAGGAGGGGAAAAGAAATAGGAAAAGAGCATTATCTGAGGAAGAGGAGGAAAGTGAAGGAGAAAAAACAAGAAGGACGGGAATGAAGCAGAAATGTAACGAAAAATTTGGAAAGGAAGAATTGGAGGAGAACATCGTGAACAAAGCCCAAGAGGAGAAAGAGACAATTGAAAAAGAGCTGCAAGAACAGGAGGCGAGAGAAAGATTAGAAAGAGAGGAACAAGAGAGATTGGAATGTGAAGGAAGGGAAACGGAAGAACATGAAGAGAGAGAAAAGCAAAAGCTCGAACAAGAGCAGAAGGAATTAGAAGAGAAAGAACGGTTGAAAAGGGAAGAAGAGGAAAAGCAGAAAGAAGAAAATGAGAGAATGAAGCAATTAACGATGGAAAAAGAGGAAAAAGATCGGTTAGAAAAAGAGCTGAAAGAAAAATTAGAGAGGCAGCGGCTTGAAAAGGAAGAGGAGAAAAGAATCCAGAGAGAGATGGAGAAAGAGCTAAAAGAGAAGGAGCATTTACAAAGACTAGAGGCTGACAGAGAACAATTAGAGAAGGAGAGACAAGAAAATGAGATGCTTGAGATGGCAGCAGAAGCACAACTGAACAGAGAACAAAAAGAGACAAACCAACAGGAAGAACAAAAGAATGAGACCGTGGGGAAGAAAAACACAGAGCTTAACGCTTTTGCAGTTCCTCCCAATGATGATGTCACTGTCAGACGATCACGGCGCCATTCTAACGCCTCTGTGAACTCTGAACAATCAGTATCATCACAACAGGAGCAGTCGAGTCAGAGTGGCAGAGGAAGGGGCAGGGGCAGGGGGCGGGGCAGAGGGAAACCGACAACTACTGAACAGCCAGTTGGTGGCAGACAAAGCGGCAGGAGAAAAACCATCCCAGGGCCTGCTGATGATGTTGAAGAAACAGAGCAGGGGTCCATAACTCCTTCCCGATCTCGCTCCAGTTCCAGAAGTTCTGACAGATCGTCTAACGGCATGGGAACTCAAAATCAAGTGACGAGAGGTAGAGGAAGAGGGAGGAAGAGCATGAAATTACCAGAGCCAGAGGAGGAAGTTTTCCAACCTAAAACACCTGGAAGGGGCAGGGGGAAAGGAAGCAGGAAAGGAACAAATGTTGAGGTAAACATTAAGCAAGATGAAGAGGCAGTTAAAGGGGCCGTCGTGCCTCAAACCAACAGCAGAGGGAGGAAGAGAACAGCCACTGCCAGCACATCCTCAGTAGAGACTCCTCCACCCACACCCAAGACACCAAGACGCTCCACAGCCAGTCAGATGCACAAGGTCACAAATTCAAACGCGCATACACAAATTCAAAGGCCATTTTTATAAATGTGTGCATCACATCTCAAGACGTCAATATCTCATCTGTTCTAGGTTTTATTTACTGGGCTGACGGATGAGGATGGAGAGAGAGTGGTATCCCGTTTGGGAGGCAGCCTGGCAAAGGGGGTGAATGATATGACTCACCTGGTCACCGATAAAGCTAGACGCACTGTTAAATTTCTATGTGCTGTTGCCAGAGGAGTGCCTATTGTGACCCCTGACTGGCTCAAGAAGGTAATAGGCCGGTTAATAAACGTATTGCCCAGTAAACCCATGTCTCACCCATGATATTTAAGCAGATCTAACATTTGATGACTACATTGTGTGAATATAACTAACCAGTAAGTGTTATTGAACTTCACTTCATCATAAGAACTCCCTTTTTTCCGCTCAGTGTGGCAAAGCCGGCCATTTCCTTTCTGCTGATGAATATTTATTGAGGGATGTTGAGCAGGAGAAGAAGTTTAGTTTCAGCCTACAGGCGGCACTGCAGGCGGCTCTACGTCAACCTCTTTTGAAGGTACTATTTGTGTACTATGCCTCATACTCTCTCAAATATTGTTTCTAGAAAGCAATTTTCAATCAATGATTATTCACCTCGTGTATATTCTCTTTAGGGTTATGAGATTCATGTGACACCATCGGTGATGCCAGAGCCATCTCAGATGAAAGAAATCATTACCTGTTGTGGAGCACGTTTCCTTCCTAAAATGCCCTCTGCTCATAAGGTAGCTGCAGACACGTGAATAATTGCATACTACATGCATACACCACATTTCACTTATGCGTTCAATACATCAAAGGCTATTACTCAATTTTCGCTCTATTGTTTCTCCCTCAGGAGCACACTGTGGTGGTGTCATGCGAGCAGGACATGGCCCTTTGTGAGAAGGCATCGAGAATGTCATTGCCCGTGGTCAGCACAGAGTTTCTATTGACTGGCATTCTGCAGCAGAAAGTTGACCAGGAGGCCTTTTCTCTCACTTCCTCTCTAAATGCAGCCAATCAGACCGCAGCCCCCAAAGCGCCAGCCAGGGGGCGTAGGAAGTAGTGCCAATGACATAGGGAAGGACTTTTCGTGTATTACATTTTTGTTCAGTCTGTTTCTGTTCAGTAGATGGCTTAGGACGAATATGAGAATGCTTGAAATCCTAATTTTAAGAATTAAAGAATACAGCTTGATTGTGAAATGCCGCCATGCTTGTAAACCACATATCCATTGATTCCTGTGAACGGCAGCTTAAGATGGTGTGAGAGGAGGCTGTTCGTGAATGAAGAGCCTGTTAAAGCCAGAATAAGCTCCAATGATTTTTAAGACATAAAAATGCCTTAAGAGCCAGAATAAAACTGTTGCATAAAATTCCAAGTTTCTTTAAAGAGTATTTTTACAAGTTGTATATGCAAATGTGTTATGCAATTATAATGAATAAACATTGACATTTTTAACGTGACCAATTCAGTTGCTCATGCAAAAAAGCACCTCCAGCACACGTTATTCTTTAAGGGCGTTGGTCTGTAATGGATCGATGTGAAGAATATCTTTAAGACCATATCGTCGATTCTACAGAGATTGTGTGAGTGTTCGGATCCCCGACACGCCCATAAGGGCTGAAGCTCCGGGTTTTACAGACCGCGCGCACTCGCGATGCTCCGTGGTACCGGACGGATTCCTGAGGAGATCTGAGTCTTCAAGAGATTTTTTTCCCAGAATCGAGGTGGAGAGGCGAAATAACGGAATTTCCCTTTTAATAATCGTGCTAGCAGTGCATCAGTTGGAAGAGGATATTGGAAGTAACGGTAAGGCGGAATGTTAATTTTGCAGCAGGGCTGTTTTAAGCGGGTTCGGGTTGCGGTCATTGAAGGGTTAAATTCTGCAGCTTCTGCCTCGTCTGGTACTTTTCCGTCTGATTAAAGTTGCTGCTTAAATTGTATTTTGGACTTGAATGCGTGTGTTTATGGGTTTAGATGAGCACGTACTGTATTTAGTAAAGAGATTTGTGCCCGGTGTTCTGACATCGGTTCTGCATAGCATCACGTGAAATGTCCTGTCAGCGCACGAGCACCGGTTCAAAGCATCCTACAGTAACGTGACAGAAATATTGTCAACTAAATTTACGTAAAGATGACGATTATATGAAAAATTGTTCGAGATGAGTAAAGGTGGTATTGTATCACGCTGTTCACATTTAGTGTAGGTTTGATGAATAATGTAGATTTGTTATTATTATTAATATTTCATATGTGTTGCCGGTTGACTGCGGTTCAGTTGGCCTGCTTCATTTCGACGTTCAACGGCTATGCACCGTTATAACCCGCACATGTGTAATGTTAGGCGGTCTGTCTCATCGTGTGACAGAAAGCAAATCTTGACCGGCAAATATTTGTATGATTCGGAGAGGAAATCGTTTCAGAAGGTTTTCATCAGAAAGAGGAGAGAGGAGAGCGAACGCTCCGGGGTGAGTCAAAGATGCCACCGCCCCCGCCGTTCACATCACATATGGACCGAATGCATCGAAGGTGCATTCACAGTCAGCTGAGCTTTGAGCTTGTGCTACCCAAATGTGATGTAAAGCTTGGCAGCTCAAATGAACAGATATTTTCTCATGTTATAACATTTATATTTAGGCTTATTTACTAATTTAGGCTAATATACTAATATTTAGGCCATTAAATTGGATTATGAAGGTATAGACGATTAAGTTTGACCCAAGGAAAAAAACTGATGTGTAAATAATTGCCAGATGCTCAGTACTGGTTTCTTTTCAGATGACCTGCTTCTATCATAAATAATCACATATAAATATGCTACTGATTATAAACCACGATGCAGCACCTTAAGAACCCATTCATATTATATTTCTGGTTTGGAGTTTTGATGTCCTAAAATTGCTACCAGTTCATTTTAATCTCCATATCTCTCGCAAGTTGAAGTTAATATTCCTGATGTCCTATTCATCTATTGTATTGCACTCAAGAGGGAATAATTTTAGTGTTATGTCACTACCCTGTTTTCCAGTGGTGTAGTCGTGGTTATACGGAGGAATACGGCGTATTCCCACTTCAATATCAGTCTGCATTGCGTATACTTGTGTAGTGCAGGGTATGCACGGGTATATGGTGTATACCCATGGTGTGTCATAAAAGTCGTGAATAACGGGAGAAATTCAATGAACTGCTGCAAATACTGTAGAAAACACCCATGACTGATCTCAGATCTGATCTACCTCCGCGTTACAATCTACATCCGCTTATCAATCTAATTGAGATGGCCAATCAAATGTAGGAAGCCGAGCATTACTGTCCAATCAAATGAAAGAAGGCAGGAGTTGCTTTTGATAGAAGTCCAGCTCAAGGTCAGTTTTACTGCGAAGGAGTGCATTGTAAGTTGCTAAATATGTAATCATAGAAATGTCATGGGTAGTTCACTTGTCACATATAAAAATATGTACAAAACGCTTGCTGCATCGCTTTCTTCCTCTTTCCACAGCTCTCGGGATATTGCGCGCCGTTTTGTACTGTGGGCGCGCTTGACCCGCCAGCACTGGTAGTTTACCAGTCATGAAACTACAAAATGCCAAACGCATTTGCACGTTTTAGGTAATGTCAGTGTGAGTTTCACTCTTTATTTTTAAATCATTCAGCTGCATCTCAGAGAATGAGCTTTACGCTAATGACGACTCCCCAGCGGCTCAGGGTACGCCCCAAGATGATGAGGTAGCCAAACATCCTCTCCTCCACCATCCAGGGATTCTGCAGCTTCCTCCTGCGCCTCTGCTCTCCGCTCAATTCCGGAAATTAAAAAGTGAACCATCCTAAGCCTAAGGCTGGTTCTATCAAACGCTGACATCCCCTTCTCCAGGACGTTGACCAAAGTCGAGCTTTACAGCTTGTACACCTCCAGCCCGCAAGGAGTACCACTTCCCAAATCCACTTCGCCGTTGAAAGCCGGTGACAAGACCAAGCGGGTCCACAGCGACATATTCCCACAGCCCGCGGGAACGGTAACTACCACGAGGAAGAGGAGCCAGTCCCAAAAAAGCAGGCCTTCTGGTAGCCTAGGCCACGACCCGGACCAGGCTGACTTCAGCCGCCAACCTTCAGTCCAACATCTCTCCCGGCTCTATGCCGGCCAACATCCGCCTAGGCAGTGTGAGCACACGATTGCCAGCGGTAACCCAAACCTTTGCCTATCCTCCTTTAAATTTTCCCCTTGGTCGCTGGCCTGCAGCACCACTGACAAACGACAGTGTGAGGCTGCCTCCGCTACCTGCACAGGCCCAGACACTTCCTTTTTCTCTTTTTCCCACTACTTTTACTATTTTCACAGGCACTCCCAAAGCATGAGGCTGCCTCCGAACACGGCTCTGGCAGCCACCCTTATTCCCCCACACACTCTATTCAGCTCTCGTTCTGCCTTCACCCTTTCCTCCGCTACACCTATGACCATCCCACTGCACTCTCCTGCCTTGGAACCTCCTCCCGTAGCCAGCAACACCAAGGACCAGATTCTTGCAGGTCGACCTTTTTGCCCTCCTGTCTCCAATTCCACCGCTACCCACCGTTCGCCAAATACACTTTTCAGTCACTTTAAAGAACACAGCACAGAATCACTCACTTTTATTGTCATTCACGGAATTCAAAATCACTTTAAGCAGATACACAGAAATAATATGCACTGCTTTCCCACACAGGAGACTTACAAAGGGACTCACTTCTACACATACCACAAGCTGTTTTTCAACTGGTGGCCGGCTGCAGGAACGAGGTGAAGGGCATGGCTGGCTCGAGGTTGGATGCCTCCAATGAGGATCCCCACGATGCTTGCCCTGAAGGCTGGCGGAGGAGAGGTAGCAGGGGATGAGGTAGACCCCAATCTGCTGGGTGTGACCATCAGGGATGGCAGCCAACTGAGACGGAGGACTCGGTTGAACTGAGAACGTGGCCTCCGGTCAGTTCATGGCAAACCTAATCACGCCATCAAAGTCCAGAGGTCTCAGCATCCTCATCTCCGTTGGCAAGAGAGGGTCACGGAGGCCACCACCTCTGCCTCCCCAAAGACCACCTCCTCTGCAGCCTCCAGGAACCTGTCCGCATATTCCATGAGATCAGAGTTCCCTTTGTGAAGACTGCAGAGAAGGTGAGGCTGACGGGATCGCTGCCAGCTGGGTTCTATTGTGGCGAGTTCGTTATGTTGAGGGGGAGAAGAACCCCAACGCAGGCAGCAGTAGGGAAACACAAAACACAAAAACGTATGCAAACAAAACAAGAATGCAAACAAAAGCTTCCCACAAGGGGGACAAAACAAACAAGGTCCTTAGAACAATAAAGTCCACGAACTTGGAAACAGGAACCAGGGTAATCCAACACAAGGGAGGGTATGCAGGGCAAACTAAGGTGTGTACATACAAACAATGAACCGACAAGGGACAGAGAGAAACTGGGTTTAGATAAAGGGAAACATTAATGAGGACTGATTACACAGGGAGAGTGGTAGCAGGTGACTGGGATGAAACTCTAAGGGAAAGCTAACAGGAGGATTGCACGGAGCAGGTGAGGGGAATGAAACACTAAGGGGAAGCTAGACCAGGGACGGTAACAGGCAAGTGACAAGACTAAACACTAATGCGCAACTAATGGAAAAACCAGGGGGCAGGGCTAAAGGACGCGACACCGGAGAGAGAGCATGGTGTGACAAAAAACTAAACAATGCCCTTTCTCCACATAAAACACATGGGTCTGACATGATCCTGCCACAAGACTCGAAAACCAAGACAAGGAGAGGTAGGATCATGACATTACCCCCTGTCCATAGCCACAGCAGCAAAAATCCACCAGCTACATCCCTAGCACAATGAGCTCCCGTCCCGCACCACCATCCAACCACCGTCACTACACCAACAACCAGGTTTGCCTAAGTTTTGAACTGTCCCAACACCCTGAAACTAACTTTATAGGTTTTTTATTGTCCGGTCACGCACTTGGCTTTAATCCCGCTGTCGAAAGCCTTCCATCTGAGAGCATCATCTCTGCTAATCTCCAGTCCGCTCTCGCCGAACCAGAGACATTCGACCGTCTAATCAAAAGTGAAATCGATGTGAATTTCATGATCGGCCAATTTATACTGACCATCCAAAGTTCATTGTCCTGGCTTCTTTCTGGCTAAATGTGCTTGTGCTAATATTGCCACATTACAATTTATATTCTGTAGCTATTAGTATGTTTATATATTATGTAATCTTTGATAAAAGAAAGACTATATAGGGCCTGAATAATTTTTCAGTTTTTAAAGTTTCAAAAATTCCTTCATTGTAAGTAAACTGTGTTTGTAAAAGTGCAATGATCACGGCTTAAACTGACAGCAACACACAGGGCTAACAGATGGGTATTCAGCTTGATTTCTATTCCTATCACATTTTTAATGCCCCTCTAAGACACTTGGGGCCCGTTTCAATAAGGAGGTTCAACAAACACAGAGTTAAAATGTGAACTCTGAGTTGATTTACACCGAGATGCAAAATATAGAGTTTTTGTTTCAGAACAGCTGATTTGAGTTAGTTCTATCAACTCTGTGTATAGGCTTGTACCACAACTACGACAAGTCATGATCAATGGAGCTCCTATTTGACGATTCACCATGGCAACGGCACCAAAAAAAGCAACTGGCGGCAGAAAGCATTCTCACGCACACTTTCCGCTCTGCATACAGTGGATTCACTAATGTCCTGAAAATGACTAAGTTTATGGATAAATCTACCAATAAACAAATCAATTATTCTGTAAATGAATGAAACAACAGAAATAAAATAGAAATAATAATATTATGTTCTCACTCCCCCCTCAGGGCTCTAGTGAAGAGTGTGAGACGTCATGGTGTGTAGGACACTTGTTAGGGTGTCAGATACTAATGTCAAAATCAGTCTGAATAGCGGTTGGAACCCTGCTCGGAGCAGATTTGGATAGGAATGGCTGCACGTCTAAATTAAGTGTTTGTTACCTTTACCGCTTAATTTCTGCATTTATGTCTGTACAGTATCTCACAGAAGTGAGTACACCCCTCACCTTTAAGTAAATATTTTAGTTTATCTTTTCATGTGACAACACTGAAGAAATTACACATTGTTACAATGTGAAGTAGAGAGTGTACATCTTGTATTACAGTATAAATTTGCTGTCCCCTCAAAATAACTGAACACACAGCCATTAATGTCTAAACCGCTGGCAAAAAAGGGAGTACACTCCTGAGTGAAAATGTCACTGTTCACACCTGCTTATATGATCAGATTTCAATCGGATATGCCCAGAAAAATGACAGTCTGAACGTAGCTTTATACCTGATCAGTTTAGACTGGAATGCGTCCCAGACTACCGCATGAAGTGGTTTGATCGATCGGATTTAAATCCATCTCTGTTTCGGAGGGCCTTTTCACGATCGTATTGCTATGTGTAAATATCCTCAATAAAGTGCACACCCTATTCTCCAATTATAACGCAGACTCGTTGCATGTTGCTATCCTTAAGTCTAATGCTCAGCAGAAAAAACTTCGTGCAACAGCCGCGACAATGCTGATCCACGAGAAAGACAACAAAGCTCTGAATTATAAAGTAACGGCGTGTTCTGCAACACACAGAGAAGCGGAAATAAAGAACAAGAAAAAATGAGTTACAGTTACTAAAACGCCCTGCTTTTACAGCAGAATGCATAACATTTGCACCGATTTCTTTCACATCCATCCACTCTTCCTCCACTAGAATAGTCTTTGAGCCATTAACCAGGATCATTCATCTCATTGATGCCTTAATAGGCTTAAGGTTCAGGACCTGTAAATGTTTAACTGTCCATCTCACAGCAAAAGTAATATATATAATGCTTCAAATCCCTTGAAATAATGTACAGTATATTTACATAAAAAAATAATACACAGAAAAGTATGTACTGTATGTGCAACAATAACATGCATAATAGTGCTGTGACAATAAGGGTTGTTTCTATTTAAATAGCTCTGTTCACACATTTTTCATCCATGTATCTCTCATCTAAGGGGTCCTTCCCCCGGAAAACGTTGAAGACCCCTGCTCTTAATCATTGCTTAGGGTGTGAGCTGAACTGAAAACAGAGCTGTCATACATGAACACAATTTAATAGCCTCTCTATTTGTGGCTGAAAATCAAAGCACTAAATCGATTTGTGTCCATTTGCAAATTACCGTGCCATTTTATACAACTTCTCCAGCTAAATGTGAGAGCAATTCAATGGCGTACTAAAATAGTTATATGATTACAATGGCACTATTTACAACAAATGAAAAATAGATGCTGCCTTATTTGTGTGTTTTAACGCTGATTTGTAGATGAAGTTTGTAGTGAAACTGATTCACCTGTTTATGTTTTTAGAGTCATGATGAACCTGAGTCTACTTGTCTTCAGCATGCTGTTGTGCTGCTGTTTCTCAGGTAAGAGAGAGTTTTGTCAGTTTATTTCAGTGGTTTATATGTCTGTCACAAGTGTTGTCTACTGAAATGTTCAAGACAGTGCCTGTGGCGTGCTAATAGCTATTGTAGTTAATAACACCTCTAATGTAGATGTAGAAGTGTGCAGTGGTGTACTGAGTGATTGTAATGAAGTGTTTCTGTGAGATGTCCTTTCTTACAGGCGCCATACAGTTCATTCATAGCTTTTAATTTTCTATTTTCATAGAGTGGAAAAGGTTGACTTTCAGTTTCATTATCCGTCTGCGATTTGAGTAACAGGGTAACATCTGAATAAACTTGTTAGGCATCTCAACCCCAATAGCAGAGCTGGACCTTGTAAATCATACAGAATTATTTAATAACTGAACACAAATCTATTACTCACAGGTAAAAAAATGCTGATAAATGCGTACAGTTTCCATTTGGATTTCCTTATATATATTTCCTTATTATATTAATGAACTACTCCAGTCAATTTCTGAATGAAGTTGAGTTGAGTTGACCCGATACTACATTTCTCCACCTATACCGATAGCCAATTATTCAGAGTGATATCTGCCAATATTGATTCTGAAGATTAAATTAATATTTCTTAACTTTCGGAATGTTATTAATTTATATGATGACTATTTATATTGAACATCAAACTTGTGATTTTTCATTACATTTTCTGTATACAGAGCACAAGTTCGTAAATTTCCTGTCCTCTTTTGATTGACATGATATATCGGATATAATCTGAGCATTGGCTGTTTTTAAACTATCGGCCGATAGTGTAGACTTTTATTAACCGATATATCGTAGCATCTGTAGAATTGACCAATTTATTATTTTAAACCTTGGTGCTTCTGATTTGTGCTTAAAGTTATTTTTTAAATGTATTAAAGGGAAGTAGTATGGCACACTTACAAATAAAATCCGTCTTTCTTTCAGCTGAAGAAGAGACCCAGACTCTGTTTTTTGGGGAAGACTTTCACATCGCCATACCGGCGGGGAAAGTTAACGTGTCATTCAGGCCATCAATTGGTCAAGAGCGTGAGAAGGTGCTGATGAAATCTAGGGATGTGGTAGATATTCGCGCCAAACTCAACAATGCTAATAGCCACCTGATCTTGGAGAATGTTGGAGAAAGTGATGAAGGAGTCTACATCATCACTTCTGACCAAAACACTGAGGATGATAAACGCATCACACTTTTTGTTAGAGGTATGGAACATCCATAATCATCCAGAGGTATTGCAACCATAAAATAAACATTTTAAGAACTTTCTTGAGCCAAGCTGATCATGTTTAAATGTCTCCCCCCTCCTTTCCACCTCTGGGTTCATCCTTTGTAAAAATACAAACAGTCATGATTGTGTCTTGCATTATTGTAGATATGTGTGTTACAGAATTTCTACAGCAGCATGTACACTCAAGTGGATGAGTAAAACATTACACACATGAATAGCTTCTGAGTGACTTCCATTATTATAGGAAGTCATTTGGTGAACAGTAAGGGGGGTTTAATGACCCTCTGCAGTAATTGTAGCTCTGTCAAGCCACACTGGGTGCCTTCCGTTTTCCTCAACCTAAAGATCGCTCTTTTTCTCACCCAGCCCTCTCTTTCTATGACTGGTGCCTACCAAGACAAACATCTCTTTCTCTATTGCTTGTTCAGCATCATTCATGCAAGATATTTTAATAATACCTGAAATAATTTGTATTTATGCAGTTGGTGTGCGCTTTTATCCAAAGCAACAAACTGTACAGTGCCTTCAAGATTAACAATTCTGTTATCAGTATGTGTGTTCCCTGGGATCAAACTTATAACTTTTGCGATGCTTACAAAACTTCAAGAACCATGTGTCTTTCAAGCATCCCTGTCAACCACATTCAAAACACTAGTATCAGGGTCTTTTGAATTGGCAAACACCACTTACATTTTCATAAGTAGGATTTATCTCTCTCTTTTACTTTTCCAGATTGCTCTAGCGAGGCCATCGTCAAGTACGGTTCAGATTTCCACGTAGTGCTGAATGATATTTCTGGGCCACTTCAAGTGGAATTTCGTCACAGCACAGTGGAAGCCAACCAAACATCGCTGCCGGGTGTGCATCTGCTGAATAAGGATGGAACACCCAAAGAGAATGTCCAGGACCGCATCATCGTGACACCTCAAAAATTCACCCTTCAGGCCGTCACAGGAACTGATGAAGGTAGTTACACCTTCGCTTTCAACGAAAAAGTGAAGAAGAAGATCTGCCTCAATGTGAAAGGTAAGAGTGAGGATAAATACATTGTCTTAGTTTCATTACACAGTGAGGAACAATCTACATTAGTGGGCAAAAGTGACATCCAGCTTTGAAAAATGTATGCTGTCGCTTTTTATCGAAATACATAAGCAAAGATCAATTAAAAAGTGTGTTGCATAGTTGTGCTTGAAGTGTAAAGAGAAAAATGTAAGGAGGCTTGGTAAAAATAAAGAAACACATGCACAAAACTTACTGAGTCAAGCTGCAAGATACTAGTACAGGAGAGTTATAGCAAAGTAATAATAAAATAACAATAATAATGCATTTTTGTGTATGAAAAAAGCTATTTTAGCTTTTTTCTCCTTTTTGCCAAATAATTTTGTCCAATAAATGACAAAAGTGTTTGACCATTTTGAACTGTACATGTCATATAGTAATGCTTTAATCCAACTTATGGAGGCATTAAAAGCAAACATTGTAAAGAATATTCCCCTCCAAAACATAATTTTTGACCACTACTGTGTATACAGCATACTAACAGTATGAAAGAAATGAGGCTACTCTGTGATTTCAGCAGAGTGTTAGAAATTGGTTGCCTGAGATGAATGACAACTTTGCTGTCATTATATTTGGAAATATGTTTATGTATGTATTTTTTTAAATATTTGTACATATATATTTGCCTGTAGAAGGCTGTTTTTGGTTGATGCACAGAGAGAACAGAGAGGGAACTCTTGGTGGGTTTTCATAACGCATTGAAAAGTAATGATAGTAAAGAAAGTACAAACTGATAGAGAAAGAGACAAATAGTACACATTCTGCAACATTTATGCTCTCGCCTCCCTGATGATTCTGTTGGATTCTCATTGAATTAATCTAAAAACTGCTCTTTACTGTTTGGCCATCTCGATTATTGGATTGATTATTTCTTTCTTTCTTTCCTTGCTATGTTCCAGCCCATCAGGTTTTTGTTACTCTTACTCAAGGTGACACTCTGAAAATAAATCTGCACTTGAATAGCTCCTTAGCTTACCTGCTGTACAGCCGTGAGTCTGATAACACAAAGTATGAGATTCTGGAGATGGGAAAGCTTATGCTGCCTCCTAGCCTGAACTTTGAGGATCGTCTCTCTTTGGAGGAATCCGTTTGCATTCTCACAGGGATAAAAGCCAGCGATACAGGTGTTTTCATTGAGACTGACCTTCAGAAATTTCATGTGTCTGAAGTCTACCTAAAGATAGAGGGTAAGGATATGCAAGATGATAAGAAGAGTTCATATTTATGTTTGTCACCAACATGTGCACATAGTAATTTTGTTTTTCTTTCTCAGCATACAAGCTTCCTAAGCTTTACATTGCCATCATTGCTCTGGTGGCATTACTGGTATTGCTGCTGTTGGTGTGTTTGGTGTCATGCTTGGTGAAGATACGCAAACGTGCCACAAAGGCCAGAGCCCTTGAGGAGAAAGCTAAGAATGCAGGCAAAGTGGAGGGAGATACCTTCAGACAGGTATCTTTCGTCTTTTACACAAATAGACAAAAACATTTCAAGACAAATTATGTTAATTTTTAAAGTAAAAATAAATGTTTAGAAAAATAAAAAGGACCATTTGCTATTAATTAAGCAATAAACCCATGTTTTTGCAGGTTGTGAAAGATGCCTGTACCCATCAGAATGATGAAGCTCCAGCCCTGTCCCAGAAAGAGGATATCACAGAGAAATCACAGAGCACGGAGGTCAGCATTAAGGTGAGTGCTAGGAATCTGAAAAACAATTACAACTTTCCAAATTGTCATTCATCTTTGTGTCTCAACCCTTGAAGTATTTGCTCAATGTGAAATGAGGAATTGTAGGATTTTTATAAAATGTTTTTGTAAGACCGTCCTGTGTATGTTGCTCAGGGTTTGGAGGTGTCTACTAAGGAGCCAAGTCTTCAAGAAAGAAATCTTGAGACGAGTGACTCTGGAGTAGGCTTTAATACTAGCGGCCTTCCACTTGACAGTGATACTGATGTACCAACGGCACCCATTGCAGATTCTGATGTGTTAAGTTCTTCTGCCGCCCCTGATGTCAAAGCCGTTGCTAACCAAGTTTCAGAGCCAAAGACAGCCCCCTCACCTCCAAAACCAGCACCAGATTCTGATCTGAAACCAGCAACCAAGTCGACTGCTCCTCCACCGCCATCTCCTGAACCCAAACCAACAGTAACACCAGAACCCAAACCTGCTGTGACACCCCAACCAAAACTGACCCTTGCTCCAACCACTGACACGAAACCGACCTTAAGCCCATCGCCAGAACCGAAGCAAGCTGTCACACCAGACCTAAAGCTAGAGGCCACCAAACCAACTGCAGATTTTAAGCCAATTCCAAGCCCAACTCCTGAACCCCCGAAAGCATTAACCCCCACACCCGACGCCAAACCAGCCACTACTCCAGATACCAAACCAGCAGTCTCGCCTGCTCCTGAAGCTACACCAGCTAAAGTCAGCTCCCCTGCTATGAGCCCAACACCAGATCCAAAACCAACCACCCTCACTCCCACACCTGATCCCCAACCTGCTTTATCTCCAGTTTTTCAGCCTAAAGCAACTTCACCTGCTCCGCAATCTGTCTCACCAATTGTTGAGCCTACCACTAATGGCACACCTGAGTCCAAGGCCGAGCCTCCTAAGCTGGATGGGAAGGACGTAGAGGCACCAACTTCCGCTAAAACCCCTGATACCGGGAAAAGCTCGCTCAAAACTCCTGAGCTCATCTCCAGCGGAGGTCTATCTCCAGAAGGAAAACTAGACATGGTATCACCTAGTGACAGTGCGCCACCCTCCAACGCTGATGAAGCCACCAACTGAGATTCAAACCGTAGCCTCTTTCCTGCCTCCTCCGTGTGTATTAACCAACACAGACAATCCAGACACTTGACTTACCAACAAAGAAGAGCTAAGTGACTTTCAAAGGGGGTGGGAATCTTAATTCTTTGAAGTCTAACTTTTATTACGATTAACATTCAACAATAGAAATATCCAATGTAAATTCACTCAGTTTACCAATATTTAATCACCCTGTGACAGTGTAATATAGGTCAAATAGAAAGAAAAAGCACTGCAGGGCTTACACCATTGGATAATAACACAAAGGGGTGAATTCACTAAACAGTTACTCCACTTTTGCAAGTTGAACAATTCAATTGCTGGGAAATCTATTAAGCTCTAGCTTTTGGTATTACATTTGTTCAGCACAAACACGCCTTCTTTCTATGTATTTAAGGTTTATTAGGGTTTGTGCATTTTCTGGTGTTACCACCAGTGCAACGCAGATGGTAAACAGTATTGTATTTAAAGGGATATTTCACCCAAAAATTTAAAATCTGTCATTGTGTATTCACCCTCATGTCTTTCAAAACCTGTAAATGACTCTTTCTCTTGTGGAACACCAAATCTTTTGAGAAATGTCCCAGTGGTTTTGTGTCCACACAATTGAAGTCAATGGGAGATAATGTTCTTAAACATTCTTAAAAATATATGTTTTTGTGTTCTGCAGAAGAAAGAAAGTCTTACAGGTTTGGAATGACATGATGGTGAGTAAATGAGGACTTTATGAGATCATTTTGTAGGGAACTGTCCCTTTTAAAGATATGGTTGTGTAGGTTTTCTAACAAGCATGACAGCAGTAATTCATCAAATGATAGTAAAATGCCTTTAAGTGCTTTTACTGCATTATAAAGAGGTGATTCAGGTGCCTGGACCGCAGTGATTTACATGCAGTACGGTCCCTGTAAATTATGCCAAATCACAGTATTCTGCTATGGTATTTATGCAGCCTCGCTCTCAGAATTGGTTGGCAAGATTGCAGAAAGCAAAATGTATTCAGTACAAATATTTGGCTTTGTCTGCGGCATTCAATATGCATAATATCTGTAGTGATTCAGGCATTAAAACAACACAGACAACACAAATCAATCTTTTTGAATTGGCCCTGGATCAGGGAGGGTGTCAGGGCCATTTAAGTGTATAAACATCCCTTCACAGAAATAATACATCATCCCTGCATGAAGATGTTGTAAAAATAAATAGTATTATCTGTTCCATAATGCAAGATAACAGCAGCGAAACTTGGGGAAAGTGCACAGAAGGTCATGGGACATTAATCATTTTCGTTCTTTATGAAATTATTTTGACAAGTAGTGTGATTTGTTTGGAGAAAGCCAGTGAGTCAACCCCAACCTTTTTTTAGAGGACTGAAATCCACACAATTATGTGTCACCTCAGAGTGGTGTGACACCAAGATCCAACCCTGATAAAAAATATTATTACAATTATTTGAAAATCAAATAATGTGTTTTTTTTGCCTGGAGGACCTGTGCTGAGTCCTACAAATGCCACTGGTACCACGGATGCTCTTTACCAATGTAACAGTCCACAATTTCTGTTCATTTACATTTTACATTTATTCATTTGGCAGACACTTTTATCTAAATTCAAGTAGGAGAGCATATAAACATTTTGTCAATAGGCTAAACAGTACAAGGCCATGCTACCAAGAGGATTAAAGCTAGAGTAAGCAAAAGAGAGAATGAACAGACACAAAACATACAGTTAAGAGTTAGTCAAATAAATGCGGAAAATTTTGACCTGTTTACACTACTATAAGAAAACTGTTGTCATCCATTAGCAAGTTTTTTTTTATCTCACCTTTAAAACACTCGGTGACACAGTACAGGTGCTTTGCTTCGTTGAAAGAGATGTGCTCAGATTAAAAGATCTCAAGGTCAGGCAGTGTAGCTTCTAATACCCTTCTAATCTCTTCAGAATGTTGTCATGTGCATCCGGATTTGCTGATTCTTGAGGCTTGAGTAGCAATGGACGTGCTTTATAAGATCCACATTGTTTGTTCTGGTTAATTCACAATGTTTCACAAGTGATTCTGGATTTACAGTACAGTCACATTAATAAAATAACAGCCTCACGTGTCAGTTTACATATATTCCAGGTGCCTCCAGTGAAACCTGAACACCACTGCCGGTTAGTTGTACGTCCTGGAACCTGTTCAGAACACCGTTTGTGGAAGCGGAGATTTATGACAGTGAGTTTGCGAGAATTAGAGGTTT
Source organism: Barbatula barbatula (assembly GCF_947034865.1). Classification (NCBI taxonomy): domain Eukaryota; kingdom Metazoa; phylum Chordata; class Actinopteri; order Cypriniformes; family Nemacheilidae; genus Barbatula; species Barbatula barbatula. The sequence continues at coordinate 12,412,945 of NC_136775.1, forward strand.
GTGGGTAGATTTTTTAAGCGCAGGTGATCTCTACCTCACATCATGGCCTGACTAAACCTGAACAACATTCTAGGCTATATTTGCATTAAAACGTTGACAAAAAAGTAAACAAAAAGCACAACGTGTGAAACAGGAATGAAAGTTGAATATATTCAATTTCGATTACAAATTAGAATGACCAGGACCAAATGGCCTTGTTCTTTCCTAGCATTTATCAGCTGTTATAATATCAGCGCAAGGAAATGAGACCTGAAAGCCATACAGTATAGCAAAATGTTACATCACATAATGTAAATATTACAATTATTAGACACTCACATTTAATGGTAACAAAACAAGAATGTTTTTTCTGAATCATGTTTTGGAATGTTATGAAGTTAAACCCCCTCACTCTGCTTGGAGAGATCAGGCATTGAAGTTAGAAAATCTAAGCAATACACAAAACCCATAGATACGCACACGTACGTGCACACATACATAATCAAATAATAACTCGTGTTCTCGTATCGTGAGCTTCTATAGAGTGAGAGAAGTTCCTGGTTATTTTATTACTCACGAGTGAAGTTAAAGCTGGCCACGTCAGGTGGTTTTGTCTTCATGGAATAAAAACCTAATAAACATAGCATCACGGTCATGCTCCCCTGAGACCAGGCTTCCCACTAATCCCATTGGCTGACGGATGTAAGTGAGCTTGATTTCACATGCCCTAATTTTCAATCTCCAGCAAAATGATGTCACGCTTAAGTGCATCCCGGTAGTCTGCATCACACGTTTCCAGGCAGTCGATATTCTTGTGGTTACTCGCTGAATCAACAGTGTTTTAAAGCATTTGTCATGCCCAAGAATTGCATGAATTGAGAAACATGAACCTTGGAGACACTGCCACTAATATATAAGTCTTGAATCATGATTATTGTCTGTTTTGTATTTTGTGTGCGACACGATGTGCCCTTGATGAATTTTCATGGGCCCTTTTGGACCTGTGGGCTCCTGGAATTGTATGATGTCATTTACAATTGGCGACATCAGCAGGCCAATCGTATATTATTTGTACTTGTGCATGCGAGTATGTTGGTGTGTGTGTGTTGGTGTGTTAATAATGCAGCAATTTGGTTGGATAGATGTAATTCAATGCAATGTAGCAGTGTTCTCTCTCTCATGTCTGCTAGTAATTGCCTTTTTATCGGTATTAATCCAGATGAAATATAAAGGAGGTTAAATTGCGTCGCTTCCTACAAAGAATAAGACGTTTGATGATATTTAACCCCTGATACTAAATTCTGTTTTGATACCAAGACAGCTGTGTGCTGTATGTGATTTTTGACTCGACCCACACTCAGTACTATGCGATTGGAGTTTTTCATTGCATGCAATAGAGTTGCGCTCCCATAGTGTTTATCTGTGCTAGTGTGGTGCATTTGTAGGCGGTAGTGTGTAAATCTATACAAGAAAAAGTACACTGATCCTTATATACACAGACAACATTGGATTTGTGAGTCTCTTTGTTTATCTGAGTGGATAATTTCAATGTGTAAAAGTACAAATGTCAGAAACACAAATAAATAAATAGTGTTGTATTGTTTATCAATCTGAATCTACATTCACAAATGCGTGCGACCTAATTGGTTAATGACATTCTAAAAGGGCATTAGGAGAGTTTCCCAGAATTATGTGGGTGTGCTTTGAAATTATTTCTCAAGGGTGAGGAAGGTTATCGAGTATGAGAAGTTAAGTTTAAGCATCCCGGGGTGTCGTGCTTTCTCCACGTTCACTCAAGTCTGGTTGTGTCCCACAGGTGCATGAACGATTTCTAACACTTGCTGCCTCTCGTCTCTTCTCCTTATTCCACCTGTGATGCTTAACTGTCTCTGTTCTTCTTTTTTGCACAAACATGACACAGTAACATTTTGTAAAGAAAAGTGATACCGTACTTCATTTATTTCATGCCTAGAAATGATAATTAAAGATCAGAAAATGATTCTGGGAGTCAGTGTTGTTTTTACCTCAGGCCTGTCACCCCACACCAGTGACACAGCAGTTATAAAACCATTACTTTTTTCTCAATGTTTTTTATTTTTTAGCGAAGCACTCTAACACAGATCTCGCATGGCTGGAAGACATTTGCAAACAAAGATAGTGCTTTCTGGCCTTGTAGTCAAACGCACTCAAAGTCTCTCATCTGGCTCTCTTCTTTCTTTATTCCGGACTGTTGCTTTGTGAAATGAAGGACGCAGAGTGCTTTGTTTACAGGAGCATTCACTCTCTCTCTATTCTGTCCTTGCTCACTTGCCTGTCCCACAGCACATAGTTTCCATTGTAGTGCCAGGGCTGAACTTAACAGTTGTGTATGTATTTATAGACACACATATAAACAGTATGAGTTAAACAACTAGTTTGTTTTTAGTCACACACTTTTTTATTCTTTTTTATTTTGCTTTTCCTTTATTACTGTGAAATTCACAGAAGGGCTTGCAGACAATGAATGCATCATTTTAATAATAAAGTGCAAAATAAAATCGATTAAAAAAAAAAACAGCGTTTATGTCATAAAATGTTGTACTTATATTCGTGCATTGTGCAAAATAACAGCATGCAGGTTATAAGGTTATTTTTTTTGCCAAACTATTCCTTTAAATTCAGATTATATTAAGGAATATTTGTTCAAATCTTTACATTTCACTTGCTTACAGTATCATGTACTGAGTCTCATACTACAGTAAGTTACTGTCAATTTGTTGTTGATAACAATATCAAAAACTGTCTTCTATCCTTATTTCTCTGGACATACAAAATTTAAAGCCACACTATTGAACTTTTGCTCATGGCTCCCCCATGTGGTTGATATGTGCAATTCTCTGAAACCAGCGTTGTAAATAATGCTCAGGTAGCAGCGTGAGTAGAATTCATCTTGTTCTACCACTGAAATAATTTTAGACACATTATTTTAAGGTCGAAAAAACTACAAAGTGTTGCTTTAAGGTGATGGCGATAAAAATTTTAAAGAGAAAGTAGTAGATGAAGAAAGCAAACATTCATCCATGTTGTCAGTACCTTTAGAGTGATGGATAAAAGATGGTAAGAGGAGCACAGTTTTTTCCTTCATCCATGTCACATGGGTTGTAGAATGGATAGATTGGCACTAAAACAGTCCCCATGTAGAAGGAAAAAAGTGGCATCATGGTCACAGCGTTGTAGAAGGACACCTCCTCCTTATCACTGTCCAGGAAGATGCCGATGCGAGCGAGGAGAGCAGATGAGCGCACCTGTGTGGCTTTCGGATGGGTGCAAGCGGTGATTGAGCCATTTCTGAGAGACAGCGTCCACAGTCCGTTCAATGTGGAAATGGAGTCCATCTCACCACGGTGCACGTCCGCTCTGGCCACACCCACTCGCCAGGCGGTCTTGCCTTTCACCTCCACCTCCCAGTAATGCCGTCCATGAGTAAAGCCCTCAGACCCCATCAAGCAGTAGTAGTAATTAAAGCGTTTTGGATTGTTCTCATCCGGGTTTTCCTTCAGCACCTCCTTGTCCTCCTCGAAAATCACAGAAGTGCTCTCAGCAGACAGGGTCAACAAGGGATGTGCTGTTTCAGGGTCAAATGTCAGTGTAGATATGTCTGTGAAAACACATTAATCACAAATGACAGTGAATCCTGCATTGCTTTTAAATTATGTTGCTTTCATGGATGTACGTCCAAAATAAAAATCACAAAAAAGGGATCAATTGACAGAAATGCATAATAATATATATATAACTACATCTTTAGAGGTGAATAAAGATCTGTTAAAAGTTACTGCTCTACAGAGCACGTTTTGTAAATATGTTATATCCTTCCCTAAAGAAGAGGAAACGTGACAACATATTGTCCTGTGTCAGCCACCGTAGTGCTTCAAAAGGGAGGGGTGGAGTGAGCCGCTGGTTGCAACCACACCACTAGATTCCTCTAAATGTCAACACTGGACCTTTAAAATAAAAAATTTAATTAATATTGTATTTGAATAATTTCAGTACTTGGATAGAGGGATGTTTTCATGTGCTTCCAGATCCTGTATTGAATGGGTCCCACAAACTGACCAGAGCAGATTTGGCTGTCTATTGTTGGAGGACGGATAAAACTTACTTCACACCTAAAAGAGACAATGACATATAACCGCAACGAATTAACTTAAGATAAAGTTTACTGTCTGAGGATAAAGTGGTAGCTGTTATAGTTGACAAATACTGTACATGCGTCACATTGTGTGTTTGTCATGATCATATGTCATGATCGATACTTGTCTGTGTTTCCCCTTCATGTTATGTACTTACGTTACTTCTTTTTTCCTGTGGTAGTTTTTATTCATTGGTTCTGTGTCATGATCTGTTTCAGGTGTGTCTTATTAGCCCTCTTGTTACCCTGTGCATTTAAGCCCTTGTGTTTTCTTCGTCTGATATCTGTTGTTGTTTAGAGGTCTGATCTTAAGTTTCTTGTTTTTAGTTGATCCTCTTGGATCATTTGTTATTCTCTTACTTAATTTAAAATTCTACTGCACATGGAGCCGCTTCCTGCCTGGATTACTCATGTTACAGAACGACTGACCACAATGGATCCAGCAGCACGCTTAGTCCGTCTAAGCCAGGGAAATCTGCCCCTCGAGGACCACATCCAGGTATTTATGGACAGTTGTAGCACAACCAACCTCCCTGACTGCATGTTGATAGAACCACTTCAAAATCAGCAAGTTCATAATGGTCCTTGGGGGTCGTTTCAACAAATTCCTGAACTACGCTTTGTTGACAGTCGGACAGCACATGTAATAACCTTATTTGAGACCGTTCACAAGATGACCGCCTAGCAAGATGGCCGCCGGTCCAGAGCCAGCTCGAAAGATTGCCGCCGGTCCAGAGCTAGCTCGCAAAGAGGGCCGCCGTCCAGAGACCGCTCGCTGAAGTCCGCCGGCCTAGAACCTCCAGCCATCAGCATCGCTTCATAGGTAGTGGTTCCGGAGGCATCTGTTCCAGGGGACCTGTCAGCTCTGTCATCCAGGCCCGCCTGAACCTCCATTTCGTCCAGGACCTCGGCCTCTGCTCCACGGCCCTGGCCTCCATCCTGCCCCCTTTTCCGCCTCCACGCCACAGACCTCCAGGACTGTCATTTTATGCAGTCAAGTCTGCCATGATCCAGCCAGTGTTTGCCCGGCGTTTAGTGGACTTTGTTACTTCCTGTCCTGTCATATTTTGTAGTTCTGTTCTTTGTGGTTGTCTTCATTTGTTTCTTGTCTGCTTGTTATCCTGTCTTTGTAACCCTTGTTTAATTTGTCATGTGTTAGTTGTTGCATGTTGCCTTGGTCGTATCTTGTTTTGTTTCATTAAATCTTGAACTACATCTGGATCTGTTTCCTGTCTGGTTACTCTGACTAGTTGTTACCGTGACAGCAAACATTTAGAAAACGGTTAATACATTATTTTGTAATTAATATTTAAATGTAAATCTTCATTGTTAGTTTCTTTCTAAATGTTTTCTGTCACACCACAGAACACATGTATTTGTCAACTACTAACTGTAAAGAAATACGATCGGATGAAGGGAAAAACTCTGAGATGAAAGAAGAGGATGAAGTTTTAAATATAAATAAAGTCAAACAGTATAAATGGCTAACTGTATAAAATACAGACACTTGCCTTTTCAGAAGCGCTTTGATTTCCTAAATGAATGAAAATACATAGTGTTACACATAGTACACCAGTCTGTATAGTTTAATACATGAGCTTTAAGGTTCATATCTGCCTGGTTACAGCAGTCAGAGATTTCTAAAATACTCATCTGATCAGTGTTTAGGCACTTTGCTTGTGCACTACTGTGTGTGTGTGTGTGTGTGTGTGTGTGTGTGTATCAGGAGCAGTATGTTCCTGTTTCCATTGAATGAACTATGAAACTAACCCCACCATGATGTAATGTGGTCTGAGCCGATGATGCAATAAAGCAATACTAATAGAGTTCCATGGACAATTTCTACAGTCAGAACAAACAGCTCAAATCTTTAGACTAATCAAATTGACCTTAAATTAACCTTGTGAATTAGACTATCTACAGAGGATAAGAAAGTGCTTTCTAGCATGCAAAGTACTGGTCCAGTTCAGATAACAGCTTAGAGATAAAGACTTTCACTACTTAAGCTGTCAACTTAAAATGAAAATCCACCTTCAGAAGTTTGGGACTGTCGTCTTCCCTTAGCTTGCAGTTTAAAGTCTCGATGGCTCTCTCTAGATCTCTACCCTGCGTGGCAATCTTTTTCTCTCTCTCTTTTAAGACCTTCACCCGTCGATCCATTTCCTTCCTCAGTCGTTCCAAGTCCATCTCCTCCTCTTCGTTCAGGAAGCGATGGAGGTTCTGAAACTCTGCTCGGATTTCACGTTCAATCTCCTCAAACTTGTTCTGTGGGAGAGAATATTAATGATTTATTGGCGAGAAACTAAGAAGTTCCTCTGGAGGAAGCATGCTGATGAACTTAAATAGGAAATATTTATTATTATACATACATATGCATTATGCCAGGTCACTGGACTGATAGACATGTGTAAATATATATATATATACATATAACATGCTTTAAAATAAATGCTGTATGAGCATATTAAACACCTCATTTGAATCCTTAAATCATATCTTCATAGCAGTGCTACTGTCTCATATGTATCCATGTTTCATCACATCAATGTTGCATGTACATGTTTTTATGTTGTATTTTTCCTGGAACACCATTCAGGTTAATTTCTGTCCCTTATACTGTACCTCGACCTCCCGTGCTTCCACAAAGGCATCTTTCTCAGCTTCATAGCATTCGTCAATTTCATGTTTTATCTTTTTAATTGACTGAATAAGCTTCTCCTGAAAAATAAATGCATGACAAAGCCAGTTCATGGTGTGATAAGGTTACATACATTTATTACATTATCATACATTTAGTGCATTAATACAAATCTAAATCCTTAATTTTTTACAGCTTTAAAGATTTTCAATTTCTATTAGAATTATTAATAAAACATTATACTAATACGGCTCAGCTGTTATAACCTTTTTATGATGTTGTCCCACTTAAAACATTCTAAGTAAAACAACTTGCAGTTTGAGCAAATAACTTACAATGTATCTCTCACCTTGTCATGGCTTATAATAAAAAGGTTACATCTTAATCTTACCTTTTGTTCATAAAGGAGAGAATTGTTGAACTGGTTGATTGTGTCCTTCATGTGATTTGTGTGCATTCCAGTTGTGCTTGTCAAAAAGATACACAGAGAACTCTGGGATGTAGTGTATGAGAGAGAGGGGTTAAATTAAGCTGAGTGATAGGTGCGTGTTGGGGGGGGGAGAAATGGGAAGGACAAAGGCATGTGAGGATAATATTTCAAAGTAGAAAGATTGTGAAAGTAGGACGAAGTAGAAGTGATTGTTCAGGTTAAAATAAGTTGAATCTACATTTGCATTGATTTACAGTAAACAGTGTTGTTCGAATAAGCATCACATATTATCACATACAGAATTTGACTTCACGCAGTAAGACATCAGCACAGTAGAAGGGGAGCAGTGGGAGGTATTGTGGTGTTCACATTTGCGATTTATGGGAAGGAGAGAAGAGCTTCTATTTCTGTCTGCAACAAGAGTCAACGTCAGGGAACAGGGGCAGACTATTAAAAGGGAGAAAGATAGATAGAAGGGCCGATATGGGGCTTATGTTTCACAGTGAGGGGTCTGGCAGCAGGACTCTGTGTGCATGTGATGTGTATACGCACAAACGAAAAAGAATGGGAGAGAAAGCAAGAGCGCATGCCCGTGTTGTATGTGCAAACAGAGGAAATATTATGTTTCATAAAGAGGAGTCTGTCCGGCAAAGATTTTTCAAATATTTCAGTGCACTAGTAGCGGGCAGTGCTGCTTGACAAGAAAAAAATCCTTTGTGGAATAAAATCACCTCGTTCTCTCTCTCCTTCTCTCTCTCCATGAACACTGCTCACCCCGTGTAATGTATTATTCATGGATCTGTCCTGAGCGTCTGGCTGCTGAGACATAGACTTGGTTAATAGATGGAGTTTAATGGTATTTAAAGCTTAGTCACATACAGCCACATAATAATACGTAGGTTATTGTAAAATATGTGTTACGATCGGTATTGACAATAAATGTGATATTAAAAACCATGATTATCAATATTGTGTTAATTCTATACATATGATAACATTGTAAATGTTGCATAAGAGCTACAGTGGGTGCACTTTCTCTCTGCCTGTAAGTGGGATTCATTGGCAAAAAAATTGAAAAATACCAAATTAACAAAATGAAGGATTTGACTGATTGCATAATTTATTTCTGTTCAAAAACATTTCAATATATCACAATAAAATCGGCATTGTGAATTATTTTGGCCATTATAATTGTTTGGTGAAAATCTGTCCAAGATTACACTTTTTTTACATTTTATACTTTTTTACTGTAATGCCAGTGTTTTTAGAAAATAATATAGTTGAGAAAACATATAAAAAATGTAGGCTACTAATATCCAACCAACAACGTGTTACATTATGTAAATTAAAATTCCCTATAAAAGCGTTACCGAGTTCATCGGGCTGGTGGTGTTGAACACATGGGATTAAAAGACTACATTACCCATTTCCGTTACGTTGAAAGCGGAAGTAAACAAACAGCGCGTAGCGGTCAATTCAACTCTTTGCTACATTTTGAACAGATAGCTAATTGTCGTCATATCATTTTGTTTCGCATGGTATTGCATAACATTATTATCCTGGTCTGTATCTTATTTGTTTGATACAACAAATTCGTACTTTTTTTATTTTAGTTGCCGGTTGCTAGCATGTAGCGTTAGCCTTGCTAACAAGACCAGCCTGAGTCTTTTAAATCTTTATGGACGAACTGAAGCATTGACAGTGAACCGTCGGGAAGCCAGACATTGCCTTAGAAATAGAAAATGAACGGTCAAGCTGAAGTAGAGGTGGATTACAAGAGAAAATACAAAAATCTTAAGCGCAAATTGAAGTTTCTTGTATATGTAAGTAAATGTTTTCCTTTTTTTCAATACTGTCAGATAAACTCTAGTTGTTAACTGTCTCCCATGCTCTCCATTCGTTCAGGAGCAAGAATGTTTTCAGGAGGAGCTAAGAAGAGCCCAGAGAAAATTATTAAAAGTTTCTAGAGATAAAAGGTAGAAAGCGTAAAAGCTCTTTTTAAATTATCCCACAAAATACAATGCACATAATAAAAACACATGGTCTGTGTTCTGTGTCTTAGTTTTCTGTTGGACAGACTGTTGCAATATGAAAGAGTGGATGAAGAATCTTCTGGTAGGTTTTTAATATCCTGTTGAAATATACTGGGAAGAATACGATTTTCTTTAAAGATGTCTTGTTCTGTTTTTGCAGACTCTGAAGCTACTGTGTCCTCTGAGAGTGAGGGAGAGGGAGCCAGAGAGAGAGACTGGGAAGCAGGAAAGAAGTGAGTCTACTGCAACTCGATCTCTCTTTGGATGTGATGTAAAACATTGCGGTGTTGTAGCAGGGCACATGTCTATTTTCATCTGATATTAACATCCATTTTAAGGGATGTGATGACAAGTGGTCAGTTCTAAATACAGGTGTTAGTGGAGTCCTTAATGTCCGACCACCAGAACCACATTCCATGACCATGTCACATTTTTAGTGTAAAAGCCTGTGTATTCATCCTGCCTCATTTCTAGACAACAGCGAAGGACCATCACAAACAATTATTTGTGGCATTCAAACATGGGTGTATTATTGTACCATTTCCATTCAGCTTTAAAAGAAAGTTGTGTGCATAGATATGGACAAAGATATTTAACTTTGGATAAAAGTGTTTGTTACATAGTTTCAAATTTTATTTATCTACGTTTTCAACCCTAAACTGTATGATATGCAGTATGTATTGCTTGGTTGCGATTCCACATATTTTGCTTTAAAAGTAGGATCACGGTAGACCCAATGGGACCATTCGATAATACATTTTAAACTACAAGATTTTATTATATTTAGTAAATTTAATAATCTTTCCTTTAGGAAACGGAGTCCTGGGGTTCCTCCAGTCCCCTCATCACCGTCTCCTCATCTCTCACTCCTGTCTCGCTCTGGCGCGGTTCCACTCCAGTCTTCTGCTCCTGCACAGTACCTGAACACTGTGAGTGCTCCACACACCTCCATAAACCCTCCACACAACTCATACATTCGGCACTCATGCTTTTCAGTTGCTCGCATTATTTTGCACACTGTTTGTCACCTGTTTATTTGTCATTTTGTTCATTTTTCTCTCTTTTTGTCTTTTTATCACCTCACCTGGTTTATGTGGATGCAAAACACTGGGGTCACACTGGCTGAATGGTTGTTATTGTTTGATGGACTTGTGTGTGTGTGTGTGATGGTGGGTTGAGCAGTTACCTTTCCCTCCTGAGTATTTGGCTCCCTCTGCTGAGCGAGTGAAGAAAGAGAGAAAAACAAAACTGGCCAAACACAAGAAAGACGGTTCGGGGAAGGTGAGAGAGGGACCGAGAAATACAGAATGCTATTGATTTAGATGGTCACTGTTGCTAGACTGTTTGTTTTGCTATTCATTTTACAAAAATGTGCCCATGATATACAGTCTTCCTAATAACAACTCTGTTTCATTGCCCCTCAGGTGGTTGGCCCACTGACATCTAATTACCCTGCAGGCAGTGGTGCAGCTGGGGGTGCGAGTGGTCCATTCAGCTGGGTCCCACAGCAGATGCTGAGTGAAGATGCAGCTGAGGAGGAGGGGGAAAGCGAGGGAGATAGCGACAGAGAGGAGGAGAGAGGAGAGGGAGACGAGGCCGAGCTGGTTATCGACATACCCAATGAGTGAAGGTAATAGATGAGTGAGCATTCGGCAGCAGCAATGATTAAAGATTCTTCAGATCATTTTAAAGCTTGTTATTTACAGTGTTCCTATTGTATACATTATTAGATACTTACACTCACCTAAAGGATTATTAGGAACACCTGTTCAATTTCTCATTAATGCAATTATCTAATCAACCAATCACATGGCAGTTGCTTCAATTTCATTTTATTTATATAGCGCTTTTCACAATTTGCATTGTTCCAAAGCAGCTTTACAGGGTAAAATAAGAAAAACACAAAAAAGGTCAAACACAGTACATGAATAGTTTAACTTGTTATATAAGCACCTAGTAAATTATATCTAATGTCAGCAGTCTCCCGTTGGTTTATTTTGCATTAAGTGAATGTTTGGCTGAAAAGATGTGTCTTTAATCTAGATTTAAACTGGGCGAGTGTGTCTGATCCTCGAATAATATCATGAAGGCTATTCCAGAGTTTAGGTGCTACGTATGAGAAAGCTTGACCCCCTTTGGTGGATTTAGTTTTTCTAGGTATTATCAAAAGTCCTGAATTTTGAGATCTTCGAGAGCGTGATAGGTTGTATATGGCTTTCTTTCTTCAATGCATTTAGGGGTGTGGTCAAGGCAATCTCCTGAACTCTGAACTGAATGTCAGAATGGGAAAAGAAAGGTGATTTAAGCAATTTTGAGCGTGGCATGGTTGTTGGTACCAGACGGGCCGGTCTGAGTATTTCACAATCTGCTCAGTTACTGGGATTTTCATGCACAACCATTTCTAGGGTTCACAAAGAATGGTGTGAAAAGGGAAAAAGATCCAGTATGCAGCAGTCCTGTTGGCGAAAATGCCTTGTTGATGCTAGAGGTCAGAGGAGAATGGGGTGACTGATTCAAGCTGATCGAAGAGCAACTTTGACTGAAATATCCACTCGTGACAACTGAGGTATGCAGCAAAGCATTTGTGAAGCCACAACATGCACAACCTTGAGACGAATGGGCTACAACAGCAGAAGACCCCACATGGATCCATCATGCCTTGTTACCACTGTGCAGGCTGGTGGTGGTGGTGTAATGGTGTGGGGGATGTTTTCTTGGCACACTTTAGGCCCCTTAGTGCCAATTGGGCATCGTTTCAATGCCACGGCCTACCTGAGCATTGTTTCTGACCATGTCCATCCCTTTATGACCACCATGTACTCATTCTCTGATGGCTACTTCCAGCAGGATAATGGCCCATGTCACAAAGCTCGAATCATTTCAAATTGGTTTCTTGAACATGACAATGAGTTCACTGTACTAAAATGGCCCCCACAGTCACCAGATCTCAACCCAATAGAGCATCTTTGGGATGTGGTGGAACGGGAGCTTCGTGCCCTGGATGTGCATCCCACAAATCTCGATCAATTGCAAGATGCTATCCTATCAATATGGGCCAACATTTCTAAAGAATGCTTTCAGCATCTTGTCGAATCAATGCCACGTAGAATTAAGGCGGTTCTGAAGGCGAAAGGGGGTCAAACACAGTATTAGTATGGTGTTCCTAATAATCCTTTAGGTGAGTGTATATGTGTCACAAGATGAAATATGACACACTTGTTTGTCCTTATAATCATCAAATAGTGTTTTTAGAATCACTCAAATGTTTGAATGTTGTTTAAAGGGATAGTTCACCCAAAAATTATTTTTTTACCCAACCTCTTATCATTTCAAACCTGTTTGACTTTCTTTCTTCTGCAGAGACAAAATATTTTTTGAAGAATGTTGACAGAACATTGGCGGTCCCTGTTGTATGGACACAAATCAATGCAAGTCATTTTTTGGTGAACTATCCCTTTAAAGTTCCGAATTTTCTGGATTCTTCACAAAACTGGATCTATGTTATGAGACTTTTTTAGATTGTCCAAAGAAGGTCTGGTTCTGGTTGCTTTCCTTAAAAGACTGCTAAGCTGGAATGTATTACCTGTAAGAGGAGACAAAAGTGTGCTGTAAATATAGAGTTATCAGTCAGTATTTAGAAATGTGTTGGTGAGCAGAAGATTGAGTAAAAAACAGAGCGAGAGCCACACCTATTTTTCCCAAGAGGACTTGAATGCTAGTCCAGACAAGTTGCTATGGGATCATTAAAACATGCACCCACAGCACATCAACAGGCATATATTATGTTGTAAGACTGTTTATTTTCTAATAGTTTAGAATAATGCATGTCTCTAGTCCCAGCCATTCTCTTTTCAGCTATTAATTGTCTTTTTTCTTTACACAGGTGCCAAAAGACAACGCGGTCACAAAATTGGATCATTTGTTAAAAGACCTTTTTTAATGTCGTTTGTTTGTCCAAGTAACATTAAATTAAAATGTTTATAAAATCTATGCCTCTTGTTTGATGTTTCTTTCTGTTGAATAGAGTTTTTGATTCATTATACCAGCTTATCAAAAATATTTCACATGATATGAAATTCCAAGTTCATGACTGAACGTTTCCTCTCTTTGGCATGCAGACGTTATCAGAATGTTCTGGTGGGCATGAAAACTGGCTGAAGCTGCAGAGAATAGCCATATTTGTTGGTTGTGTCTATGTGTGTGTGTCCAAGGGAATGCTGACATGCAGGAAGTCATCAAGGCGTGTGTGAGGTGTGTGTACTGGTTTGTGGACATTATAGCAATAGTAAGACTAAGGTGTAGTCAGAGAGTGTGATTTAGGAAGGGAGGATGAACAGAGAGAGAGAAAGGGGAGGGATAAGAAAGGTGAGATTCTGGCCAGACTCATTCTGCACAGTGAAACAGAGCGAGAGGGAGGAACAATCTAGGGGTCTTGTTTTATGTAACTGCTAGTTCAGCACTGTTAGCTGCTTGAGCCGTCTCTGTTTTGATGTGCTGAAGGGTTTTGGCCATGGTGTTTGCTTTGCCTCAGCTCGCTCTGTGTTGGTCTATAGTGCTGTTAAATGGTGTTTCAACCCGGGCAAACACACACACAGCACTGGATCCAGGGTTCCTTCTATGTAAAGACTGCTTTTTCAGAGGTACACCTCCAGGATCACTGTCTGAAGTGGGTTTGGAGCAGAGGTGTCACAGACAGCTGACCGGACGGCCTTTTGCATCGCTCTTTAACAACGGCTGCCAGAGCACTGTCTATACAGCTTTTCATCTCAGCCAGGCTAATGGATGGGGCAGAGGAGAGCACAATACGGTGAGACAACTTGACCTTCTGACATGCTGGTTTTGATGCTCTGTAGAGACTTTGCGGGCTTTAAGACCTACACAAACAAAATTGCCTCATCATGCTGTGAGTTCCTGTAGCTGAATGGTTAGATAATGGTGCTAGCAAATGCTAAAATAATGGGTTTGATTTGGTAACCCGTTTATTGGTAAAATGAATATTAGAATTTTGCTATGGGTAAATGATAAATGGTATAATATAAGTAATAATAGTAATAAAATATGAAGTAAAAATAAAGTATAAATGTAATTCTTTACAACGTCATGGGGCAATGGCATGTTTATGCAATTAGTATAGGCTATACTGTACAGAGGTTATGAACGTCTAAATTTTTAATAAGATCAATAAACAACATCCATTAGAGCTTCCCCTGACGTGCAAAAGTCAAGCGAAAGGAAAATCTCACCATTTCACGCATCGTTGCTAGTCACTCTGCACAAGTATAATAGATGTGAAAGAACATTGCAGTAAAGATAAGGCAGTAATACGGTCTGACTGCATTTAATATAAATTAATTTTGCTGTTCAGTGATACTGCCTGAAAACCGACTCGGAACAGGTTGTTTCTTTCAGTCACACCTCAGAACAAGTATTTCATTCCTCTCTGTCAAACACTGCCCTAAGCTCTCAGTCTTCACAATCTTTACAAATACAGTGTAATATACAGCATTCAACTGAAGGGGGGGAAATTTAGACACCATTCAAAATTTTCATTTGATCAGCATTTCTAGATATATTGTGATCATTCCAGTCCAGCGTCTTGCAAACCTCGGGAGTAACAAAGTCACCATCCAACAGCAATGTGAAAGACTCACAGCACGACAAGGTTATCCCATAAAAATAACGGTTGAACTTTTCCTAAATACTTGTACAAAAATGATTGTTGTGTTGCTTAACAGTGAATATGAACTTGTTTACTCTGCAGTATTTGAGGTCTGAAAAATTACAGTGCATCTTTTCTGTTTATCCAGTATTAACTTTCTGCTAAATAAATGCAAATGGAAACAATGTTTTTATTTTGAAATTTGGGAAAAAATATTGTTAGTAGTTCACAGAATAAAACATAATTTAACCTTAAGACATACCTACAAATAGTATTATTATATAAAATATATATACAGTATAATTGTTTTTCTGCGGCTGTATACTTTTTGCATGTGAGAAATTAAGTACCTGTCTCTTTCAAATACATCAGCAGGATGCCAAAGAGCCAATCAATGAAGATTCCCATGTGGCCATTCCAGCTCTCTACGCAGAAACTCCATCTTCCTCCAGTTCTGCCCTCCTGAAATGGGATGCTGTGACAGCAGGTCTGATACGAATCTCAGTCCTGCCAACATGTTCGAAGACAAGCGGGGAGATGTATGTGCAGAATGGTGTGGGAAGGTTAAATGAATGTGGGGGTAAAGTTTTATGGTCAGCAGTTTGTTGCGCTGCTTCAGATGGGAAGGGTAGTTTTAGTATTGGGTTAGTGATGGATGGAGAAATGAGGGTGGTGAGCATTAAGGCGTTAGAGGAGTTGATAGGAGTTGCAGGCCTGTTTTCAGGAGGCTGTGTTAAAGAAGGAGATCAGAGTGAAGACTTCATGTCACTTATTAAAGAGGAGTTGAATAGCATCAAAACACCCAGCTCTGATGCGCAAAGTGAGAATGTGCAAAGTGAAAACGCTCAAAGTGAAAACGCTCCGGAAACAACGGCATCAGACTCAGACAATGAGGAAGTGGCATCACAGCGTGTCTACAGTGAAGACCAAAGCACATCCTCCTTGGATTTAGAGAAGGACCTCCAGGATAACACCAATGAGACCTCAGAGTCTGTTATATTTCAAGTCTTGTCTTCCACCATTTCACTCCTTTATCTCCCTTTCTCTCCGATCGTAAACAGAGTCATTAACTTTCCCTCCCAGGTTGCATACGTCCTACAGGAAGATCTGGCAGTCCTCACCTCGGTGCCTGGTGACAGCGTAACCTTGGTTACCAACCTGGGCTCAGGTGTGTCATCTGGGGTTTCATGTGTTTTTAACACCTTATATGAGACTGGGGAAGTAACTACATGTACTATCTATTCATGTATCAGTCCGCTGGTCAGTGGCCTGTTCAGCAGCCTGTTCCTGGTGCTCCAGGAGGGATTCGTAGGCATGGGCACACTGGTGTGGGATGTCCTGGGTCTTCTGATGGGCACAGTGGGAAATGGTATTAAGATCTGCTGGATGGTGCTTGGGTCAGTCTTAGATCAGATGGTAGATTACCTGTGTCTTGTATCCTCAGAAATGGGCAAGCAGATGTCAACAGTGGGCTGTGGGATAGGAAAACTAACCTGGAGGAGTGGAAAGGGTGTGGTCAACCTGCTCAGAATAGTGATGCATATTGTATGGGGGGTGGCGGAGAATACAGCTGAGAATGTGCAAGAAGCGTTTGAAGAGAGCTGGGGGGGATCATCTATAGTGGAGTCACCCGAAGTGCCAGCACCTCTAGTACCAACAACTGAATAGATTTGTATGTGTTTATCCTATAGATTCACGCCCTTTTTTTGCATATTACACTATAAATAGTGTCTTGAAAACAGCATATCAATGACTTTACAGCATGTTAATGCGGATGAAACAAATGTTACATTTGCCACAGAAAGACACCATTAAAGACCTTGAAATTTGACAAAAAAAAATTCTTTGTTTAAAGGCTATGTTTTGGACTTGCAGTGTTATGATATGGAAATTAAGGCGCTTTTGGGGAAATTGTAAAAAAAAGAATTTCGAGGTGCTTCAACATTTGTGACATCTAAAAAAAGATGATGTAATTGTTGTGTAATGTCTGTTGTGTCATATTTTATGCAAACGCTATGCTGTGTATTGTTTATAAGATGCAATAAAATGTCTTGAGTTAAACTTTCTGTCATTTACAGTATACCAAAAAACTCTTTAAGGCCAACTTCAAGGTGAAGTTTTCACTATAGCTGTATTGACAATATATTATTTACTCTCATTATAGATATTGTGTATAATGCAGTTATAAAATACAGATATAGCCATCTTTAAGAATCGGCTGAAAACACATACGGTCAGCATCTGACCGATCAATCTCTTTTTTACATCTCTCTAAAAACTTAGCTCTGTATACCGTGGTAGGCTACTGTATGAATCCAGTTTTTTGCACTTATGCTTTTTGTGGTCCTCATACTTTTCCTATTGCTTCCATGTTTACCTCATTTGTAAGTCGCTTTGGGAAAAAGCGTCTGCTAAATGACTAAATGAAAATATAATAATACTGTCGTAAATAAGGGCCATTATCTGGCTGACACTTCAACATAGTAGGTTGTGGGAGTGCTCCCATTTGAACACAAACTCTATCTTTTTTCCTCCTCCTCCTCCTCCTCCTCCTCCTCCTCCTCCAAAAAAAGATTAATTTGACTGAGGGCACCAACATTTTATTTCAATTGATAGCCTATTGTGATCATAACAATTAATCGTGTAGTAAAAATCTGTGACAGGGCTGTTACTTCAAGGGAATATCGGAATCTACATCAGAATGTGACTATGAAAAAAGAAATTCAGAAAAATACATGCACTTCTATGAACAAAAAACATACATGCTTTACATACCTACTAGGTATACCATACCCTACAAGTCATATGTTATGATAGACAGTTTATATTATCAAAATATGATAAAGTGAAACATTTTAGATCACATCAACGTTGTTTGTGAATCACAAGCCCCTCTATTGGCGACTCCGCGTTGTTGCATGTTCATTGCGTCAGACAAAACGACAGTTTATATCGCTTTACGGCAGCCGCGGAAACGCATGCAGTGCTAGGCTGACGTTTCTACAGGTGAGATAATACTGATCTTCATTGAGACTTTAAGATTATTAATCAATCCAGGAACAATGATATCAATAGCGACAATGTCTTATATGTTTTTATGACGATGTATTAAGTGTTCTACACTTTAACCGGCATGCATCCGGCATGCATAGCTCTTGAGATATGGCACAGAGTGTGTGTTTAGCCAAATAGCCGCACTATCTTTAGACTTCGAGACTAGCCATATGTCAAGTATTACATTGTAATGTAATTTATGTTGTAAATGAGCAAAAAGTTACTGAGAACAGATCATTGGGGGTTTTAAGCGAACTCCAAATCAAACAGATTATTCTCACTGTTTTTATTTGTATAATTGTAATGTTTATTTCTTAACGTCAGAATAGTAATGTGTAGAAAATATTATTAAAATATTAAGCTTTCGATTTAAATTTGGTTTGGTCACATGACACGGAGGGAAGGGCCTCAGATAGATCATCTGATACTTTAGCTTTCATCTGTCATTATTCTATAAGTACTAAACAACACTGTTGTAAATGTGTTAATGTTTTATCTCTATATACGGTCACTCTAGATGGACACTCTTTACATCTCTCCCCACCCTGATGACTTCAGGAGTCTGTTAACATTGATCGCAGCAGAATACTGCAGATCTCCTCCACGAGCAGTGCATGAGGACCCCCCGGCTGACGTGGCCAGATCTCGTCCAGCACTGGTCTTGGCTGGTGCAGGTGGGACGGCTCTCACCGGTTCCAGTGCTGTGAGCTGGTACCTGGCAGCAGCGGGTAAACGGACAGGCAGCGATAAGAAACAAGAAAGTCAGGTGTGGCAGTGGCTGAGCTTTGCTGACAATGAGTTGACACCCGTGGCTTGCGCTGTGACTTTTCCTTTGCTTGGAGTGATGGCAGTTGATAAGAAGGTGAGACTGTGTGCCTAATATGATCTACATGCATTTTCAATGACAGCCAGCAAAGGATTTTTTGTGATTCTGTACTATATTTATACAGTTCTTGGTGACCTTACTGGTTTTGGAGTGGCAGTGTGTTGTTAGGTGTCTTAATGGTCATTGACTTCTATCTACAGCTTCTACAGAGTTCCCGAGCAGAGCTGCTTCGTGTTCTTAAAGTTCTAGATAAGACCCTAGAAACACGAACATTCCTGGTTGGGGAGGCTGTTACTTTGGCTGATATGGCTCTTGCGATGGCAGCGCTGTTGCCATTTAAATATGTGAGTGTGCATCTGTATCTATCACCACTTCTTTATACTTTCTAAGTTGGTCTGGATTGTATTATTAAATCCACTATAAAAGGGTAATTGTGTCTGCTCATCATAAATGTATCTTATTTCTCTTGAAGGCATTGGAACCTGCAGACAGGAAGTCATTGGTAAATGTGACCAGATGGTTTAATACTTGTGTAAATCAGCCACAGTTCCTGAAGGTGTTGGATAAAATATCACTGTGTGAGAAAATGGTCCCTGTGACACCCAAACCTGCTGCTGCCTCCAATGCCACAGCAAACTCTGCTGCCAACACCACAACATCCGGCCATGAACCCGGTAATGGTCAAGGTGCGTCTTTTATTGCCCCTGAATGTTGTCTTTGTTTGCATAGTTTGTGTTAATTTGTTCTGTGCTTGTTACTTCTCAGCAGGTCCTCCTAAGACAGAGGCTCAACTGAAGAAAGAAGCCAAGAAGCGTGAAAAGCTGGAGAAGTTTCAACAGAAGAAGGAGATGGAGGAGAAAAAGAAGCTGCAACCTCAGACAGAGGCAAAGTGATGTTTACACGATTGTCTTTATCTCTTGAATATAGAATGGGTTGTTTGTCTATTTGCCATATTTTTATACATTTTGCTTTTCTTAAATAGAAAAGAGCCAAACCCGAGAAGAAAGAACTGGGTGTGATCACCTACGACATCCCTACACCACCTGGAGAGAAAAAAGGTGCGATTTGACTTTGGTGTATTTTGTCAGTTTCTTTGTTAGCAAGTTATTTGACACAAGCATTACCATTTCATGCTCGTCTTGATGTGTCAGTTTTCATCTGTTTTAGACGTCCTGAGTGCTCTGCCTGATTCATACAGTCCTCGGTATGTGGAAGCCGCCTGGTACCCCTGGTGGGAGAAACAGGGTTTCTTTAAGCCTGAATATGGGGTAAAATAAAAAAACAAATTTACAACACTATGCTGTAGACAAACGGATTCAATTTTAATTCTTCTGTTGTTTTTCTGCACTGTTAACCAGAGGAAGAATGTAAGTGAGCCCAACTCGCATGGAGTGTTTATGATGTGTATTCCTCCGCCTAATGTGACCGGATCCCTGCATCTTGGCCACGCCTTAACCAATGCTATTCAGGACTCCTTGACCAGATGGTAACCTACCCATAATTATTCTGAACAATTTTATATAATTGTTATAATTTTACCACTTCATTGAACTAATAACATTACACTTTATTCGTAGTAATTATATTACATTGAAGTTAAAGCATATAAAATATCAAGATGAGTTGCATGACAAATCTTGCATGTCTGGGCCTATTGAACGATGTGTTTGCTGTATGATGCAGGCACAGAATGAGAGGAGAGACCACACTGTGGAATCCTGGCTGTGATCACGCTGGTATCGCCACACAGGTGGTGGTGGAGAAGAAACTGATGAGAGAGAAACAGTTGAGCAGACATGACCTCGGCAGAGAGAACTTCATCCAGGAGGTCTGGCAGTGGAAGAATGAGTGAGTATGAGAGGATTGAGATGGATGATACTAGACCTGACCCTTCTAGTGTTTTTCCTAGAAAACGATTGGATATGGCAGTCTGTCATAAAGCTGTATCCTAGTTTTATCGCTTAAACGAAATGAAAAGATTACATTTATTTTTGTATTGCACAGAAAGGGAGACCGCATCTACCATCAGTTGAGGAAGCTGGGATCCTCTCTGGACTGGGACAGAGCTTGTTTTACCATGGACACTGTAAGTATCCGCAAAAAACGCCAAGGTGTTAAATGTCATCCAGAAATTCCTGTAATTAAAGAGCTTTATATTACTAAGCATTATGGAGTCCAATGTTTCATTGTGCAGTGATGAAATGTGTCTGTCTTTAATTCTGTGTAATGCTGTCTGTCTGCAGAAACTGTCTTATGCAGTTCAGGAGTCTTTCATACGTATGCATGAGGAGGGTGTGATCTACAGGAGCAAGAGGCTGGTGAACTGGTCCTGCACTCTCAACTCGGCCATCTCAGACATAGAGGTACATTCATATCTGAATGACATATCGTGTCTGTTTGTGTCGGTTAAAGTTCAGAAGGAGCAGATGAAGTTTCTCCATATAAGGCCGTCAGTCAAAGTAATAATGTTAGTCACAGTTTTACAACATCAGGGAAACAAAATTATGAACGTATATTTTTTCTAATGGACAATTCTCTAAAGGCTTGTCCACACCGGGACGATAATCGTTTCTGTTTATCGTCAAAGTTTGAATAAATGAAGGGCGGCAATGTGACACAGATGCACAAAACGGCAAGTGTAAAAGCGTCATTTAAACCAAACACCTCGGTGAGATTGCCGCTTTTGTTCACGTGCCTGGAGCTGCTGAAGTTACAGTAAAACATGATTTGGTGGCACACAAGCACAAAATGGTCTTGCCGAACACAGGTTGACGAAGAGGAAGCAAGATGAATTCTTCCTCTGTGTGACAAGCGAGTGTCAGAAGCATAAAGCAGTAAACCTTGTGTACTGGGGTATTTCTGTTTTTCGTGAAGTGGCATCTATGTCAGGGAGTGAATTTGCACTTTCATCGGCAGTGATATTCTTTTGGGAATGAACGCAGAAAAACTTTTAAAAAGCCCCGGACGATTAGCGTATTCTATTATCGTCCCGGTTTGTACAAGCTTTGACAGTCCTTCAGAGTTTTTATGATTCAGATATAGTGATATCTTCTTTGAGGTCACATCCTTAGCTTTGAGACCTGTTTTGTGTTCTAGGTGGATAAAAAGGAGCTGACAGGCCGGACTCTTCTCCCTGTGCCGGGCTATAAGGATAAGGTTGAGTTTGGAGTGCTGGTGTCTTTCTCGTACAAAATCGAAGGATCAGGTGGGAGGAGAAAGTCTATGATTGAGATCAGATTTACTTCAATTCTTGAGTACACTTTAGAAGTGGGTTTTAATGAAATTATGTTTTCTTTCAGATGAGGAGGTTGTGGTAGCCACCACACGTATTGAGACCATGCTTGGAGACACAGCTGTGGCTGTTCACCCCAATGATTCCAGATATCAGGTGATGCCAAACATTAATTTCTGAAAGCTTTATTTGTCTCAGGATGTATAATAAATGTAAACTAACTGGAACGTTTATCTCTGTCCCATCCAGCATCTCAAAGGCAAGATGGTTATTCATCCCTTCTGTGACAGAAAGATGCCGGTGGTATTTGATGACTTCGTGGATATGAATTTTGGAACAGGTAAAAGTCGGAGGAATTTAATCCTGAACAGTAGACAAAAAAGCACAAATGGAACAATTAGCACTTTGAAGGATTGTCTTATTTGCATATTCTTTAAACAGAATGTGAGTGTTAAAATTGCAGTGTTGTTATGCAGGTGCGGTGAAAATCACTCCTGCTCATGACCATAATGATTATGAGGTGGGAGAGAGACACAAGCTGTCTTTCATCAACATCCTAGATGACAACGGTGTCCTCATCAACGTCCCTCCTCCATTCCTGGTACACACACACAAGTTCAGATATAACGTTTTTTTAACATTTTGAGGGATTCAGTCCCAGGCGGTCAGACAAGTTTGTTTTATTGGCATTTATTATCTGAATATGACTCTCTTCTTGCGGAATAATGTCGCTGGAGTTATAATACCAGGTATCATTTTACTTCCAAGCGGTAGAATGGGACTGAATGGGCGTCAACTTTTTGAAGCTCCAAAAATGGCTAAATATCGATCAAAGAACTGCTCAACACGGCTCTGCGGTTTTAAGACTGCGAATCGATGCATTTGTTTAAGAGAAATATCCATAAGTGATGCAATCTGGGAAAAACGTTTTCAGGAATATAAAAAATATGTCGAAAGCCAATTTAAGAAATCAGAAATGGGTTTTTGTTAAATCTTTATTCTATAATATCTTGTCTATTATCTCTGAAAAAATCTTTGCTTGTTTTTTGCTGAAATATATCGATCTATAATCCCAATGTGATGTTTAGAATATGCAGGCGGATGTGAAATAAATTTCCCACAGCTTTCCATCTCTTAACACTACAAAGACAGTTCACATATCAAAGTAACCAAATAACTTGCAGAATGAAGGTGTATTAATGCATGTTTCCTGCTTGTCCTGTGTAAACTACGACATGGAAAGATTTTTTATACAACGTTATCGTGAGATGGCGGATCTCGCTGCATGAAGCTGTGGGCTGCTGCTCATGTGAGCCGTTTCAGGATCGCAATATACACGGGATGATCAAAAGTCCAGAGACTATGCTCATCATAAACTACGGAAAACTTGCTTCACTTCTTACTAGGTTGCTGTTATCTTCAGTGTAGAGTTAATCTCCTCGTGTAGTAATGCAGTGCATTTAGTGCTTCTGACGGAGTTCTCCTTCTTTAAGTGTGTCCAGCACCATTTTCATATTAACGCTATGCATTACTTTTACATTATTCAAGCAGTAAGGAAAGTTTTTTATATTAAATTGTTAATAGGGTATGACTTTTACTTGTGATACTTGTCTGTTGTTGTACTTTTATTCATACATTTTTTTATCAACGACTTAAAACCTCAAAGTTTTTCTCAAAATGTTGTTTCTGAAAATCAAAGCGATCAGCCAACTACATACAAGGTATGAACAAAATAAAATCAGTTTTGGAAAGAGCTGGAACCTGGCTTTCATATGATATCAAAATCTGATATGTGTAAAATTTCACCATGTGTTAGAGAAATTGTTTTTCCAGCAAATGACGCAGGCGTGTCATAAGATCTGTTATTTGCCAGAAAAACATGCCTCTGGTTCACGGCAGCTGAGGGATAATGGAAGCTAGATATCAACAAACGCATCTATTCGCTTCAGAAGACCTTTAAGACCACGGAGCCGTGTCGAGCAGTTCTATGATCGATGGATGCACATTTTCGATGCCCATTCACTCCTATTCTACCTCTTGGAAGTAAAATGATACGTGGTATTATAACTTCAACTGCATTATTCTTCAAGAAGAAAGTCATATTTAGTCAGGATGCTTCGAGGATGTTGGGAAAGTTTTGCTTTGCCTGTGAAATATCACTTTAAATCTTTTGTCTTATATCAATATATAAGGATCAAATAAACTGAATATGTATAATCTTTGTTGCCTGTAGGGTATGAAGCGTTTCGAGGCGAGGAAAGCTGTGCTTCAGGCTCTGAAAGACAGAGGCCAGTTTAAAGAGATCAAAGACAATCCCATGGTGGTGCCTGTCTGCAGGTTTGACAGACTCTCATTCACGCACACTTCACCTGTTTGCCATTGGTTGGATAAATTGCTAGCTCCACCTTAAAGCTAATGTTGCTATGTCGGGCAGATCAGAGTCAAAGGAAGCAATCTTTTCAAAGCGCCAGTGTGTTTGAAAAGTGCGTCTGTTTATTTCTCAGCCGTTCTAAGGACATAGTGGAGCCTTTGATGAAGCCCCAGTGGTACGTGGACTGCAGAGAAATGGGAAAGCAGGCCGCAGATGTGGTCAGAAATGGAGAACTGAAGATCATCCCCGACCACCACCTCAAAACCTGGTTCAACTGGATGGACAACATCAGGTGACTTTTCAATCCTCTGTTCACCTTTTCTTTACTGGACTTGCTGGAGTGTGTGGTTACATGGCATTTTGGGGTTTCAGGGACTGGTGCATTTCACGACAGCTGTGGTGGGGTCACAGGATACCAGCGTACTTTGTAACTGTGAACGACCCGTCGGTCAAACCAGGCGAGGTAGGACGAGATGCACAGACAGAGGCAGTGCCAATTCAACATTCAGATACACAAGGATTGGTGGGATAAAGACGTTTCTGTGTGTGTTCAGGATGTAGATGGACATTACTGGGTAAGCGGAAGATCAGAGGAGGAAGCCAGAGAAAAAGCAACCAAACGCTTTAATGTGTCTGCAGACAAAATCTCTCTCCGGCAGGGTAAGAAACACACACACACACACACACTGAAGCATGCGCCGTGTCTTGTGAATGTCAGCATTGATTCTCTGGCTCTGTGTTTTAGATGAAGATGTGTTGGACACTTGGTTTTCTTCAGGGATCTTCCCCTTCTCTATCTTTGGCTGGCCCAATGAGGTCAGTTATGAATACAGACACATCAACATCAGTTGTTCTCAGTAGAAAATGAAAAAAATCACTAGTATATTTAAATATCATTTTGCATTTATCATTACAAATTGTTACCATTTTAGCAAAAATGTGTTCATATATACATTTGTGTGGTAGTCTGAAGACCTGAGAGTGTTCTACCCTGGCACGCTGTTAGAGACGGGCCATGATATCCTGTTCTTCTGGGTGGCTCGTATGGTCATGATGGGTCTCAAGCTCACCGGAAAACTCCCTTTCAAAGAGGTGAGTGTGTAGATAATTCAGCGTGTGTTTGGAGATAAATAGAAGCAACATCGAAAATGTTGAGAATGAAAGCTGGTGTGAGCTCCGATGTAATGTGTTCAGGTGTACCTGCATGCGGTGGTAAGAGATTCACATGGCAGGAAAATGAGCAAGTCTTTGGGTAACGTCATTGATCCTCTGGACGTCATCACTGGCATCTCATTGGAGGTACAGCACTAAACACCCAGATCTTATATTAACACTAGGGATGCACGCATACCCTTTTTTAAAGGCTGCGTACGAGTACCAATATTTTTTTCTGGTACTCGCCGTACGTACTGAATTTGAATTAAGAACCTACCTATCGGCCGTTAAAACAGTACGTTCTATATAGTATGAATACATTTCGGACATACTGCTTCCACCATGGTTTATGGTCATGTGACCCGTATGCTCATAGTCCTATGACGTATTAACAACAACATACACCTGAGCGTTGATAAAAAAAACATAATTTAGTCAGGAGAAATTTACATTAAAAACGGACGTCCGCCTTAGTTTTCCGTTATATTTATTTGATTTCCTTTTGAAATGTGACCATTGTTCTGCTCCTGTGGCATCATGGGATACATAAGTGTCCATCCGATCCACACTCGCGAATCTTGGCGGAAGTAGTAGGCCATCTGGGTATTTCTCGCCTACTGTTTTTTTGCATACTGAGGTTTCGGACATACTATTCATGACTCATACTAATTTTCACCTACTATATAGAATCAAAGTAGACGATTTCAGAAACAGCCCATGTTTTTGTGTGAAATGAATCGACGGTTTGTGTTTGTGTTAAGGGTCTTTATGCTCAGCTAACAGACAGTAATCTTGATCCTCTGGAGATCGAAAAGGCCAAACAAGGACAGGTACATAATCTTCCACTTCCACTGAAATCTCTTCAATATACACTGTAGGATCATGGGGCTGTGATATTTTGTGTTACTCCAATTTGCTCCTATTTACTAGTACCACAGAAATGACATATTTAATATACTTTTCTGTATGTTCTTTAGAAATCTGATTATCCCAATGGAATTCCAGAATGTGGAACTGATGCGCTCAGGTTTGCTCTGTGCGCCTACACAGGTCAAGGTAAAGAAATTTGGCAATAACCAAAACATATCTACGTTAACCTGTCCGTTACTTTAGCCTATCTATTTTACTGTCCGTTACTTTAGCCTATCTATTTTAATGTAATAAGTGAAAGGTATAATAAGGTTTTATTTCCTGTCTTGTAATATCCCTCAGGCAGAGATATAAATCTGGATGTGAACAGGATTCTGGGATACAGGCATTTCTGTAACAAGCTGTGGAACGCTGTGAAGTTTGCCATGAAGACACTGGGAGAAGCGTTTGTGCCTTGGGAGAAGGCTCAGGTGAGAGCTTTTTGTAAGCATGATGGATACGTATGTTACTGTATATGTGTTGACATTGTGAATCAATGAGAAATAAGAATCAATCAGAAAAATGTCTTATTCTCTTCTGTCTCTCAGCTTTGTGGCAGTGAAAATGCGTCGGATCGCTGGATTCTGTCTCGGCTGTGTGCGGCAGTGGCTCTGTGTGATACTGGATTCAAGACATACGATTTCCCTGCAATCACCACTGCTATCTACAACTTCTGGCTCTATGAGCTTTGTGATGTCTACCTGGTAAACGATATCGCACACCATATACAACACCATTCTTTATCATCATAACCTCAAGTTATTATCTAAATCTCAAATAATTGGAGCAGCTTGTTGCAACTTTTGTGAATTTCTTTGTCGCACTTTCATCGATATAGGAGAGCATAAAGCCAGTGATGAGTAAGACAGATAAAGACGGACAGAAGCAGGCAAACATCTGTAGACAGACCCTGTACACCTGTCTAGAGGTGGGGCTCCGCCTCCTGTCTCCTTTAATGCCTTTTGTTACAGAAGAGCTGTTTCAAAGATTGCCAAGGAGACGGCCTCAAGACAGCCCCCCCAGCATCTCCGTCACACCCTATCCAGATACATCAGAGGTGAGGAACAGAGAGGTCAAACATATAATTATGATGCATTATATTTCTCATTGAGCTAGGCTATAGGTTGAAACCTATGGACTGTGTGGTCTATGTGCTCATTGTGGTCTTGAGCCGGTTACCCCAGATTGTTCCCCCTTTACAAATAACCTAAATATAATACGAATAGATATTGTGTTTTTGTTTGTAGTTCTGTTGGCACAGTGAGGAGATCGACCGGCAGATGGAGTTTGTCATGTCTGTGGTCAGAACCATCCGATCACTCAGGGCTGATTATAACCTGACCAAGACCCGTGCTGACTGTGAGAGAAACTACACTGTAGATTAAAAAAGGACAGCTTTAAGAATTGTGATGTGTTTTCTTGGCAGCATTATTTAGACACACAGTATGTGACTACAAATGTGTTTTCTTTCATCTCAGGTTATCTGCAGTGCATAGACACTGATACAGCTGATCTGGTCCAGAAATACAGTCTACAGATTCAGACCTTGTCTTACTCTGAGGCCATTCACGCAATAACAGGTGACGGCACCATCCCACAAGGCTGTGCGGTGGCTATTGCCTCGGACAGATGCACCGTTCACCTCCTGCTGAAGGTGAAAATCCTTTGACAACATTGTTCTCACTTGTACACATTTCTAGCTGTTGTAATGCAGCTGCTGCCAAATACCGAAATAACTGCATCTGCGTCTCCTAATTTTCAGCAGATTAAGATAAAACCAATTCTCTAAAATATCATCACTCAACAGCCAATTGGTTGGCTTGGCTTTGTGTCAAAAAATTAATTTCACCTTCCTACAGTCAAATTTTTTTGTGTTTTAAATCATTATATTTTTTCCCGGATCAGGGTTTGATTGATTTAGAAAAGGAGGTCAATAAACTAACAGTGAAGAGAGGAGAGCTGGAGAAACAGATGGAGAAGCTGAAGGAGAAGATGGACAAGAGCGATTACAAGGAAAAGGTCCCTGTGAAAGTGCAGGAGGCAGACGCTGAGAAGGTGAGAAAGATGGTGGTAAATTACAGTGTTCTTCAGTTTATGACTGGGATTCACCAGAAAAGTGTGTTGAATGTTTTCTTAAAGATATTTTTGTCTTTCCAGCTGAGGCAGAATGAGACAGAACTGCAGAAAGCTAAAGAAGCCATCGAGAACTTCAGCAAGATGATGTGACCCAGCTCGCTTTTCAGCACTTGTCTTTAACTTCCAAACTTTTATATTTAGATCCTTTATGTATTTGTCAATCATGTCTACTGAAGAACAATATGGGAAGCTTGAATAAACATCACCTGAGATTCAATGTTTTAAATTATTTAGTGTTATTTAATAAGTCAGTCATTAATACTGATTATAGTTGATTGCAATTATCGGGTCATGTTTAAAAATACATACCGCTTTAAAATAAGAATGCCGACTTAACTATTTCGTGTGGGTGTCAAAAAATATAGAATCTAACCAGAATAAAGAGCATCCCCAATTTAATATTCATAAGCAATATAACATTCAGAACATTGTACGTTTTTGTCAATAATAACAGTGCTCGCAAAATAGAGGATAAAATAAAAATGGACAAACAGAGTCAAGTGAGATACCCATCACTGAAACAAAAGTGATGACACAACTGATCATCAACAAATGTCCAACCCTCAACTATTAAATTGCCATCCAACTAATACTTTAAAAATCTCTTTATCAAACAATGTGTTCAAAC
This sequence comes from Barbatula barbatula, assembly GCF_947034865.1. Classification (NCBI taxonomy): domain Eukaryota; kingdom Metazoa; phylum Chordata; class Actinopteri; order Cypriniformes; family Nemacheilidae; genus Barbatula; species Barbatula barbatula. The sequence continues at coordinate 12,442,166 of NC_136775.1, forward strand.
AATAAACTGCTAATCCTGTCACATGTATACAAACAATTAATGTCTCCCTGCTTTCCTCTTAACTTAAATATACCGTCGTGTTTCTCTTTGACCTCTGTTCTCCAGCACTTCTGCAGTCTTCTCTTTATGGTTTCCAGGGATGGTGAAACTCCGTGATGGGGAGTGGAGTGCAGTGTGTTGTGTCAAAGTTTCTCATATGCTTTTGTGCCTGTGAGAAAGTGGAACATCAGCTCAGATCGATGACTTTTAATGTCAGTGTTGAGAAATCGGTAACACTTTCAAGCAAAATAAACATCCCTTCAATGAACTAAAGTGACAGTTCATCCGTAAATATAAATCCTGCCATCAGTTATTCATCTCATTCATATCATGACTTTTTCTTCTGTGTAATACATAAGACATTTCAAGAAATGTCTCTGTGATTTTGTGTCCATTCAATGTGGGTCGATGTTGTTTGGTTACCAACATTCTTTACAATAGCTTTAACATAAATGTGTATCCGGTAGTATAGCACTACACTTCTAAATCCATATTTATGAAGCACAGTCAAGCTCAGTAGCATGTTTATTTCTAGATATACTTGTTTGTTGTTTCATAACATACCAAGAATAGAGCAAGCTGTCGTCTCCCCTCCAGTGTCATGTCCTCACCTGAAACATAAAAGATATCAGACAACAGACGGTGTTTTTAAAACAAACAAGAATGAGAATCACTGCTGAAACACACATTTCTAACCCAACTAAAGCCAAATGTTTAAGTAGTGGGAGTCGAGTCACATATAGGAAGAGTTATTAGGCATAGCACTAGAGATGAGTTAGTTGAAGCACGTACCAACACTCCAGGGGAAGAAAGTCTCTCTGTCTGCCTGATAGGAGCGCAACACAGACAAGCACCAGTCATCATCTACCTCATAGCTGGTGTACACGGATTCTGAGGAACAGTGGGAAAACATTTGAAACATTTTTGTCTCTTCGAAGCAACAAGAATACAAGTTTTCTAAAGGTTTACATTTAGCAGACGCTTTTATCCAAAGCGACTTACAAAGTAGGGGAAAACAATAAAAGCAATTTGTGCAACAAAAAAACAATGCATAGGTGCAGTAAATCTGATCTCAGTTAGCCTACCACAGTATACTAAGCTAGGAACTTTTTGTTTGGGGTGGGGTAGGAAAGTAGAAAAGACTGTACTAATGGGTCGGATGTTAACGGAAGTGATTTCTTTGTAGCCGATTCTTAAAGACAACTACAGAATCCGCTGATCTTGTGGAAGGAGATAGATCTTTCCAGAGTTATTGAACACATCGGGAGAAAGTGCGTGAGAGTGATTTGTTCCCTATGTGGGACAGCGACAAGAAGTTGTTCGATTACAGAAATGATGGTCATTATTCTAAATCAGAGGTTCTCAAACTTTTATAGAAGAAGCATACGTATAAAATCACAGGCATACCATGATACTACTGATAAGTTGTTTTTTTTTCAATTATTGTATTAACATTTTTTGGTTTAGGTTTTTTCTTTTTTACTAAATTGACACAATTTTAAGATCATGCAAGGAGTCTATTCCTACTCTGTATTTCTGTTGTTGCTATGTAATGCATACAGCATTAACAAATGATAAATAAATAATTTACTTATATATATATATATATCTCAGAATTTTTTTATTTATAAAACATTTTAAATTTTATTTTAAATGCTAGATGTAAATAAATGTAAAACATATTTTTGTGTTTTTCAATTCCTTTCATGTACCACCAGAGGGCACTCCATGTACAACAGTATGAGAACCACTGTTCTCAATCAATATAATCCAAAAACTCTAATCCAGAGTTGTACACTCCAATTCAGGCGTCAGGATATTATAACAGATTAGAAATGTATAACCATACAAACAAACTCCCTGAAGGCCGCCTAGTCAGTTATTAAAAGGCATAGTTTTGCTATTTCTAATACTATACAGAAATCCAAACACACCCTCTTCTATTTTTGTCCCAGCTGCAAGCCAGTGTCTGATGGCTCTGACAGATTCATCGGTCATGATTTTAGGATACCTGAAAAAAATACAGCACAGAGAAAACCTGAAACTAACTGACACATGTGCAAACGCAGTCAAATCTGAGATAAATCAGACAAATGGTTTTGTGTGAAATCTGGTCAGACCTGTACTGGAGTAGTTTGAGCAACAGATCATTTCCTCTGTTCGACATGATGTCCTCTGGACCCCTGTATGTCAAAACACAGTAATGCCACATAAGTTAATGTTATTATTTTTGACTCGACCAGCAAAAGCTTGTTTTTGAATCTTGGATAACTCACGTGGTGGTGATGATTTCATCTTTGGTTCTTCTGATCAGTAACACTGGACCCTGGTACCTGAAATGACAGTCAAATCCTTTAGATTGTAAATGCTGGAATTTGCATATTATACTATACATTGTAACTATAATATTAAAAAAGGTCAATGGTTCATTTGAATTTGCTTAAATGAATAATGGTGAGAACGACTTACTTGCAAAGCTGGTCTGCATTGTTTAAGTTCACATACTGCCTCACTGTGTGGGTCACTAAAGGTCCTGCAAGAAAAGAAAACAGAAGAGCATCCATGAACTTGGGATCCCATAAATCTTCATGCTTAAGGGGATTTAAAGAGAGACAATAACTTACTCCAACTGTCTGGCATGACCTTCAGAGCAAGTGGTAAAAGATCATCAAATGAAGCATCTAGAACCAGACCCTGGATCTCAAGGTACGACATCACAGCCCAGCTTGCTAAAATAGACAGACACTACTATGAGAAACATACAGCGGCTGAAATAAAATCTATTGAGTCCTGCCATGACTTTTGGTTGTGTCTACGATTCCTGGTTTGTGATTGGTCATGTGAGCAACTGCATTTGTGTGGTGTGGTTATTTACCTGTAAATCCTCCTATTGACCAGGCGTACACAATAATGTCAGTCAACTGGAAACCCAGTTTGTGAATGGCAAATTGAATGACAACATCCATCGCATTGGCCTCGTTTTGAGGAAATGGAACTCCCTGATAAAGCAAATGAACAAAAATGAAAATGAACAATTATTATGATGGTGCTATAATTCAGGAGGCAGACTGCACGTGAGAAAATAAAAGTCCTATTACACATTAAGATCATTTAACCATTCTTTACATAGGTGATATCAGAGCCGTTGAAAAACTGAGTTGCGACACTCGCATAGACATCTGTTGGTAGAACGGAATGAACTTGTCATGGAAGGCTCTATAGTCCCAATCATGGCATTGAAGCCCATTCATTTCACTGTTTGCCAAACATATTCGCAGGTAAGTTGATAAAATACATCTCTGTAAATCTGGTCTGTAAAAAAAGGATGTTTTTGAAACAAAATATTGTTTTCCTTAATAGAAAAGGCTTTTCTGTGTGGTTGAATGATTTTCTACAAAGACTGCTCATTAAATAAAATGTTATCTACCCTTTCCTTGTATAAACTATATAATTGAATCTGCATTTACTTGCAATCATTGATTTATTCATCAATTACTTTTTCATGTGGATGCCACTTAACATAATTTAACATTGGTATGTACTGATGATCATAGACGCATCAGAAACAGATGAATGCATGCATACGGTTGATGTATTGCACATTATGCATTGTTCCTAGTGTTGAGGGTAGATGTGACGGAGTCGTCGTGAGCAGATGTAAGCACACAGGAGAACAGTTGCAAACAGATGGGATCTTTTTATTTATCCTCCGTAAGGCCAAAGAAAGGTACTATAAATTTAACAAGAGAAAAAAAAACATACATGTTTGGGGACAAAAAACAAAAAAAATCTAAATTGACTTGAGTCAAATAAATGATCAAAATTTTGCAGCTGCTTAGAAAATAGCCTTTACACAAGCCCATATACAAAGAGCATCGACAGACTTATGTCCTCTCAACTCGCTCTTCCTGAGACTGGAGCCATTAATCTTTATATGCCTGAAGGCAACCCTAGAATTGGCACATACCAACACAATACCACCATACAGGGGTGGCTCAGGTGAATATGCCATAAATGCTTAAACAGCCAAAACGTTACCTCTATAAAACTAGAAAATAACAAAATATTATTTCTATGGGTCAAGCTTACTTTGTCAAATAATATATAGTTATATTAACCGCTGAAAATTATTAACTCAAACTCCGAACCACTTCCTATTGACCCGGAAGTCATAGCGTCATATAAGCCCCACAATTGAGGCAAAAATTCCTTTACTCAAACAAACAGGAGACGGCAGTAAGACACAAAGATGGTATGTCAGAGCTATGTTAATTTTAAACTAAATAAAAAGATACATGATTAACGAAAAACCTGTGTTGCGTGGTTATTGTAACTGATAAAGATTGTGAAGTAAATTACCTGGTTTTAAACAGCTCAATATGTATTGATAATAGTAGCTATAGCATTTAAATCACAGTAGTATTAGATGTTAAAGTGTGCACACGAAAGCTACGGGATTACTTTAGAGTTTTGATAAAAGACTAGGTTAACCGCTAATTTGCAAGAATATGAGGAATAGGAGAACACATTGACCTGCTAGACAAACAAATACCAGCAACATTTGCACTCAGTCTTTGTGAAACCGTGACTGTAGCTATGTGCCCCGTCACACCTAGTCAAATTAATTCATACTGTCTCTCTAACACTCATCACACAAAATGTTTTTATAAATTGAATCAACATAGAAATTAGTGCATATATGGTGTTGGTATTTAGCGAAATTCGTTTACATGGGCAACAATAATCCGATGTTAACACGATTAAAGCAATACTCGGATTAAGAATGAACCATGTAAACAGAGTTTTTTGATTAGCTTAATCTGATAAACTCCGAGTTTGTCGTGGGGGCATGAATGAAATGTTGCCAAATAAAAGCGCGGAGGATGCCTGTTGCTGGAGAGTTTGTATCCGCCGTTGTCCGTTAGCACTTACGGCATGTACAGTAGTTAACTGCGTTTGAAGCTGGCGTAAAATCACATATGAAACACCAAAAAACTGTATGTGGTACCATGGTGAAGACAAACAGTTTGTTGATACATGAAATTATAGAGGGAACGTTGAACGGCATCGGTTAGGGACGTAATGGCGTATGCGATAAATAAAGTCACTACTATGTAGTGTAACATGTAAAACCGGAACATGAAATTTATATTCTTAAAGCAACTCGTGTAAACACCTTAATCGTAATATATTATCTTACTCAGAATAAGGCAAAAATCGGTTTATTATTAATTACTGATGTCCATGTAAATGTGGCGGCGTGATCAAAGCGTGTCGTATCTCTGTTTTTCAACGTCTCTGGGTAATAAACCTTAGACAATATAATAAAATACAGGTTATGATAAACAGTGGCCACAACACCAGTGTTTAATGAACAATATATTCATATTATTAATACAAATTACAATATACTGTAAGTGGGTTTTTTTTAATCCAACATAGCTCATTAAATATGAATTTAGTCATAAAAATCTATTTTGTATTTTCAGATAAAAATGCTGACAACAGCCAGAGAGACAAGAAACATTTAATCTCCATGGTCGAGTTACATATCGTCGCAGTCCTTCTAAAACCTCAGATGTCCAAATTCACAGTTTTTTAGGTAATGGAAAAAACACTGTACTTTTTAATAGTTTTTATTGGTTGGATATTTGCAAAACACAGTGACGAACATAAAGGGTGACCTTTCACACTACTACTATTTCATGGCTAAAATAGAAAACATGAAGTATGGAGGTACAAGGTTTCAGAAAGGAGCGCAGCAATAATACATTAGCTCTGTTCAGGAACATATGACACAGTGTGATATTTACTCACCGTACTGCCAGCAAACCCTGGGTGATTCCAGCCCAACACTGAATATCCACCTGTAAGGAGAAGAGAATCAGCACCAGTTCAAACAGAGCTTTATAACATATGACACAAACACGCACATTTACCTTCCAATGGTGTGTTCATGCAGCCGACTTCATAGAACCCTGCATTCCCCTCACAGCAGATCACCTGTGACAAACACGTTCAATATTACACAAGCTGTGATAATACGGTGAACACCCAGAAGGATATATTCCATTCCAACAACGTATTCTTTTATTTTAAATACACAACACTCCGCTTCAACTCTCCGTTTCTTACCAGAGTTTTACTGTGTGGCCCTCCATCTCTCCTCCGGTCCACAAACATTGTGTCGATCTCATTCCCATCGCAAGACACTAGTTTGTTCCTCTGCCCTTCATACTACACACAACAGAGTATTGTAAGCGGGATTATAATGTGTATTTGTATTTCAAATAAAGGTTACATATGCGTTACCTCTTCTACGAGTCTGGCTTGGCCCTGCTGTAGCATGGGTCTCATGGCCTTCTGCAGCAGACCCACCGAGCCTGGGTACAGCATCCTCCGGCCGAACGAGTGAGCTATCAGATAACTACACAAAACACACATAATAAATCACAACCGACTATGTGAAATGCTGAGTCTGTGTGTCTCCTGACTGTCTTTGGTGTGTTACCTTAAGATGTGACATGGCAGCGTACGGACTGAACTCAGCACACTGTCTGCTGCTCCTCTGTGTTTAGGCTCTGGTTTCAGCAGGGACACACCGCCTTTCAACAACTTCCTGCAGAAGAAACCAATTTTAACCAATGACGCTCAGACAGGGAGAGAAAGAGAGACAGGCTTTACTTACGGACTACTAACTTCATTCCAGCTGAAATCCGCAGGCCAGTGTTTGAAGTCAAAGTCAAAGCATGCCAGTTTTTTCTATAGGGAACATAACAGACACACAGCCATTTAATAGGCTTATTGTGTTCTAAAAAAGACCCCATGGGAAGGTTTCTGTGGCACTGCTCTTACCTTGTTGCTACGCGTGTGGTTTTTCCGGGTCGCCTCCAATACAGTGATGAACTGAAGGTACTCTGGGTTTCTCCAGCGCCCCCACCCTAACAACAACACAACAGACACAAATCATGTTGAACAGTGTATTTTACCTTGCACTAGAAACATTTAAAATCATGGTAACTAAACAGATAATGTACAGAAAATAGACAACCGCAGTCTCACCTCTCAAACAGGCCACTCCGAGCAGACAGACCAATGCTGTGCCAACATACTGACTGAGTGGTACCAGCTTACTACTGCAGATGTAGCCTAAAAGAAATACCAATCCAGTTATTACAGTGGTTGCATGGCAGCATTGTACTGATACTCGATTAGTATAACATTAATTTAGACTTGGGATACTCCACCCAATTCGCTCATGAATGACTTATTTGTTGTTCCAAACGTGTATACATATCTTTGTTCGGATGAACACAATTTTGTAGAATTGTATACAGATTTGGATCAACTTGCGGATGAGTAAATGATGACAGACATTTTTGGGTGGACTATTCCTTTAATTTATAATATTCAGCATTTTAAATGTAACTATGATGTCATCATTATAATTCCATATTGATGTGAATGTTCCTTTGTACTCAGTAAATCTCTTTAACTGTCCTTTGCTGGTTTCACGCTACACACTGACTTTAAGTTGAAAATAAGACACAAATGTGACAACAAAGATGCAGCAAGAGTCGTTTATACAGACTACAACCTACTTGCATGTAACATTTACTTGAAACCATTTTTTGCTGAATTGCAAGCACTGCAATTTCCTTGATGAAATACAAATCGAAATCTCAAATAAATACCCTAATATCCCACAACAACAATAACAACAACATTTATGCTTACTATCAAAATAGGATTGTGGCCAGTAACAAATGACACAACACTTTAGATTTGACATGTGTTGAAACGCATGTAAGGGATAATGTACAGGCAGCCGGTTGTAATAGCAGAAATAAGCCTTGAAGGGGTTTACTTCGCGATAACAGCCAGCTGCTTGTACATTATCCCACTTATTACACGGCTTCTTGTCACACGAGTAAAAAATAGACATGAATTTGAAATATTTTATTAGCTATTTTTTACCGACTGCAGACCTTCCATGAGGAAAAGCAGTTTACTTTTGGTTTAAGGTAAGAAATTAAGTTTAAATGTTGCGAGCAGGCAATTTGGCTTAATCATTTGTAGATATAATGTCATTTATGTTATTAAAAGACACACTTATATTTCCTCTGTCAAAAAAACATGTCAAAATGATTTGCTGCATTCGGGTTGCAGTGTGTTATTAGTTTTGAGAGGTTGTTATCTGGGAATAACGAACCTGCAAATGTCGCGACTGGCCAATCAGAATCAAGCATTCCAACCATGTAATAAGCATGTATAACAACTCTTGTGGTCCTGTGACTCTTAGGAAACGCACAATTAGTACAATACACTCATTAAAACCAACCACAGTACACCAATATGGTACATAACAACAGAGCGCTCCATTCAGCACTTAAAACTATACATTGCACTTGGTTTACATCATTTAACTATTTAAATACAAAAGCAGACCAAGATTCTTACTAAATACTTAAGATATAAAAGAAACACATCACATACTGGCCAGCACAAAAAAAAGAGCTAAAAAATGTGTTCAGTACTTACAGTACATGACACAAAGTGTGATAAACTACAACACATCTCATTTCTATACTGGACATTAGTATTCCTTATGCCTGTTTAGCAGAATTACTTCAGACCATCTGGACATCACTGATAACGCTTATGAAGCAGGCTTAAAATACATACAGCCCTGCTGTGCGAGAGCATTAGCCCATGACTCGTGTTATATGATTCCTGTTTGGCAAAACAATACATCCCAGCCTGTTCATCACACATGCATGACATATAACAAGAAATACACCTGACAATGCAGGTAAACTCATTTAAAAACTTATCAAATGTGTGTGTCTATATTGCACTTCTTTATGTGCTTCTTTATGATCCCATGTGTTTGTATGTTTTTACCTTTCCTGTAAAGATAGCAGAGCAGCAGTGGAGAACTATAGTATGACAGAGACCACAGCACAGACGCCTGAAGAACAGTGTGAGACAAACAATAAAAACAGTCTTTAATTTTACTGTACACCCCTAAAACAAGTCTGGATGCTATTGGCTGAAATAACCTGTAATAAAACTTAGTACTTAGTAGACTAACTATAGGGACATGTTGCATTTAAAATTATGGATGTTAAGACACATAAGAGGAAAAATATTTGGACAGTAAACACATACCCAGCCGAGGATGCTGCCCGTGTGTCTTTCCAAACCTCTGGGCTGATAATTCCAGCCCTACACAAAAAACATGTGAGTTATTATGAGTTGCACATTTACTGCCATCGTAAACAGAGTATCTTACAAAACGCCACAGTTTTGATTATTAATATTATCCACCAGGAATAATTAATATTATGAGAAAACTTCTTACAAAAATCAATTATTTAAGATGGTGCCACAGTAACAATACGAGTAAACATATCATGTTTTAAGAGAAGAGTTAGTTTCTTTGTTATCTTATATATTTGTTTTTATACCAAGGGGCTGTTGAATGCTTCAATCTGATTGGTTGACCAACGTTATCCATTAACTTTCAGTAAACGCACACCTATGAAGGTGTTCAAGGTCTGCTGACCGCATTACAGTTCCATCTCTCTTCGCCATGTTTAAACAACAGAAAGGTTATAGTGTAGCCTACAGGACATCATCGCACACAGCACCCTGCTCTTGATCTGACGTTGATAATGTCAAACTTTACTGTTAATGTTTCGTTTCAATAAACAAGAAATGCATATGCTGAAATTAAATAAATAAAATAACAAAATAGAAAAACTAAATGTATTTATAAACACTGATAGTTTTCCTCTTCATGCTGCTGATAACAAAATTATTTAGATAGATCTACTCTTTCAAAAGTTTGCATGATTGTTTTACTGCTGAAGATACAATACGAGAAATTAATGATTTATTTTCACTGGCTTTTCGGATGCTTGAAATGAGATGCGCAAGAAAGTAGTGTCAACAGCATTTAAAAGAGGATAACATGACAAACATTGAAAGTAAACATTTGAACAATGTTTACTGTATTTTTAATACAAAATGCAGCATTGGTTAGCAAGCATAAGAGACTATTTTCTTTCAAAAGCATCAAAATATCTTCCACTATTGATAGGCTATTAATTCAATCATTTTTTGAATCTGTAAAAGGCACAAATGTATCATCAGCTCCTGCTTTTGGCACTGCCTTCCCAACCCTAATGTTTACTTAAAACGTTTAAAATGTTATATATTACATAGGGCAGATTATAGAAATATATATTGTGTAAATACATTTACATTTAGTCATTGAGCAGACGCTTTTATCCAGAGCGACTTACAGATGAGGAAACATTAGAAGCAATTATAACAACATAGGCAACAAAATACATAAGTGCATCAAAAACTAGTCCATTAAAGCCTAGCACAGTATACAAAGCTAAGAATAATGAGGTTAGTTCAAAAAAATAAGAAGACAGAAAAGAATTAGAGGTTAAAATCAATCAGCTACAACTACATCTTATAAATAATAAAAATATCATATAGCTATGAGCTACACAGGCAAAATAAAAATGGATTTGGTCTTCATAAAAAGAAGTGTCAGAAGTAGTTACACAACTAATATTATACTGTATATGATAAATAGCCTACAGCTTTGCAAATGCGTGCAAAACTCATAGATTTGTTTATGATAGCCTACAGTTTACAATGTGGCCACGGATTTTAGGACCTTTTTTTCCTCAACCTCCAGGGCGTTTAGCTCGATGCTTGAGCCATCCGCTGTAGAATATCATTCTTGATAAGACAGACGCTCCAAACCAGAGTCACGTGATATATTAAACAGAAACGTGAAATCGCGCAGTGCATTGTTGTTGATAATCATTCTCTCGATCACAGTGACAGACTGTTAACTCACCTGTCTGTCACTCGACCACCGATCAGCAAGCGAGCAGCTCACTGTCATCAATGAATGCGTCTCAAAACGATGCGTGCTGCCAATTCATGCAGTGTTTTCAGGCATCGTAAGCCTTTTATGAATGTATTAAACGCGCAGACGATAATCACGCGTCTAGATAGACAAGTCCACTAGGTCAACTAACAACACAAGCATGCACTTCCGCACATACATGCGAGAATCATATCGTCAGGCTCCGTCTTAAAGTAAATGAAGCACGCATACCCTGCGCCCCGCTCTGCCGTCGGTTCGTGTCTGGTCTGGTGAGCGGTGGATCCGATGTAAATTGGGCCCGAAAAGGCATCGGAGCCACATCCAGCTTGCCATTCTCACCTCGGTCAGGAACTACGGCTGCCCGCGAGGCTCACAGCTTCTACAGTCGCGAACGTGCAACGCGCCTTTCCATACGTCATAGTTGATGCGCCTGCTGCCTTCGTGTTCATTCTCGCGTCTCAATGAAAAGAAAACTCTAGTGTCTTATTCTCTTCTTAATGCGAGAATGGAGAGCCGAGATAATTTAAGGATTATTTGTTTCTGCACTACGTCAGAGGCAATGAGTGGCATGGGGATAATAAAGATGACATCACAATGAATGTAAGTGACATCATAATGACTGCCAGTCACAATGAGTGATGATGCCATTATGAATGCCAGTGACTTTATAATGAGAAAGAGGAAGGAAGAAATTGTATTGTTTAATAATAGAGCCGAGATAGATATAAATTGAGAAAGTGAAAAGAAAGAAGGGGTATAAGAAAATAGATTTAATAATACATGAGATTACATCATAGTGACAGCCAGTGGTGATGTCATAATGGATGGTAGTGATGTTATAATGACTGGGATTATGTCATAATTAAAGATGATGTCATAGTGACTGCCAGTGATGTGAATGAGTGTCAGTGAAACTGTGAATCAATACACCAGTTCAATTCAATCCAATTCAATTTTATTTATATAGCGCTTTTCACAATATGCATTGTTCCACAGCAGCTTTACAAAAGAAAATAAGAAAAACACAAAATGTTAAAACACATCACAGTACATGGTGTTCATAGAAGATCAAGATCATTCTAGTAAATAATATCTAATAAATGCATTCTCCCGGTGGTTTATTATGGTTATATATTTTAAGTGAATGCTTTGCTGAAAAGATTTAGATTTAAATTGGGAGAGTGTGTCTGACCCTCAAACTGTATCAGTAAATTCATTCCACAGTTTAGGTGCGACCTATGATAAAGCTCGACCCCCCTGGATTAAGTCATTCTAGGTGTTATCAAAAGTCCTGACTTTTTAGATCTTAGAGAGCGTGATGGCTTGTAGTGTGATAGAAGCTCTGTTAGGTAGGTAGGACCTAAACCGTTTAAGACTTTATAAGTTATTAAAAGAACTTTAAAGTCAATACAATACTTAATGGGTAGCCAGTGAAGGGAAGATAACATTGAGTTTATGTGATGGTATTTTCTGGACATGCTAGAACTCTGGCAGCTGCGTTCTGAACTAACTGTAGTTTTTTTATTGATGATTTATCAATCAAGAGGCTCCAGAGCTTTGCGGTGGCTGGTCCCATCTTATGGAGCGCTCTACCACTGCACGTTAGAGCTGCTCTCACCTTACCGTTGTTTAAAACCTTATTAAAAACTAACCTGTTCTCCCTGGCTTTTAATTCTTAGAGTTGAGCAGTGTTAATATTTGTATTGCTACTATTTTAGTTTTTGTTTATCAGTGTTTTCTTTTTAAGTCCTATGGATGCTTATGTATATTGGTTCTCTGCTATAATTGTTGTTGTACAGCACTGTGGTTGGCTTTGGCCATGTTTAAGTGTGCTTTATAGATAAACCTAGACTTGACTTCAAGTCTAGAGGTCACAAATGCATGAATAAGCGTCTCTGCGTCACCAACATATAGAATATTTCATAATTTGGCAACATCTCTAAGGTGGGAGAAGGCAGTTTTTGTGACATTTCAGATGTGATTTCCAAATGACAGGTTGCTGTCTAATATAATGCCTAGGTCGGTATTTGTTGGAGTAACAGCGCAGCCTTCAATTTGCAGGTTATAATCTGAAATATTTTTTGGTCCCATAAGCAATATTTCTGTTTTATTTGAATTTAAAATGACCAGTAACACAGCTCAATTTTTATACATATAATTCTGGATATATTGATTTTATCCATTGAAAACTCAGGAACAGCACTGGTCGTATCTGAAATGACACACACACACACACACACACACAAACCAGGAAAACATTAGCTCTGGATGATTAATGCAAAATGTGCACATGAACAATGACACACCAGAGCCATGTCCCCTGCATGCCCTGGACCCAATCATTTCTCACCTATCTAATTCTTTATATACGTCCATTTCACCCGTTGGCTTTAGATCCTAGAGAGACAGAGAAAAGGGAAAAGAATGAAAAGGCAGAGATTTTCACATTTGTAGTTTGGCAGAGGCTTGATTTGGGTGTGCTAATATCACTAATGCAGGCGTGACAGTACAGACTAAAGAGAGGCACACACACATTCAAATAGATTGCAAAATATAGGGACCTGCATTTTGGAAAACACACACACACACACACAATTACTCAGTGCTCTGCCTGAGAAGGACCGTAATAACTCACCATGTAGACTGCGCCTTGGGGAGATGTCTGCCAGGAGAAGAGAGGGAGAGAAAGAGGAAGAAATAGATTTAATAATAGAGCCGAGATAGGTATACATTGAGAGAGAAACACATGGATCAACATAGTGAAAGAAAGAAAGGGCAGAAGAAAATAGATTTAATAATACAGGAGATGAGAACGAGAAACTGCGAAAAGGAGGGGCTGTGCATTTCAATCACCTGTCTCAGATCATCAGGATTTTCATAGATGTTCTCCACCTCTCCAGAATGACGAGACAGGGATTGCTCAACACCTACATACAGAGACACACACAAGGATCTGGATCACATCAAACACACATCTGTTGTGTTTTACTCTGTCCATCACTATCTTCCAGGGTGAAGTGAAAGCATTCAGGTCTTTGATGAACAGATTGGGGAATAAACGAACAAAAGCAGGGCCTTACTTCGACGTGTGATGCAATAGCCCTGTCTCCATAGCAACACCCCAACAGCGATTGCAATCATGGGTATTACAAATAGGAGCAATGGGAGGGTGGAAACAAAGGATGATGTTGAAACATTGTCTGCTGGGGGAGTGTGGGGAGGACAGAACAAGAAAAGCTAAGTTAGATTGTGCATAAGTGTGAATGAAGCTGAGCTGTAGTGATGAACTCACCTGCAGGTGGCACTGCAGAACCTGGAACAACTGTTGTACCTGCACCGAAATAAAGGTGTGAATAGAAAGAAATGTATCAGAATGAATTCATTCTGTTTCTATTAAAAATAAATAAACATTTACAGTTTTAGTTTAACTATTCACGTTTGAATATATTTAAAAACTAAATTCTAAAGATTCTTCACTAAATATGTTGACATCTGTCCAATATCCTTGGCACACAGAAGTAGTAATTCATGAATTAATCATTCAGACTGGTTTATGAACGGAGTCAAACTATTTATCAAGAGACAACAAGAAAACATCTTCAAGATTTTTTTCTTGTGTTCCATGCTAGAAAATAAATAACATGGGTAAACAAACCACTTCAAATAAAAATAAAAAAACCTCTCTCTTCCTTTCAACAGATATTGTTCTGGCTTTTGCTGAAACTAGTAACTTGGTATTAGCACCTATTGTATTATTGCTCCTGTATGACATATTGCTTTTTTGCTCCCTGAAATCTCTGTAGGTCGCTTTGGATAAAAGTGTCTGCTATTTGACTAAATGTAAACATAGAAGCAAGAGCTCGTTTTTAATACCAGCACTGTGTAAAATGTCTATTTTCTGCACACGGCTACCCCAGAGATTCAATATTTGTATTTTAAATAATCCATTTTGATGGAGACAGGTTTCATGAAATTGATTGGTCAGGGGACTGGCACTTGATTGAGCTGTGTTATGGTATGTGACCTCTCCAGTGACCTACATCATTCCACTAACCTAATGTTCTTGTCATGCATTATGAAAACTGAGTTCAATGAAGCACAAGAGGAACGCATCCTATCACTCACACAACAAAATTAATCTCTACTGAACTGCGGCCTTTACACTGTGAAAAATGATCTTAAAGATGAGGCGTTGGAAAATTTCAATTAAATTCATGTTCTTAATAAATGTTTTGACTAGTCTTAATATTGTCATGTCAATTTCCTTTTTTGATTGAATCAAGATTTTAAATTGAAGATTTAAAGCACTGCAATATACAAATATTTCATTTTATGTATATAGTTTTACACAGGGGCGCAACTACCCAGTGTTAGGGGGGTATGCAGAAACAGTTTTGGCGCCCCCCTGCCGGACATCATCATATATGGGCTTGAAATAATAAAGGTTTATTTTAAAAGTATATCAGACAGCTACTGTAAGCCTACCATAATTATATGGTATATGAACACAAATATATAAAAATGTATTCATGGATCGTTGTAACCGTTACACCCCACCTTTATCAAGTATCAAGTTGGTATCAAGCTCCCTCTACACTTCCACCTAATGTTAGACCTACCTGTTGCTTTCCCCTGTCTTTCCTGATCCACCATCCTCACACCTGAATAAAACAAAGTCACTGTTAAATATAGCAGCCTAAATTCCATTTTTAAATCAGCCTAGGGATGGCATCAGATAAGACAACTATTATGCAGTAAGGTTGTGCTGCTGTTGAAATTACATGAACATTTGGGATTTTAAAAAGTACAAATATGACACACACACACATTCGTATAGAAAAGTAATTACAGGGTCACATCTCTCGCTCTTTAAAGGTCTGTGCTGATATATATACGTACATACATACATACACATATAGCACAGATCTTTAAAGAGAGAGCGGCCCTAATTACCCAGCAGATGTAAAGCAGCCTGACAGCACAGCTGAGCTAACATGAAGCTAATGGTAAAAAAATCCATGATAAACCAGCCTTATTGCATAAGGAATGTTTTTCAGCTTCTAGTCATTTATTGTGCATGCTACCTTATATTTACCGGTTCTTATTTTACTTTAATAAAATTGAGATATGTCATGCATGGCATTGGTACAATAGGGTTTAACCAACATCTAAATGTAGATATCAGCAGCAACATTATTTTGCATTAAGTTAGCAAACACTTGCCAGTCAACTTTTATATTTGCAAGCCTCCAAGTTTGGTAGCAAATCTATTCATGATTCCACGGTCGCTAGCTAACGTTAGTCTGTTAACATGATTATTGTATTTGCAAGAAAATTTCAACGACACGGCGCCCCGCCCACTCGCAATATTACCCTTCTATGTCTAAATAAATGATATGATGGAATCTTATGAGGGCACCGGTGCCGCAGTCCTCTAAAATGTATATAACTTTTTATATATACAATTACTAATTTTACAAATGCACGCATATAGCGCATACGCACTTATTGAATAAATAACAATAATTATTATGCCACTGGGTCACAACTACGTGCTTCCTTCATCTTGTGCTTTCTGCAAGAGAGTTTTATGAAGATCAAAGTGCTTTTGACAATAACACAATCTCACACTCATACGTGAACCACCTTAACTCACCACAGACAGGAAACATTTTTTTTAAAAGACAGAGCTATTGTTCCTTGTGAACTTTGTTCCAGGTCGTATAGAGGAAAAGCTAATATGGTCCTTTATAGTCAGCCTACTACGGAATGGGCGGGAATTGAGTATCGCAGAGATGACGTACTGTATGCAAAACCCAGAAGTGAGTTCCACCTAAGGTGGCCATACGTCCGGCTTTTGGCCGGACAGTCCGGATTTTAAGCCCCCTGTCCCACTCATTTGTCCTCCTTTTCGGAGTTGCGCTGAATCGGCCTTAAAAAACGCGCTGTAAAACCTTTATTGGTCTGACGCCGTGAGATCTCCGGTCAAACAAATGATTGGCTGAAAGAGGTGTCAAATAAATATCTGATATATAATTGGTTAAAAACGTAAACAAGCCTCCACGACGTGGAGCTGGAGCACGTACTGGCTACGTCACATCATAATTAACATGCCTAAACGTCCGACATCATTTAATCCGGAATGTACAAAAGAACACGAATTCATATCAAAAAGCAGTAGAGATGCTTTCCATGTATTTTGCACACTATGTCGCTGTGAAGTGGACGTTAGTTGTAAAGGGAAAGCCGCCATTGACCGACATGCCAGCACTGAAAAACATAAAGGTGACCGAGCTGCTGGTACGTCTTCCCTTAGGTCTTATTTTCGAGAGGCAACATCACCTCAGGATGACAAAATCTCCGCTGCAGATCTTTGTAAAGTCTATCATGCAGTCAAGCATCACCAGTCATACAGGAAGTGTCTTGAATAAATACAAATACTGTGAACAAACACTTTTTTGCCTCTGTTACACATAGGTCTACATCAAGATATGTTGTTGATCAAATTCTCTAGCTATTTCAGAATCAGTGTATCATGATACCATAGATATGATAGACAAAATTGTATTGTATTTGCGAGTACACCAGATGCAGTTATTCTTGCCTCACTAAATGCCGCAAAGTGTCCTCCTTTTTGGTGTTATGGAAATGGCCACCCTAGCACACCAAAGTTAATGTAGATTGTTTAATGGGGTTTTGTTTAAATGGTTAACAAAACCTCTAAATATAAAGTTTTATTCTATGACATTAAGAAACCAGTTTTAATCCGCTCGTGATTTTTAAAGTTGTATCGTGTCCTAAAAACGGCGGTTGCTAAAGTTTCCTTCAACGTTAAACATCATAACGCGTAGAAATCTAACAAATTATGCAAAAAAGAAATTCATAGGCTTTTGGTCGAGGGAACCAGTGCATCGCTAATTCCTGGTTGGTCCACCCAAACAATTTAGTAAATGCACAAATGTTATCAACTGCAACAATATCAACAGCAAGAGTGTAAATAAAACAAGTAAACGGTATTATAATGCAATCATATTATTTACACAAGCCACAATGCATACATTCAGTCAGCTTTTGACACCTATACTTTAAAGAACGCGTGCAGTAAGGAAATAAAAAGGAAAAAGCAAGTAAGAGCAAAATAACAGAGGAAGGGAGGAGGAAGTAAACACACACTGAGTGTCAATTGATATTCTCACCTATATCTGACATCTGCACGCGGTAGCTGTACTGCACTGATTTTCCATTCTTCAGATACAGAGTGCAAGCATACTCTCCAGCAGTCTCAGGGGTCACGGGGAGAGCCACAGAGGTCTTAAACCGGCCTATTACTCCGGTTGATTCCAGAAGACGGCTGGTGTTCTGAACATGTGACCACTTCAGCAAGCTCACCTGGGAATGTGGTGTGTAGCTACAGATCAGATCCAGGGAGGAAGGGGATGTTTTGGTGTAACCTGATAATGAAACAGATGGATAATTCAAAAGAAGAAACAGTCGGTGAAGGGTTAAATGACATATAATCCTTAAACAGTCGGGTGGAGCCGGTCAGCCGCGAATGACTGTGACTGATGTATAGTGTCTTTTCAAACTCACGGCGGTATCAATCCTAAACTAATTGTGCTCAACCGTTACCACGGCAATCCCACAACCCACAGAGTTGTCAGCAGCAACGGGCAGGTGTAATTACACATAATGAGATCTGTAATGAGGCCTACTATAAAACATTACATTACAGAGAAGCGGAGGAGGTATATATATATATATAGAGAGAGAGAGAGAGAGAGAGAGAGAGAGAGAGAGAGAGAGAGAGAGAGAGAGCAGACAAAAGTAAGAATCGAGCGAGAAGAAAAGAGCGGAAGGACATAAGGGAAAAGAGATTAAAGGAAGAACAGAGGGTGATGAGATTAAAAAGGGGATAAAAAATGAAAATCAAGACACTGAAGGATTGATAGGTGAATACTGATCTGTTGTGATTGATATAACAGCATTTGTAATTATAAGATCTAAGATAAGTGATGCAGGCACATGTATCATTAGAAATAAATCAACAAGTGTATGTTTACACTCTTTGGTTGCAGAATGTAAAACTAATTTGTAATGTTTGTAATCACAATTGAATTGTGTTAATCTCTGGGGTATTTTCATGGTATTTAAAGGGGTACCACATTTCCAGGATTAGAAAACTATGAGATGAGAAAAGACAAAACCCACAGAGTGTCTTAAGCTTTCTCTCTAAGTGGTATGCTGGTTTGTGTTTGAAAAATGTAAGATGTAGATTTATTTAACAATTTGAATTATAAACGACAACTAAATTACACCAAATTCCTTGAGATAGAAAATATGGGATATTACAAAATTGTACGTCCATTGTATGGACTCAAAACTGAGACATGTCTTAAGATATCTTCTTCTGTGTTCTACAGAAGAATAAGTAGTATACAGTTTGATATATAAGATATAAGAGAGTGAATAAGCAGATGACAGATTTTATATTTTTGGGTGAACAGACTCCAGTACTTAAATAATGTTTGTGACATTTCCAACACAGTGTGGTTAATCCTGGTTTGAAACTATTTAAAATAATATTTTGATATTAAGCATATTTTTAGTTTTTTTAGAATTGAGTATTTATGTGATTAGGCAAAATTATAATTTTTGTTTCATTCTGCGAACTATTAACAAACTCTATCCCAAATTTCTAATACAAATATTGTAAAAACCTGAGAAAAAGGTTAAAATAACAGAAAAGATACTATGTATTTTTTCAGACCTCAAAAATAGCAAAGAAAAGAAGTTCATATTTTAAGTAATACAACTGTAATATTTGTACATACAAATATTTTTTTCCATTTTCATGTGTCTTGCCATGCTGTCAGTCTTTCACATTGCTTTTGGATGACTAAGGTTTGATTTTGTTGAAAGTCATCATACACTGGACTGGAATGGCCACAATACACATGCTAATTAAATTAAAATGAATTTTTCTCTAAAAGCATATCACATTTCCTATTGTGCTGATGTAACACAATGTTTGTGGGTTTGACAGTGTGTTCAGTTGAAATTGTTTAATCAGTGTTGTGCAGTAAAAAGGGTTACCATGTAGAACAATCAGTATGTTGTCTTGGCTGAAAGCCTGGTCATCCAGAAAGACTTCACATAAATAGTTTCCTCCATCCTTCAGGGCTGGTTTTAAAAGAAAGGCGAAGGTCCCATTAGCTGCCATGATTTGGGGCTCTATCAAATCAAGGTGGCGTAAGGACTGGTTTGTGACACTCAGCCTCCAGCGGTCAAACTGAAATATAAGCTCCATTTCTGTTGAATCAGGATGGTTCCAGTAAAGCAGCACATAGTCACCAAGGACAGGAGGACAGGATAAAGTGACCCATGAATAAGAGATTCTTGCCATAGACCTTGGGGCTCCTGCAAAGGTCATAAGATATCATAAAGAAAAATGACCAAAGAGGCAGCCAAGAGGCCCAAGCATCACAAAGCAGTACAAGAAAAAGTGGAAAATACAAGCAAAAGATGATAAAGCATAGGCATTAGAGGCTAATAGAGTGAAATAATGGGCTGTGATACATGAACAATATCATTAATTTGGAGTGATCCGGTCCGCACAGTAATCCACTATGCTGCTAGCCAATTCAGATTCTTTGTTCTCGAGACAGTCAAGCGTATAGAGCATTATGAGTCTGAGAGCAAAGTCATATGGGGAGATATTAAAAATGAGAGAAGGATGGAAATGGGGATTAGGTTATTAAACTCACTGAAAGCTCTTTCAGAAACATCCTCCTCTCAGATTTAATAACCCTGATTAACCACGGGCTGACACTTATGTTTGGGGTGAATTGTATAAATTGAAATAGTTCGTCAAATAGTTTTAGCTGTTGTGCTGTGGTTTAATAATAAAGCCTACTGCGTTTACTGCATGTGAAAAGTATGTTGTTAGTTAAAGTTAAAGGGATAGTTCACTCAAAATTTAAATTCTGTCATTCTCTAGTAATTTCAAAGCTTTATTTCTTCCGCAGAACACAAAAGAACATATTTTGAAGAATGTTAGTTAGCAAACAACGGCGGGACCCATAGACTTGCATTGGTTTTGCGTCAATAGTAAATGGGTACCACTGTTATTCAGTTAGAAGCATTCTATAAAATATCCTGTTTTTGTTCTGCAGAAGAAAAAGAAAAGAAGGTTTGAAATGACCAGAGGACAAATAAATGACAACATTTTTGGGTGACCTATGCCTTTAAGTTTATTTGAGTTTAGTATAGGCTGCCTAAAGCCAATGCCACATAAGGAAGGTCCTATTTAACACATAATAGTATTGCAGGAACAATCAAATATTTTACCATATGTCACATCTGAAAAACGAAACACCTTTTCTAAAAGAGAAAAAGAAACAATGGGAGAGAAATTTGGTTTATATTAGGTTGTTATAATGAGGATTTTACGGACTTTAATCAAGAAAGCTGCTTTTACAGTAACATGTTATTGCTTACATGAAAGATTCTATGCTGTACTAAAACATTTAAGTTCTTTTTTTCAGTAATAAAAAACATAAAACAGAACAATTTTTAAACAAAATATCAAATATTTGACACATGTAATTTGACCTACTAATTATCTTTTGAACTTTGTGTAAAACCCTTGTAGGGGTATGAAAGTTGAATGTCTTGTTTGGTGGTTATAATGTATGGTGTGTGTTTTCAAAAGATATCTTCAAATCTCACCCTTCACTGTCACATTCACCCTGTGCTCTGAGACATGAATGCCACTGTTACCAAGGACACCAATTCTGCAAGTAAAGACTCCGTTGTCTCTACGTGTGATGCGAGGCAGCTTGCTGAGCAGAACGCCGGTGGCGCGGCTGAACTCAGTGTATAGCTGTTTGCCCCATGGAGACATCCACGACCCCCAAGCATCAACAGAGGGCGGAGACACCTGAGCTGTCAATCTCAAAGTTCTGTCCA
This sequence comes from Barbatula barbatula, assembly GCF_947034865.1. Classification (NCBI taxonomy): domain Eukaryota; kingdom Metazoa; phylum Chordata; class Actinopteri; order Cypriniformes; family Nemacheilidae; genus Barbatula; species Barbatula barbatula. The sequence continues at coordinate 12,464,091 of NC_136775.1, forward strand.
CCATGACGGGCAGCGCAGGAGTGACTGTCACTAAAAGAAAGGGATGCTTTGAGACATCAGACATATAGAGACTTAAAAGAATAATGTATGGTGGCTCTTTAGCTTAAACTCAACATTTAACCAAAGCGAGTAGAGCAATCTTCTCCTGTAGCTTTTTGTCAGCGTGTTCTATCACACAGTTGAACAGCGCGGGTGCTGAGGCTTGGAAGATGAGCGAGGCATCTGTAGAGATCTCAAAAGTTCTGTTTTCAAACAAAATGCTCTTGTGTCCGTCTGTCCGGCCATGGTTGCATTTGACTGATAACAGATATGACCAGCGATCCCCTCGGACAGGCATCATCTTCCAGGTAATCAGTACAGAAGGTGCGGGCGGTGATTGAAGACAGGACAGGGTGACGGACTCACCCTCCTGTGCCATGATCACGCTGTTCCATACGTCACCTAAACAGACCAGATGTACAAAAAGTATCTTTTTGTAAGAAGATTATAATTTTTATTATAATAGTATATCAAGTGGTTAGCAAAAGTTGAGAAGCAAGTTTTTGTAAGCAACAGTTATAAAATGTTAATCAGCCTAAGAATAAAAACTGTTGAACTTCGATAACAGAAAATCATCCTTTAGTCATTTTAGTCCCTCGTGCAATTAAATTTTAATGTTCTATCAAGTCAACCGTTTAGGAACATTCCAGTTGTGGCTGTAGAAAGTACTGTATTACTGTACATATCTGATTCTGAAAGGGATAGTTCACCCAAAAATAAAATTAACTTTCATCATTTATTCACCCTCACATTTTTCAAAACCTCTATATGATTTTCCTGTTTAACAAAAATAAGATTAAGGGAACGGTGTTTTTTGGTTACCAACATTCTTCAAAATATCTGCTTTTGTGTTCTGCAGAAGAAATAAAGTACAGGTTTAGAATGACATGAGGGGGGACAAATGATGAAAGAAATGTCTGTATTTTTGAACTGCGCTAGAAAAAAACTCACTGTTCATAATATTTCAATGTTAATCATCCGGTTATTATAAAAATAAAACAGTAATTTTGCCAGATTTCCTGTGACTGTATTAGCAGTTTAAAATATCTATTAATGTAAGAATAGATTTTCATACCTTGATCTGCCAGGAGTGGAGGGATAAAACACATACCAGAACAAATAAGCATGAGAAAGGCAAGAGAATAATTATCCACAGTGCTGCCTGAAAGAAACATTTTCAAAATGTTAACAAAACAATCTTCAAATGTCTGAATTTGATGATGCTCGTGTGTGTCTTTGAGGCTGATAACTATAGTGCATGTATATATATGCGTCTATTCCGGGTTTGATCTCATGGACGAGGCAGGAAAGAGCATTATGCTTGAAGCTGAGAACAATCATGTGACAGAAACTGATAAACACAATAAATTGTCAACTCACTCACCAAACGGAAGCAGTTTTCCAAATATATGTACTGTAGTCTTAACATGATGGTCAACATGTTTATCTGTCGGTAGTTAAATAACACAATAAAATTTGTTCACAAGGGATATTGAACTTTCTATGCAATGTGTGTGTGTGTGTGTGTGTGTGTGTGTGTGTGTGTGTGTGTGCGTAGGAGAGCGAGAGCATAAGTGAAATGAATTAAGAGATATAATCAGAAATGGTCTTTAGCTTCTGGCTAAATGTCTTTACATTCCTGTAAATGTCTTTAATTAAAGCTAACAGACTTATCAGCACCTCCAAGTCCAATTACCAGCCCAGCTCCTAATTACCTTCCAGCTAAAGAATGAGAAAGAGTCCATAAGAAAGAAGATAAAAGTGAATGAAGGAAAGTGAAATGGAGAAAGGACAAGTGAGCAAAGGGAAGAGAAACATCAGAGAGAACAAACTAGGCCAAATGAACTGATGAAAGTCATAGCACCGTGCGTGACATCCTGCATGTGCGCATAATCAGAAAATGGATGAAGAGATAGATGCCTCAGTTAGAATTTAGCGGGGTGGCGGAAGCGACACTGAACGGCATTACTGAGATAGAGTCAAGCACTTCTGTCCACTTTTGTCCATTAGGACGGTACTTTCAGCAATCATAACTGATCTCACTCACGCGTACAGTGTTGTTCAATGTGAATGCATTTGGTTTCCGGAAAAACAGCTACACATCTCTTCCGGGAAAAATCAATGCTCGTTTAGAGATGCAGCTATACAAAATGTGTACTGTGCTGGTTTCGTGAATTGAAATGCAGTGGAAAAGTTGTAGAGGAGTCAAATAAAGTGTGCGTTTCACAAACTGTAGTGTATGAATATCACCAGCAGGAAGAGCACTGGAGCTGCCTGTGCTTGGGCTCCAAATGAACGCGTTTACCCCAAACTCCTTACTAAAGCTAACTTACCTAAAACACTATGGGCATCAACTCAATGAAACTCGTTATGCTAAAAAAATCATCACTGCGCTTAAATTGTAAACAAATTACAAAACGCACAGTTGAAATGACTCCAATAATGGAGCAACAATTTCAGTTTTCAGACAGTAAATAGTTCAACGTGAGAGGTAAATATCGTTGAAGTGTTCTCTACTAAGTCATGAACAATCGAAACTAAACGTGAAGCCTTAAGGTTAAATGATGTAGTTCAGCTAATTTGACTTGACGTAAATGATCAGAATAATAAATTAGCATGAAATGTATTAAATTAATTAATAATTCACTAGAAGTTATTTTCATTATCTCGTGGCCAACAGGGTGATCACGTGATATTTTACTATCGAATTGAATGACTGTTCAATAACTTTGGTACTAATACTAAAAGAATATGCGAAATTGTTAAAATAGTGGTCAAAACCTTTCTGGCTGCTGGAAAGTACCCTGTGAAATTTTAGGTAGATTTAAAAGCAGCGTGACGTTGAAATGACATCACAAGGTTTCGTCCAATGAGCGCGGCGCCTCTGATAGAGTTTCAACAGTACAATCCCAGGGCGACGGGTTTGAGACTCAACCGTCTGCGGAGCGTTTAACTCCTTCACTAGATATTTATTTACCCGTAGGACGTTTCTTACCAGGAATCCGGACTCTCCGCTCAGTTAAGAAGGACTTTTGTACGATACTAAAACCATAAATTCACAGTCAATCGGAGAGAAACGCGCTGAACAGAGGCGCACCTTATCCACAAGTTTCAGCACTTGACGACCGAGGGAAACCACACTGAGGACGTTACACTTTTCATCTGCGACGGTCATCATTAGACTGTTTTGTTTAACTGTGCTGTGATTCTACGCCGATTGAGGTCAACAAGCGGACAACAGACAGATTAATCCAGGTGGACCGTCCACCCCTTTCCCGATGAACATGACAAGAATGTTATCCGCACTCTTTCTTCTAATTGTTCAAGGTAAAATCATATATTCACAGTATGTTGTTAGATCATATAAGTTAGAGTGTTGTCTTTCGGTTTCAGTCTAACGTGTAGTCAACAGCGCGCTGGCGCAACTCAATATCATGGCATGAATGTCCCACTAATGTGTGTGCCGCACTTCTCCCACGGTTCATGCGGGATTTTATTTGTCTTTAGTTTATCTTTAAGCAGAAGCAGTGTTTGATGTTGTGTAAATAAAAACTTTGATCGTCAATGTCGTATGTTGTTGATATAGATGATAAGAGTTTGGTTTCGGTAAGCGCCATTTTCTCTAGGTGTGGCCTTTGGAAAGTGTTTTTTCCTGGTAGGTGTTGTCAGGTGTGTTTGTTTGCGAAACTAAATGCGTTATCTTTGCGTGCTGCAATGCCCTCGTTTCTACTCCGTTTCTTTCTCGATTCCCCCACGTCCCTTGCGCCTTCTCTCCCCTCACTCTTTCAAATCATATCCTATTATTTCCAGATGAAGTGACCCGAATAAATGAACGTCAATCCGTCTCGCGCAACGAAAGCAACAGGGTGTTTCTAACGTTAATTTCGTGGTGTAAGTTTCATCGGGGTGTTTCGTTTCAAGAAACAGATTGAAGATTACAAGGCACGCTTGGAGATATTATTTGTTGAATCGACTTGAATAACTTCGTCAAAGGTGCGTTATTATATTTCGTGACGTCACGGATCAGGTTTGATAGCATTACGTCACTACGTTTTAAGTCAAGTCATACTTCACTTCACGCCTCTCTTCGCTCATTGTGCAGTTTCTCTTCATCGCAGGTTGAGCTCTGTTTGCAGCCTCGATCCTTCGCTGTTTTTTGCCGTTCAATTATTCAGTGGCCGTGTCATGGCTCGCAGGTGCACCTACACCTGACAGCGAGCTAAACTGGTGTCGAGTGTCATTGAATAGCTGGTGAGTGCGTGTCCAACCGAGCGCGTGTGGTAATAGTGTTCCCAGATCTTTATTCATCTCAATTCATGATGTTTCTGTTCAGTGTAGCCAAATGATCACCTATTGATCACCTTACACCGGCACGTTCTTAAAAGTTTTGTGACGTCATAATGTGCAGCTCTTGATCGTCTTATTCGTTTGCGTCATAATTTATAAACGCCATTCACTCTTTTAACTTATTCATGGGCTGGAGCTCTTCTGCCTGGTCCCATTTCACAGTACATCAGCGGCTCTTCAGGGGGAAAACAAGAATATTGAAACAAAGGATTTGTTTTATTTATGAAGAGAGATGAGGAAGATTGCTTCGTTTAACTGAACAGTATAAACACTCTCTGTGTTTTCTCTTTTACCTTCCTCTTTCGCATCCATTTAGTTCAGTGTCCTGGGAGCTTTCGCCTTTATATGCAGCAGCTGTGAAATATTTTAAGGGTCAAAGCATTGTTTTTTGCACTCGGTGTCCCCCGAGTGAGACTTCACTCTACTGTGCTCCTAATAAAAAACAAACTGAGCTAAACCCATTGAAGTATACGATTTATTTTAATAACATCAGTAATGTTTTCTTTAGTTTTTCCATGAAAAAATGTGCAGACAAATAAGCGTCTTTTTATCTTTTATAAAACACTATCCAGTATCTCTTTTGTTGCGTCACCAGGCAGAAATGTGTGCTATTGGGAGCAGAGATCCACACAATAACAGCTACTGATTGTGTTATAATACCCTCCTAGTGAACAGGGGTCAAAAAATGCTTGAACCTGTTGCCATAGTGATGCTGTGTTTTTATTGAAAGCCAGGGTTAGGGGGGCCTACTGTAGCGTCTGTGACTGAATGCATCAAGTGTGTGTTTGTGTTTGAATGAGGGAGGAGGAGGGGCCGTTCGTAAATGTTAGGCTGCTATGATGATGGAGGCAGTGGCTAGACTGACCTTATTCTAAACTGTGTGAGCACATTAACAAACGCACTCAGTTATTGTGACAGTGCTGACCATGGTGCACGCAGAGCTGGGTTAAAGAGCGAGTAAATAGGTGGGAGTTTTTTGCGCCGTAAGATTTGTCTTTGCTCATTTGCTTCACGTCTTAAGCGCACGCACATTCCAGGGAGCATGCATACAAAAGCATGCTAAATAAGAGCTTATTGTTAAAAGAAACTGGACATTTTCTATACATACAACAACCATTCTGCCATCTTCCAAGTTCCCTTCCTTCCTCTGTTTCTCTATCCTCATCCGCTCGCTTTTGTTTGAGAGATGATTGTCATCTGTGTATTCAAATCCCCCCCACCCAACCCTGACCTCAAGGCCACTCTGTTTATTAGCATCTCAGTCGGAGTAAGAATGCGGGAGGAGGTGCAACAGAAGACTTGTGGGACAGAAAGAACGGATTAAAAGGGCAGTATACCCAGAAATGCACAAAAATGACATTTCTGTCTCACCCTTGTGTGTGACTTTTTGTATGCGAAGAACAGACGGGGACAATTCTGAACACTCTGCTGGTTGCTTATTTGTGTTTAAAAATTAAGTTTGGTTAAACAATTTATTTTACCAGCTATTCCTTTATTCATATCTCATTCGATTCAAAGTTGGATTTTCCCACTGCATTGGGTTGTTACTAAAAGACTGCAGTCTGTGATTTGGGATCTGTCATTTGGGTTGGTTGTAAAGATAAGACCGGTTGAACGCAGGCAGGGGGATTTGTAGATGGGTAACCGAAGCTTTTAACACTTGTCGGGGGTCCGTGTTTGACACGCTACTCTGGGAATGCACTCTGCTCAAATCAATGACTGACCCTGTAATTAACATCAACCTGCACTAATATACACACAGGAGGGGTTCCAGACAACTTCCAAACGATACCCACGGGCCACGGCACGTAACGTCTTCTATATCAGTCTAAAGAGACGGACAGGTGAAATATGAAATAAGTACCTTGGTTTTTAGTCGGGGAATTTTTAAGAATCACTTTATTCCTTTAAAAATTGACCAAAAATGAATCTGGACTCGTCCTCGAAGCACTTAGAGGACAAGGATTCTTAAAGCATCTCTCTGTTTCTGGTTGCCTCGTTCTATTCTTGTCACTTTCTTTCGAGTCCCACTGGTTCAGCAGATGTCAGATCTCAGAATGCTTTTATGGTTTTAGAGATTCATGGGGTTGACATGTCCACTTAATTGGTCCTCATATTTTAGTCTTTTGCCTGGTGATGGAAAGACAACCAAGCGAGTGCCTCCAACAAGATGGTGTGAAGTGAAACAAAAGTGCCACGGAGGAAAGAGAAAAGAGGCTTCTTCTCATGCTGTGGTTTCCCGTCTGCTTCAGAAGTGCTGTGTGAGCGTTGTTGTGAAATTGCATCCATTTTCTGAGAAATGCTAATAAACGCGAATGAATTGGATACCTGCTGACTTATGTTCCAGCATGTCACCATGCTGGCAGAGTTTGCCCCCTGATCACTGACCCTCCAGGGGCCAATAGCCAGTTGGTCTGAATAGTGTTATGTGGTTACCAGATTGATGTTGGATATCTGAGGGCTGCCAGATTCCTGCAGTAGGTCATGTCTACTCCGGGAAAATGTCTACAGATCTCTTAAAAAAACAAGCCAAATGGTATAAGAAGGAATAAGACATGATGAGATTTCAGCCCCTTCAGACAGAATGTCATCTGGTTCGTTTTATGATTTTCATTGCATTCCTGATGGCTTTTAGGATACTCAAATTTATTTGCCCTATATTCACTCAGCCTCGGTTCATCGTGGCCTTGACAGGAAGAGCCTCCAATTAATGGATTCATAAAGAAATAGCTTCTTTTTCCTCTCTCTTATTTTCAAAATGACATAATAAAGTGAGCGAAATGACTTTTTGTTTTTAAATAGGAATGAGTGAGTGGGTTCTAAAAGGTTCACAGAGGGAGTAGTGAAAGTGGCTTTGATTCCCGAGGATTTTAAAAGCACACTCGTGCTGTCTCATGAATTTAGCATGCCGGTGGTTTCAGGGACTCGCTGTGGGCTGTGACGTTATTGCAGTCTCTGGCACCAGGAACAGCGGAGTTCGAGGAGATGGCATTGTGTAAAGGACAAGTGCGGCTGGAGATGTGGTGTCTCCAAATAGGTCCAGGGATTGACATTAACGCTTGTCCGGGACAAGTTAATGTTTTAAATGGGCAAGGGAGAGAGAATTTTACTTGCCATCAAGTAACTTGAAAAATATAAAAATTCGGTTTGTGCAAAGAATAATAAGAATAAGAGCATTAGACAGAGCTGCGTGTTTGTGTGAATTGCGTTTGTCGTGGTTGTAATAGTCGTACTATTGTATAGTAAAAAAAATGATACGGCCCTAGTTATTAATGTCATTCGTTACTTGCCTATTTATGTGATGAGCTGCACTTGCATATTGTTTAATAATGATAACTGACATTTTATATTTGTGCTACAACTGTTTGGCCTGTTCTACAAAACTTGAAGCCTCTGTAGCACCAGATGTACGTAATCATTACTGCTTGCCTTTGTTCTTTTATCTAGAATTATATTGACACTTCAAACTAAATATAATTTTTTTTATCTTTGGACTAGTAATATTTGTACTTGGACAAGTGAATGACAAATTTTGCTTGTCCAAAGGTCAACCACATGAAAATGCTCAATGTCAAGCCCTGAGATCCATAAGCAAGACTTGAAAACCAGTGCAGAGAGTTGGATTTTAGTATTACTTATGCTAAAAGAGTCTCTATCCAGCAGTACGCGCTCTTATTGTCATTTTAAAAATGCACATGTGCTGTTATGAGTCCTGCATGGACCACAATTCAAAAGATTTAGTTGTTTGTTATCATTATCATTATCGTTTTTCAGCTTTTCCTATTTTCTCCTGTAAAGCTGCTTTGGAACAATGGACATTGTGAAAAGCTCTATATAAATAAAATTGTCTTGAATTATGCTATTCTTCACGGATGGAAAAATTATATACGCCGTCTGCGATAAAGCACGCATGGACGTCTCTGTCCTTAATTACACATGTGCTCGGTGACCTTCAGTAGCCCATTCACCATCCACAAATCATGCATTCAACACCTTTAAAAAGAGGGCTGCTATTCTTATCAGCTTTGGGTTTTCGCTCTCCTTTTATGAAGTGAATGCAATAATATTTAGAAGATTGACCTCGCCCTTCTCTCTGTCCTTAGTGTATCCATCTGGAGTCGTCTAGCCAGAGGCAGCCATGGAAGCTAGGCTTTATTTTATTGATCGCGTATTGATCAGCAAGGCCAGCGATGCCCTTGTGAGTCGACACAGCTTATTAAAGACATTACGCCTCTGTCCATATCGGACTCGCATCTCTGTAAAATATAATCCCCGTTTTCAGAGGACGTTTAACTTAATGATTTATTTTCTCTGTTTACTTAGTCTTATGCTTATATCTCCCCGACTAATCTACATCCACTGCCATACCCACAGTTTGTTTGCTAACTGTAAATGAAAATTGTGTGCAAAATTGGAAAGGACGATTTAGTTTGCATGCGCTGATTTGACTTGCTGACCATTACGTAGGGGTGGGTGATCTGACGATCTTAAATCGCGATTGATCTTGAAGGCGTCCTCAATCCACTTTTCAACAGAATCGCGAGGATCGTGATCTTGTCTGTCGTCTAAAACAAGAGGTGTGTTGGACATCATTCAGCGCTGCACAGACCCAGGTTTGACATTGAAGCACCGCGAGAGCAGAGAGCTTTGTTTGCTTTCAAATCACTCGCGCCGTGCCTTGAGGTCTCACGTGTGTGATACAGTTTTGCATCTGCATTAGACAGAGCGGCTTGTTTGTGTGAAGTGTGTTTGTCCTTGTGCTTGTTTGTTTGTGACGTTAGTCGACGGCGCACCGCTTATATACTTAGTCTTAGTCTATTTTGCGATTAAAACCTTTCCCCGGCTGCATTAAGGTCATATATCTTATATCCAGAGGCCTATGATTTCCGGGATGCAGACGCGGAGTCCTGCTATTTAAATCTGTTGCGTGTATAAGTGAATGTGTTGTACAGTTTAACGTGCTACACGCGTGAAGCTCATGGATTTGTTTGTGTCTCACTGTATGTCCAGAGTTGCATTGAGAGTTTATTTTGGGTGCATTTAACCGCTTTATTTCAGGTGCATTTAACCGTTTTCACTGAATTACACGCACTTTAACTCAAGCGTCTGTTGTGGGAGAGTCTTCACGTTGACCCGTCAAAATAGAAAACATGTTTTCGAATTAAAACATACTGTAGTGTTCTAGTATTTGATAGAGCAAATTGTTGAATATGTACTGTAGTATACTTTAATATTTACTATAGTAAGGTTCAAAGCACTATATTGTCTAAGAATTTAACTGCAGTTTACTTTAGGCCTAGTAAATACTATAGTATAGGCTACTACAGTATTATGTGGACAAATATATTACTTATTGTATTTGTATGGTAAAAATGGACAACACCGAACAATAAAAGATGGCGAAACTAAATATGATATGGCCCTAATTGATCCCCATTGTATATAAAATGAATGTCCTTTGTTGTTAACCAGTCTATTTATGTGATGATCTGCATTTTTGTTTTTTAAAGATTGTAACAGCGATGTATATACGTGTGCTACCTGTACAACTGTTTGGCCTGTGCTACAAAACTTTAAACCTCTGTAGCACCAGCGCTTTGTGCAAAAAAAGTGAATGTGTAGCCTAGTATTTCTATTCCAATCGTGGATCGAGATTCTTTTTTATGAAGATCGGGATAAGCTTTTTTGGGAAGATCGCCCAGCCCTACCATTACGCAACTTTCACAAAAAAGGAGACTTGAGAGAATCTCTTGCTTTCCTTTTACAGAAATTCTTAATTGTTGCCTGTCTATTATTTTTGGTAAAAGCAACATGATCTCATGGGAATTTGTAAGTATTTTACGAGGTTGCTTATTCGTATAAATTCATACAAAAAAAGCTAAATTAAAGCTCCACCCCTAACACCGCCCCATCCCTAACGTCACTAGCACAAAACCAAATCGTACTACAATGTCCGAATGGGATTGTACCAATTAGCCATATGGTAAAATAGTTACGTTTTTGTAGTGAGATTGTATTTCTGAAAAATAAACCCTGTGTGATTGCTTTACATCCACGTCTCTCAAAAGCTGTAAAAAGCAACCACTTTCACATTCTTTCACACTCTTAATTCCTTCGCTCCTCTGGGGTTAGTGAGGGTGTAAAGCGCCTGTCTCTCACCGCTTACCCTTATTTCATTTCCTGAGCTCCCCGCACCTGGACAACAGAAGGTCGTGTCAGCGCTCAGTTTTCCTCACTGACAACATGACGGAGGCTGGGCTGGATCCGAGCCAGACCGAAATAGCCTAGTCTTTTTGCACCCTCATTCCAGACCGGCTACAGTAACTACACCACAGTGGCAGTGAGCAGAATTATCGTATTACAAGATTCCTGTTAGCGCGAACTGCACAGCGCTCCTCTGAGAACGCTAATGTCATTAGCATGCCCAGTGTAGCGAGCTGTCAAAGACAAACCACAATGACCTTTAAGATAATTTTGCTCGTCTCCAGCGACTTCGGGGTATATTTGGTGAATGCTAGTGTATGTTCCCTGTAGTATTTTATAAGGTCAGTACGTTTGAAGTAATAGTGTGAAATAACCAAGAACGAGTGTGTGAATCGCAGAAATAAAACAAAATCATAGTTCATAGAGGAGAGCGGGAACTGTGTCTTGAGTCTTAGACACACAAATATTTTCTTTACAGTGTCTTGGCAGGTAAAGTGGTCCCCTGGAGTTTTGCTGGGTGCATGTTAGTGTATGTGCTTTGTAGAGACAGTATTTTATAAAAAATACTCTAAACCAAAAACAAGTATGTGAATTACCAAAATCAAACAAACTCATAAAATGGTCTATTGAAAAGGACTTCCTTTGAGCTTTGTTTTAGTATGTGAACAACAAATTAATATTTTGTTTAGGTGAGGTTTCCTAACAATCTGCTTTTGTTTTGATGTCTTTTGTCTCCGTCATTTCCTCCCGTCGGCCATTTAATGAACAAGCCCAGTCCATCCTCCCCACAGCCTCTGTATTTCTCTTTATCCCCTGTTTCTCACTTCTATCTTGAGTATCTGCTCCACTTAACGCCTCGATCTCACCGCTGAGGTGTTGTGTCTTTGACTCACTGGTTGCCTTTTTCTCCCTCTATCTCTGACTCATTATTGTTTATTTTTGAGTCTCTGAAAAGGTTGTTAAAGCTTTGTTGTTTTCCAGGAATGTTTTTGTCTGTTGTGTTCGGTGGATTTGGCTGGATGTTGCTTAATCCAGCTGTCTTTGTAAAACCAGGTCTCTTTGCTGCGTGTGCGTTTATTACAGTGACGGGGCCGCGCAGGCATTATGTTCCTCCTGATTTAACTTTCATACAAGTTCACCCTTACAAATAAAACCAGTCTGTTCCTATTTAATGTTAACACCGAGCCATGCCTCAGACTTGTAGTGTTTCTGCCCTTTGCTTTCTCCTCTACCAGCAGGTCCGTTTTTCCCTCTCACTGTTTCTCTCAAAATTGTCTGTGACCTGTCTTTTCTTCTCCCTGTGGTCTTTCTTCTCGCTCGTCTCTTTCTTTTCTTGTCGCATAACATAGTTCATGAAGGTTAACACAAAGAGTCGGAGAAACGGCACTTGTTGAAGGATGGATATGAGAAAAACACACTTGAAGAAAGCGGAGAAAATCATTCTGCGATTCAGTTAAAGGTCAGAATACGTGTATGAACCCGTGAGGCGAATCTAGTAAAGCAATAGATTTTTGAGTGGGTGATCATGTTTGCTAGAAAAATTGTAAGGGATTGTAGCCTACATAAAAATGACAATGCTTACGTGGATTTACTAAACCTGTTTGACTTCTCTTTCCACAATATCCAGAACTACTTTTTTTTCACGTAATGTAAAAACAGTGACAGTGGCAGCCAAACGCTAATAAGAAATATGATTTATGACATCGCCACGACGTATAAAAGACTATAGTGTGCACATGGTTACTTTTACAATGTTATTTCTGCAGCTTGGCGGTGTAAATGTTCATAATTTTATCACTGAATAAAGGGACATCAATCTGTGACCATTCAGTAACAGAGACACCATTGTGTTTTCCCCTTCACATCTTTTAAAATACACTGCTTTTCAAACAAGTGTGTATGTGTGAGTGTGCCTAAAGAAAGAACCTTATTGTTCTCTCATCCATGTCTGCTCATACAGGTAAGCGATATAGCGGCGTTTTAGCCCCTGCCCTTCTCTTTCTCTGGTCTCTAGAGGACACAACTACAGAGAAGAATAAAGAGAGGAGAAATGTCACTCACCCGCATGATGGCTGAATGGATCGTTTTCATCCTCTCTTTCTCTTTTGTGGCTCCGTGAGAAGCAAAACATTATGCGAAATATAATATCTCTCCGTGTGTATCTATTGTTTATGTCGGTCTTATTTTTATACGATCTTGGTTTCCAATTTATGTGCAACTCTTGGGAAAGTATATATTTCAGTGTGTTCTTTTAGTTTCTTTAAGGAACGTTTAGTTTGTTTGCGGTTCACAGCAATGTGAGAAATGAATTTTTCATTTTCATGAATTTTTCTCTGCGTATTAAATTTATGCATGTAAAATAATTACAGTGCGTAAAATAAAAGCAGTTTAGCTCTCACTGCTGCTGGAAATTGAATGTCAACCACCCATTTGCATGCGAGCTTAACATCCCGAAGCATATCGTATGTATGACTAGACTAACATGATATAAGTGTGCTCCCGGTTTATTTTCAGTTTGTGAGCTGTTCTTTTGTGTCATAAGCAAACCCTGAGGGCAACAGGGGCATGTGAGAGAACAAACCAAATAAGATGAGGGAAAAAAGCCCAAGGCGGCGCGAGGGATGTACAAAACGTCTCCGAGTGATTAAACGCCGGAGTTGTCTGATTTGGAAGTGTTGGTTTATTAAGTAAACTACTGGAAGTCTAATACTGGAAAGATTTATCTGGTATTGATTATTAATAAGTAGTGCTGGCGACCACCTCCGCTGCCTGCGTTACCCCCCCTGCAGACTTTCCTGTTTCCTGCACATCTCTACCCTGCTCTGCCTTTTTTCCTCATGTCTTCCTGCCTCGCTTTACCTAAATGTGTGGCGGTTTAGCGTTCCTTCCTCTCTTTTTCTTTGTCAGTCAGTCAGTGCCTGTGTGTGGGGGAGGTCTGCAGGTCCCACGTTGTAGTGTCCTAGTTTCTCTCTCCTGGTTCCCCTCGCTCCCCTTCTCTGTGTTTATTTATTCAGATGCAGAGGAAGAGAGGGATGGGTGGATGGATGAAGAGATGAATGATGAAGGGGAAGGAGAGGTGTCAGAGAGAACAAGATTGATATTTTAAGGTTCAGCGGCGGGGAAGCTGACAGGCGCACAACTCTTACGCTGAGCTGTTGTGGACATTTCTTTTTTTTGTTAACGGATTTCAGGATTCTGAAACAGATTTGTTCAAACAATCTTTTTGAGTGACATGGGTAGTCTTTTCTCACCTCGCGTGTGCTTTTGTTAGGGCTTGATGCTGTTCCTGAAGAGTAGAAAAGAGCAGATGAAACAAATCGCTTTAACATTTTGCCTTTAGTGACACTCCATTTTGTCCGTTCCTGCTCCTCTTCAGCCCTACATTTTGATGGAAAGTCAACCTGCAAACCACAAAATCTTTCCGCATGAAAAGGCGAGAGTCTCTGTCAGGGCTCAGTGGTATCTTACAGATTCACAATTGTTTCTTTATAGGACATTGCGATCATTTCCTCTCCGTGTGCTTTCCTTACGAACGGTTAAATTCAGTTCGTGTTAATCTCAAGCAAACTTTATGAGCTTTTATCAAAAACTTGCTCTGCCTCTGAAATGAAGTTCAAATTCTGCTCAGGCCTATTACACCTTGCAGAGGATTTGGATAATGTTAACCAACAGGCAAATCGATTATTGAGCAACATTTGCATATTGTGTTGTGTAACGCCCACCGTCCAAACAATTCTTGGCAAATTAAATCAAGTCTTGTCCTATGTTATCAGGGTTAAGAAAACATTTGCTGGTTCTGTTTGCTGTACTGCACTCTGGATGAATGGATAAATAAATGAATGCACGGAAAGGTGGAACGCAGAAAGAGACGGATGATGAGAGATGAGAAGCGACAGAAAGAGGGAGAGAGAGTTCAAGCATAACCTTATACCTGGTGCACGATAATGGAGTTAGACAGGGTTAAATCGTGCACAGACTGATTGCAGTTGTGCATGTGTGTTTGTGTAATTCAATAATGCTGTTTACCATCATGGGTAATAATGTGAATGATTGTAGTTAATATATACCGTAATTGTTCCTAATTCTATTACAATAGCTTACACGGTAGTACATAGAATAATTATTTAGCAGTCTATAAATCATTACTTAGTTATATACAGTATAAATTGCAATTTATTTGATATAATATCAATGTTTATTTAGTGTGTCGGTGTTAAAGACATAACGTGTAACTTAACAGTATTAAGAACATCAATAAAGCTGCAATAAAATATCATGATAATACCACATAAATATAAAAAAACTTGATACAGGCAAATTGCATTTTTGGGGCACAAGGAAGTGTTCACATATTTCTAAAATAATGTTTTAATTATATTGTCAGGATGTTTTTCATTTAAGGTTTGTGTTAAGTCATGTTTAGTTTTATTTATCCCCATTTAAACTGGTAAATAGTCATTTATGTTTATAAAACAATTTAGGTTAGAGATCTTGTAAACAATGGCTCTTTGAAGTGATGTTAGTGTTTTGTTTTAGTTTTCTCGGCTGATGAGAGATCAATCACAGACTGAAAGCAAGGCAAACAAAAACGCTGTTTGTATACTTAGGGTCATTATCATTCTCAAAATGCTTCGGAGGGACATGAGAGGGAGGATGAGAGGTAGGTTTGTGTGTTCAAGTGTTTTTCATAACATTACACATACAACTTGATTCATCTCTTCTTAGTTTGGTTTATTAATATTTTAGGTTTGGTTTAATTGACAAAGCCTCGCTTAAGCCAGGACTTTGTCTTAGTTTAATGAGGATATTCAAGTCGCTTTATAAAAATGCCTTAGAAGAAAATTACTGATGTGGATGTTGAGACGGAACAATGTCACTGACATATTTTAAGATATTTCAGGTAAAGTTCCTTTCAGCTTAAACATTCATTTTAGTCTGAGACTTAAAAAGAACAGTTCACCCAAAAATGAATATCTTTATTTACAAGAGTATAAATGTATTTGTTTAACCAAACAGTTGGCCACCATTGACTACCATAGTGGGAAAAATTGCTTCGTAAACGTCTTTTACGATTGAACACAAATTAAGATATTTTGAAGAATTTAGGAAAGCAAACCATTCTGGGGCACTTTTGACTAGCATTGTAATCTTCCTACTGTTTATACAGATTTGGAACTCAAGGGTAAATGTAAATGATGACCACATTTTGGGGGGGTGAACCGTTTCTTTAATCTGTGAAACTGACTACATCCCGTGACAAAGTTGCTGTGGGGGTGCAAGTCTCCATCCCCAATAGTTAATGGAGACGCTAACTCAGAGGGGTGCAGGTTTGGGGGTGGGGGGTTCCTCCCTGCCATGGAAACGGTGCGCTTACCCCCGACCACTGTCAGATGACCTCACACCCTCGATGATCAGCGTGCGTGAAGTTTTCCCTAATCTTATGAGTCACTGAAATACAAGCAACTCGTGCGTCGGTAGTTTGCTTTGCGAGTGTGTGTCTAGTGCTTCAGATACATTTTTGCATAATGTGTTCAACGTTTCTTGCATGTTTTTGTTGAATTTCTTGTCAAACAACACTCCCATCTGCCTGTGTGAGGTAAGGAACAGATTTCGTCTCAGATGGCTGTGCCCTATTTCTCCTCACCGCTGTCTTGAGTTGACGGTGAAGCAGGGGCTGATGAGGACACCCGCGCACACATTTTCCTCTGGGTCCCTTCATCTTTGAACTCACACAGGCCCTTCTTGTTCTGAATGTCAGAAAGAGAGCAAGAGAGGGAGAGAGAGAGTGTGGAGGAACTTCAGCTGTCTGTGGGAGTGAACGACAAAGAGAGTCTCACACAAGGGGAATGCAGAGCAGGTTACTCCAGTGACTCCAAACCCTGGCTTTATATTTCATCTAAACCTCACCCCCACCATGACCATCCACACACACGCACACCACCCCGTGTCTGTCTCTCTCCTCCGCAGGGCAGCGTCTGTGAGCTGATGGCCATGTATCTGTGCGGATGTGATGGGAAACAGCTGTTGCATTTCTCTGCTCGCTCTTTCTGTTTCTCCCCTTCTCCCTCCTCCCCTCCTAATTCCTGGAAATAAGAGTGATGGGTTTACGGCCCGTCTTACGGCAGTTCCAGTCCGGATCTCCTGCGGCTGTTCCCTCATAGATAACTGGAGTTCTTCTCACAGATTTCATCTGGAATGTGTCAGCCGATGTGTTTGACGAGAAGCAGATGTTGAAGCGATAACCCTCTCTCTACTCATGTCTCGTTTTTTCTCCCCATGTCTCATCTTTGTTTTTCTCCATCCTTCTTCCTAAGTCTCAGTCTTTTTGCCTTGGCTCTTCTCATTTCTCAGTTGTTTGTCCCCTCCGGTATCATCATCATCTCATGTCTCATCTTCATTTCTCTCCTCTCATTTTTTCTCTTCCCATCTCTCGTCTCCTCTCACCTGCAGACGCTCGCAGCAGGTAATTAGTTATGCGCCGCTGCAGGAGTGTGCGCGAGCGTCTGCCTGTTTGTAATTAGCCGCTCTTCCTGATGTGTCAGTGTGTAAGTGTGATGTGCAGAAAATCCAGGATGATCCGTGCCTAATCAAAAGTAATGGCAAATCTCTACAGCCTCTGTCTAATCTCTCTCGCATCCTTTAAAAGGAGATGCAGAAAGCCGGCTCATTTAATGGCTTAATACCACGTGTGTGCGACTGTGCGTGTTCTCTTTTAGCCCTTTGTGTCATTTATTTCTTTGACTATCTACTTAATATATAGTGTGCCTCTGTTCGATTCGCCCAGAAGGCAAGATCACTGATGCATCTATTCATATTCTCTCTCTCTGTCTCTCTGTCTCTCTCTCTCTCTCTCTCTGTCTGTCTGTCTGTCTATCTGTCTGTCTGTGTAATAATATGAAGCTAGTTTAATTAATGGGGGGTGTTAGATCATCTGTGTGTGTGTTATCTCCCGATTGATTTTCTCTAACTTTGGTGGTTTAGACATGACACACCATAGTTCAGATAGAATTTTCCACAGAACAATTTTCTCTGACACAACATTTTTAAGAAAAACATCATCGGCATTTTTGAAACATGCAATCATTTAAGTTGGTTCACCCAATGGTACAGTACAGATCTGAGCTCAACAACTGCTTGTTGTGTATGTATGTGTGTGTTCACCACTTTCTGAGACAGGAAATATTCGCAGATGTGTGAATGAACGGGATCTGTGATCATGATGATGATTTGTGACAATGAGCTTTTTCCTACCCAACACACACAATTGAAGTGGTGTGAATTACTGGGGCGCTACCGCGCTGGCTATACAATATCTGGGTCACAATATGTTGTATCATCTTCTGCGCTATTTTGGAAAAGGCTTTATGTCATGCTACTTACATTTTAATTAGTTACAGCCACTGCTTTTGGTCAGTTAACCCCCAACACTGCATGGAGTGTGATGCAGACCAGTACATCAGTATTGTCTGTCACACTCACACCCTCCGTGCCCCCTCAGTTTCCTCAGACAAGCTGTTTTATGTCTGTGTGCTGTGCTAACAGGGACCATTTAGCTCTTTTGATCAGATTGTTTACTGACTCTCAGTGTGTTTACTGAAGCTGTAATGAATGTACGTTCAGAAAGCGTGATGCGAATGCTCAGTACTGAACCACAGATAGACTTTTCGTGTATTTCTAGCACTGATTTTGTGGTAAAATGAAGATTCTACCAAATGAGTTCAGTGGTAAATGGAGCTGAGGGTCCTACATTCTCATTGTTAGCGTAGAGATAATTAAATAAGCGTAAAGATTTCTAATGAATGAACACACAGGGTGAAGGATTTTTAACCTTTATGTATGTCAAGCATTTCAATTCTGTCCTCTAATAACGTGACTGCAGATTTCATGTGCCTAGTATTCATTTTTTATTAGTATTCATAGTTTATAACGTGCATTTGAAGAAGCAACACTTGTCAAACATCATCCTTATAAATACACTTTATTATCAGGATAATACCTACAACGGTTTGAAGAACAGCAATAGAATATGACCAACGGCATTTCCTGGAACTGTGTCGCTGCGTCCGAAATCGCATACTGGACAGTGCGTACTGAATTTGAATAAGTACCTCATGAGTGGGAGTAGTATAAATACATTTCGTACATACTGTGTCTGCCATTATGATCATGCTCTTTGAGCTATGACGTATTAACAGTCTGTACACGAGCGTTGTTAAAAACATAATATAGTCATGAGAACTTCATTTATTGGCACTTGCATTAAAAATGGAGATCCGTCTTAAAGTTTTCCTGCTATATTTTTTGGATTTTCTTTTGAAATATGACCGTTGCTCAGCTCCCATGGTATCATGGAATAGATAAGTGTCCATCCGATCCACACTCACAAATCCTGGTGGAAGAAGTAGACCATCCGGGTATTTCTCGCCTAGTGTATTTGGTATACTGAGATTTAGGAATCGTTGTTCTTACGTGTCCCATATTGGGAGTTTCTGTGCGAAATCACCCTCTGGCTTTCGGATGTTGCGGCTTTTAATCGCAATTCATTGAGGAAACTGAGCATAAGAATTCCACGATGTATCGTCCCAGCCCTCGTGAAACAGGGTTGAAATAAAGATAAGATTATCACCCCTGTGTTATAGTTACGTTTATAGGTATAATTCTTTCTGCATTTATATCCAATTTCGCATTTATAAGATACTATTTAGTAGAATAATTTAACTTCTTTTATAAAAACCATGTACTACACTGTGTTTTACCTTTTTTGTGTTTTTCAGTTTTTCTTTTGTCCTGTGAAGCTGCTACAATGCACATTATGAAAAGCGCTATATAAATTGAATTGAATCTTACTGTTAACGGCCCTTAAATGTTTCGCAGGTGGTCTCAGATCAGATCTCCAGGGTGTTGTTTGGAATTATACAAGACTGCGGTGAAGTTGTATTTCACCCAGTTGAAGTCTGGTGTAATGTGATTGGCTGCGGTCTCTTATTGCTGGAGACTTTGCTATCTCTTTACTTTACCCACAAGTGTCTATCTGAACCGGTTCCTCCTGGAAAATACAGTAATCCAGTTACACGCAATACACAGATGCATGTGTTTTTGTGCTGGAGGAAGAGAAGTAAAGAGAAACCAGAAGTGTTTAATTATCGGATTAGTTTTATATTGTTTGTGAGGCAGCCACATGATACTGTACGTATCCCTTACATGATGTCTGATTAAAGGAAGTTCTTTGTTTGTGATGTTGATGCAAAACTTGTGACTTTGTGGTTTAACACATTGTTTAATCGGGTCACATCAAATGCATTTTATGAGTACCACATTGATATACTGTATCCATATTTGTGTCAGTGATTCTTCATAGTAATATCTGTGTGATCATGAAGATCTAAGTTTTTTATCTCAATGGGAAGGTTTTGATGTTCTTGCGGCAACATTTGCAAACATTGCTTCCCCTATATGGACAGCAAAACCTGTGATCTTGGAGTGCTCTCAGATTATCTCCAGAGGGTTTGTGTGTGTTGAAAGGTTTATGGCAGTCTGTTTGTAAAGTGTGTATGGTTTTCGTTGGCTCTAATCTTAAGGGTTTGAGCACACAAACAAACAGAAATCATTCAACTCTTTATCTCGGTGTGTCTGGTCACCCTGTGGACATTCTTGTCCCTGGCCAATGACGTTTGAGATGTGCTTACTGTATGATTGTCAAGCAGCTGCAGTCATACATATGTATAAACTTTCACACTTCTCATCAAAATGAAGGAAACACTATTTGTGTACATGCTTATCTTGCAGTTCTTGCAAAAAGGATCTTGTCGTTTTTCTTCTCGCCAATCTCTCTCTCTTTGTCATAAGTGGAAGATGAATAATTTAGCCTGTAGGATGGAATTCTTAGTCTTGGTCGTGTGTTATTTTAAATGTGAGCGAGTACGTTTCTGCATGTGGTCGTATAAACAGGCAAATGACAAATGGTTTGTGCTTCATTTCGAGCTACACATGGCCCTCATTCTCTCTCCCAGGCTTCATTAGCTCATAATTGGGCATGTGTGTGGTAAGAGGTACCGTGGTTGCGTGACAACTGCCAAAATGTCCTGTATGTGTGATTATAGAAGCATGAGAGCTGAGAGGATAACCAGAAGTTTTTAATTTTCAATGAGACCATTTCCAGTGATACATGAGAGAAACGATTCGCCAAAGTTAAGAAGTGTAGAAATCAACTATTGCCTACCTAAAATTTTTTTAACATCTCGGTCAAAAAAGTGGCAAAAAGGCCCTAACTTGTTCACTTTAAGACATCTGCATATGGACATAAATAAACATGTTGATTGTTCGCACACTCCCCATAGACCCCCCCAGCTGTTCATATCTAAGCATCCTTATGTTCCTATCTCTCTCTCTCTCTCTGTCCCTTGTTCACTCTCTCGCTGCTCGCATCAGCTGTGTCATGAATGATTCTCATTCACCCACTGGACATCTAAATTTTCCTGCTTGCCACGCATATGCTCAGATCTTCAGCGTGCGTGTGGTAATGAGCGCTGCGGGTGTGTGCGCGCAAACAGAAAACCTGTATGCTCTGTCATCTGTCCTTGCATGCCGAAATCAAGGTCTGCTCGCTGGCGCACACACATTCGCACACAATTGGTAGTCACAGCGTGCTGTCTGCCGTCCAGACTCTCATTCTGGGTACTCGTCCGTCACTCTGCAGTGGACTGTGCAGTTTTCTCCAGGATGAGGGGATGGGAGGCCACAGCATCCGTGAGATGGAGGTGTACTCTGTGTGTGTGATGATAAACATGCGTTATTGGTGTGACAACATATTTTCTAGGATTTCTTTGAATTAAAATGCACAAACCTGAAGCAATCATACGTAACAAATGGAGAAGGGATGCCTCTTCATAGAACATAAAATAGTTACTTTATTTTTATGTGACCATTCATGTGAAATATAGACCGTTATGGAGTTGACAATCCTTAAAATGGCATTTGACCAGACTATGGAAAATCATGCACAAAAAATTCAACTTTGAGACCGCAAATGGTGACATCTGTGCTACCAGTATAGTTAAAACCTAGGGTAAAAAAAGAATCATGGTACGGTTGACATTTGCAAAGGCAATGAAAAGCATTTTTAGATCTTTCAGATTTTCCCAAGATACGAAGCAAGGTGAAAAAAGGTGATATTATCTGTTAAGAGCGAGTTAAGAGTACAGATGGAGGAGAAAGAAAAATCTTCCTTGTGAATATTGATATTTATATTTACGTTTCATCATTATTGTCCACAGCGTAATTGCATTAATAATCATATTTTAATCGTGATAACTCATTTCATCTCCCACAATTAATTAAAAGTAATCTTCACGATTAACATGTTACTAGCAAGCACAAGAGTGTACAAATGAATACGGGATCGTAGAAGTTTAAGAGTGGCACATTACAACATGGCTGTAACGTGTAATAAATATGCTAAAGTCAAATGAAAACTAGGTGTAATCTAAATTATTAATCATTTTAAGTTTAAGCAAAATAACTGTTATCATCATTTTACACATTATTATGCAGTCATATTACTGCAGTCACAGTCATTACTGATATCGTGAGCTTGAGAAAGGGCTGTCAATCTCAAACTGTGTGACGGTAGCTATAGCTTCAGTGAGTCTTACTCTTTCACCTTCAGTGTTTACAATGCTGATTTATGCCACCAGCATCCCTCCTGATCTTTTTATAGTTTATTATTCCAAATCCACCCACACGGCTTTCTATTTACACACAAGGATGCTGTATGTTAAGGTGAAGTGTGTGCGTGTGTTTAGTGATTGACTGCTGACTGGCTTCTGCACATCAGGGTAATGACATGTCCACATGTCCACACTCTTTCCTCTAGTGAGAGAAGGCAGGGGGGATATTTTCAATAACAGGGTTCAGCGGTGCTAAGTGTGGACCTACACACACATGGGGAAGAAGAGACATGCGATCATGGTCAGAGGTCCCTTAAAACACATTCTTTCTCTTCCTTCATCATTTGCCATCACAACCTTACTTTTGCTAGTGTTTGAGTTTCTGCCTATTCAGCTGTTCAGCAGAGTAACTGGTCTGACTGGTTTTAGACCCACAAGGGGTTTTCCAAGGAGTTTCAATATGATGTCATAGTTTTCTGGAACTTTAATGTTAGTTTTAGGATGACTTTAGAATGGCCATAGAAAAATGACTTCAGACCCACACACAAAAACTCAGTTTTTACCCTTACCATGTTATATAAAGGGAAAAAACATATAAAAGATAAGAAAGGGAAGTTTTGTGAGACGTATTCTAACTTGCTGGTCAGCAGCATATACAGTACAGTACTCCCATGGCACTTAACTGTGTATGTTGTTGTATTTTCTTTACCACTTACAACCTCGCTGACATACGCACACACCCGCGTTCGCACTGAATGCGTTCTGTCAGGGCTGTGTTAGATGATGAATGCTCGGGGCAGAGACGGAGCCGGATATTTTTTTCATAGATACTTTCACACACGCTTGCACACGTATTCGCATTTAGACTGGCGCTCTCTTACACACCCTGGGTGAGATCAGAAACATTGGCCTACTTGCTGTTTGGTTGTAACCTCATTCATCATTTCTCATTTCAGCATCTCTGCACTGGCGTGTGCTTATTTTCTCTCTCGCACGTGTGGCAAGGTGGTCGAGGGTCACCTGAATGTAGCCGGACAGAAGTGAAGGTTGTTTCCTGTTCTCATGACCTTTTCTCGTTCTCTCTCCAGGGTCACTCGCTCAGCGGGTGAGGGTGGAGCCAGAAGTCGTGTCATATCCTGGTCAGACGGTGACACTGCGGTGCCAGTTCCCAAACCCGGGCGGGACCCAGCTCACCCAGGTCTGAAATGAACTTTCATGCTTCCTGCCAGTATACAAAGCCAACAGTAGTGTTTGTCTTCTGGTAGAATTATATAAAACATCCTAGATGTTTTAGGGATGCTTAGCAAGTTTAAATGTAAAATTCTGTTGGTTATAACATTTCTGAAATATTTTCCTTTCTTCCACCACTAGGCTAAATGTTTAATGCACTAAAGCCTTCGCTTTGTGTTTCCTTTGGAATGCAGGTGTCATGGATCCTCGAACCAAGTACCGGAGAGCGAACCAACATTGCCGTTTTCCATCCAAGCTTTGGGGTAAACTACCCATCCCAGTCCCCAGTGTCGGGACGTGTCACTTTTATACAGGACCCGCCCACACTGGAAAACCCGTCCATTGAAATCAAAGATGTGAAGATGACAGACGAGGGACGATACATCTGCGAATATGCTACCTATCCTTCTGGCAATGAACAGGGTGTCTCGTCGCTGTTCATGCTGGGTGAGTGTGTGAGAACAGAAACATTAGCATAACAGAATTGCATTTGTGACGATATATCATGCATTCATATATTCGTATGTCTAATTGTGTTTAGTTTGCACATGGCTTATTGTATAACATTGGGTTAAGACATTTAAATGTAGTTGAAATGTTTGGCTTTTTCAACCAATGAATCAACTGGAGAGAAAATGATTGATGTTATGATTGTTCAAAAAGTTTACTTCCAGCCTATCTTGAAAGGGTGTCTTGAGCAAATCCATGCACGCATGTACGCGTCTTTGTCCGTTGGCTTAAAGGGGATTTATAAATGGTATTGTCAGATCAATTGTGCTGCTGTTAATGTGTGTGAAATGTGGCAGTAACCTTGGCCGGGCTCTCGTTGGCTCACCCCCTCCTCCCCTCTCCGCTATTGATCTTCCTGCTTATCATGCCGAGGGGCCGTCGCTCCCCTGTCGCTTACCATCTCCACCGCTTTTCTCCTTTCTCTCCCTTTGATGTCTCTCTCCGAGCAAAACGTGAGCACAATGTGAGCGCTGTGCTAGCGTGTGGCAGGACAAGCAAAGCTGTGATCTCATCCGTTTCCTCTTCCTCTACTTTTTTTACTTTTCACAGTAAAACCATGAAATAAAGGTCAAACTCTCTCTTTCCCCCACAGCTAAACCGCGCAACACGGCTAGTACTGTCACGGTTACCGCAGGCAACACCCCTGTTGTCGTAGCACGCTGTGAATCATTAAATGGCCGTCCGGCAGCGACCATATCTTGGTCCACAACGCTCAACGGAAATGCAACGGCGCCTCCGGAGACGAACAATTCGGACAACACTGTCACCGTCCAGAGCGAGTACATGCTGGCTCCGCAGCCCACGGATAATGGCAAAGACATTACCTGCGTGGTGTCGCACCGCACCATGGCCCAACCGGAGAGGTTCCCTATGAAACTCGTCGTTGAGTGTAAGATTGATTTTATCCAGACCATTAAACACACCAGTGGCTGCTTATCCAACTGCTCAATTATTATTTGATTTGCTGACCCCAGTTCTGTTGCGATACCAGAGTAACTGCATTGTAATGAGTCACGTTTAAATGGGTCTATTTTGTTAATGTGTCTACAGAACATGCCAAAGATTTAGTAACGGTCATCAAGCAAATTGCCCTAAGGCATCATAGTGCTGGTTGGACCAGAAACACTAGCTAAAGGTCAATGAGGTTGTCGAAGATCATGGAGTCGAATTAAAGACCATTTTTCTGTTTGATTTGTCCAAGACGTTAGTGCCTGAAGGCAAAACACATTTATGAAAGCTTGTTAACGTTCAGCTTTGGCAGAAATGTTCAATTCACTTTTTTAACTATTTTCCGCTGCTCTCTCTCCGCTCTCTCTATCAGATCCTCCACGGGTGCAGATAGTGGGGTACGATAACAACTGGTACAAGGGTCGGACAAGTGCGTTTTTGACTTGTCAAGCTGATGGAAATCCTCTCCCCACCACAGTCACCTGGAGAAGGCGAGTATTTCCTTTCTGATTCAGTCTACGTCCACGCATAGCACCCAAGTACATTCTCTGCAGATTTGTATTGAACAAATGCTTTGTCCTGATTGGCTGGTTTTGCTTTTTTTAGGGGAACCAAATTTGTTATTTAAAGTTTTCTTTTTAACTCTGTCCTATACATTGACAAAATGTTCCCTCTTATGTGAGACGACACTTCCCCGCTATTGTCTGAAATGTCTAGCAATGCATGTTTTATGGGCGATAACCAAACACAGAGACCAGAAGTCAACATTTTCACGAGCAGAATTTTAATTTCTATGTTAATTTTATATTAATATTGTGGTGGTGTTGTCATTCCTCAGTTTGTCCGGCCTGATGCCTGAAACTGTACAGGTGCAGAACAATCGTCTTGCCGTGCAGAATGTGGACGACAGCATCAACACAACCTTCATCTGTGAGGTCAGCAACAGACTGGGATCCAGCAAAGATCAAGTCACAGTGTTCGTGAGGGGTGAGTCTGTCTGCACCAGTCTTCAGTGGTTATTCAGCACACACACTCTCACCGTCTCGAGTGTGAGGTGGTGACACAGGGCCCCGACCGAGAAAATTAGCTGTTAGATTTTTAGGCTTCTGACATAAGGCAGTTTGTTCACACTTTTCTCTGTGCCGTTTTCACGTTTTCTTGATCACTCCTCTCTATGCATGCAATGTCTTGTCTTGGCCTCATCGTGTTTCTGTGGCGTTTTTATAGTTCAACTCAAATCAAAAGCTTGTTTTCAATAAAAAAAACTTTCTGAAGAGAGAAGTGCTTGTAGGTGTGACTGTTTCGGTGGGGTTGGATTTGGGTGGTGTTAATAAATGACGCTTTAGTTTTAGTCATAGTTTTTGTCTGGCCGGCAAATTACTTAGTAATTACTACTATGAATTAGCTTCATTGTGCAAATGTTGGTTGTAATATTACGCCTGCAAATTGTTATAATTGTCTCATTTAAGTCAATCTGTCTTTTAAAAATTTTTTTACAGTGTTGATAATATCTGGAAGTGGTCATTTTTCTTGTTGTGTTTTCATCAACACGCCGTGTGATTCGCCATTATGGTCTTTTCCATCTAAGGAAAGTTTAATTTATCGTTGACAAAATAAATATTTTTGTCTGTCAGTAAGCTGATCTGTGAGATTAGAAATGCTGTTGTATAGGGTTTCTGACCTCTGAAGAAAATTTCTGACCCTGGATATCTTTCAGATGTTGAATTCAGTCCTTCGAGCCAGCACGTGTGCGATGTGTTTTTCCTCTTTTGGGCTTTTTCTAGCCCATGTTGATGTCCTGTGACACGCTGTTGGAATAAAATATACACATTCATTCTCAATAGGCAGACTGCGGTCCAGTTTGTTCCATCCGAACCGCGAGACACAGCCTAATAAACCATTTAAAACTTTTGACTATTTTGGCTGTTTAGTTGATAAACGCGTCTTCACAACGGAGAATCACATCAGACAGGATCATTTATGTAACTGATCTTTTGTCACTATATCCTCGAATATCTTTATTTAGTGCCAAACGCGAGTCATTTTAACGCTTTCCGCTCCGTGCGCGCTGCTTCTCTCCTGCCAAAAATGTGCCGCATCAAGAGCAGCAGACACGTGCTTATTTTAACAACATTAGTGCAGACATGCAGAGCAAGTAAATGGACACCCAACAGTAAACAAAATGCAGCGGATATTAAAGCATTTGAATCCATCAGTCTAGCTGTTTACTATTTGCTATATGTCTCGCACCTTTCAACCAGATTTGCGATATTTTATTAACCATAACGTTTTATCTACATTTAGCAGTAGCTTTATTGGTCAGCATGTAAACATTTGTATCCCTGTGAAACCCAGGCTAAAGTCTCATAATCAAATATATTATTAGACAACAAGCATCAAAGATTAATTTCAAGCATTCATTTAACTAAGATTTTGGTATTATTCAGTAAAATATTGAAGATATTGTTATATTTTCACAGATTATTCTGTATGATGATTTTATTAAGGACATTTGCTGTTTTTTCACAAGCAGGTTCACATTTTGAAATGAACAACGTTTTAATTGGGAATTATTTAAAGATAGAAGTAGTTCTGGGCTGAAAGTGAAAATGTCATGGAAAGGCTAATGTAGTATGTAACTTTGTTTTTAGTTTATGATTTTAATTGTTATATAGCATTTTAATTGTTACATTACATTTGCTGTTTGCATGTTGCCAGTAGTTTTGTTTTGTTTACAAATATTCTAAATACAAATATTATATTAGATACAAAAAGGATCTGACATTATCCGGACCTCCTTTTGGAAGAAAATATGAAGACCGGCCCTCTTGGAACTTTAATTGAATACCCCTGCTCTAGAGGCACTGAACTCTGCAGTAAGGGAAAAATGGTGCTTTCTCACAAATTCGTCTCTCTCTCGCAAGCATTTACACTACATGTCTTGCACATCAGTGTTGCTAAAAGGCAGTTCAAATTCTTTGTACTAAACATTAAACTGATGTCTTGGTTTCTCTCCGTTGACGTTTGGTCCATTAAATTTTTGAGTGGAGGGAAAACAGGCAGGAGGAGAGAGAAGCATGTGAAGAGGGTGGTGGTATTTAAACCCTCCCCGGGAACCTGCGGCTCTCCCTCATCTGCCCCATAACACGTGCATCCTCTCAATTTCCTCTCCTCATCCGTTCGCATCATTTTCATCATCCTTTGTTCGGCTGAGCCAGTCGATCCCGTACCTTTCATTCCAAAAGGAAAAAAATTATTACTGTTTTATTAATATTGATGTCTTTATGACAAATTAATTCTTATTATTATCATTTTTTGCATAAGTAATTGCATTTGTTATTTGTGCGAAAACACGTGGGTCAGTCGTTTTGTTGGCTTAATGTGTACCGGCATAATTATGTTTTATTTGCACACTTATTTGGTGAGTGTTAATTTTGTCCCAAACCTGTTACACCCCCAACCTCCCGTTTCCATCCATCTCCTCCTGAAAAGCCCTCCTTGGAGATAAGTAATTCCCTGCTGTTTCAGCTGCTAGTCTCTTATCCTCCTCTCCTCTGTCAGAGAGAAGAAAACATGCTACTCAGCCCCATAATGCAAAGCTGCACCATGCCATACATTTGTGCCAGACAAATGCTGAAAACGCGCTTGGCGGATTTGTTTAGTTGTCTTGCAGTGTGGCGGTAGCTGTGGAGAGAGATGTTCGGTGAAGTGTGGGTTAGCCGTGAAGTGGCAGCGTTTAAGTGTACCCGCCTTGACAGCCATGAAATGGCCACTACCTTCTCAGTCGCATGACTGTCTTTGCCCCCCTGGCAACCATCTCCATGGTGACTAAGATTGGCCCGCACAGATCTTGTCTCTGTGTTTCTCCTGGAAGCGAGAGAGCGGGACACTTATACCTCCAAGCGTGTTTTTGATTTTTGAACTCCAACACTGCTCGTGGGCAAGAACCTCAGCAAGAGCCAAGATAGAACCCAACCACGGATCCAAATCACTCCTCAACACACGTTGCTAGCAGGCAAGCATGGCTAACCCAGATTGAAACCCCACCTCTCTCTCTCCTTCTCTCATTCATTTACAGTTGCGAAAAACAAAGGATGTGAAGCATTGAGATTTCTGTCTTTCCTTTTCATTTTAAAGGTATAGTTCATCCACAAATGGAAATCCATCATTTATATACCATCATGTTGTTCAAATCCTCTAAATGACTTTCTGTGGAACACAAAAGAAGATGTAAGACAAATGTCTCAGTGGTTTTGTGTCCATGCAATAGAAGTCAATGGGGGCCAGTGTTGTTTGGTTACTAACATTCTTCAAAATATTTTATTTTGTGTTATGCAGAAGAAAGAAAGTCATACAGATTTAAATGGAATGAGGGCGAGTAAATGATTATGAAAAAAAATCTCTTTTGAGTGAACTATCCCTTAAATGTTCTGAGAAGAAGACTTTTTTTACTAAGACTCTTTCAGAGTGCTAATATGTGCTTTTATAAAAGGAATTGCTCACCCAATAACATAATTTCTAACATTATAAAGTCATCACCATTTTATTCCAAACCTTCATGACACATATGAAGGATTTTGAATATTTTTTTCTTTTAATAAAAAGCTTTTGAGCTTAGGGAAATGACTCCAAAACACTTAGTAAATTTGTTTCATGTCCTATTTTCTAAGCCCTCAGAAGCTGTGTTATTTTAAAAAGAAAAAAGTAATTTCAAGTTCTAGTTTACCAAACCATTCTGAATGAATCTTGCATGGAAGAGCTAATGTGAAATCTACTTCATACCTCATTGGAGAATTCTGCTCTAAATGTGCTGCAGTTTATAAAAGATATCGTACATCAATTGGTGTGCATACAGTTTTACAGTAGTGATATCATGGACGTGTGACTACTATATGATCACACTGTCATATATAATTCAGAGGACTGGAGCAGGCTGTAAGATCAGAAGAACGGAGCGAGTGGGAGGTGGAGGTGTATGTGTGTGTATGAGAAGTGCCTCGCAGTGGGTTGCTCAGGCGGTGAGACATGATCATATCCTGTCTCACGATATGCGTGTTATCTGTGTGAGACGTCCAAGAAAAATTCTGATGATGGTTTATGAATAATTAAAGAGTTTGATTAGCTTTTGGACGGTGAGGGGTGGCATTTGGTTGTATGTTTTGCATGTGTGTGTTATCACGTGCCCTGCTCCTTCTGCAGTGCTGGTCACGTCTTCACCCTCATTTAATCTTTTACACACACACTCACACTCATCGGACCGTGGAGGAAAAGCTGTGTGCTGTTGTGTTTTTTTGTAGCTTCAAGGCCAATACGTCTGTCTGCTGTCTAACCCTGTCAATCGCATGCTCCTCTCGCTTGTCTGTCTGTCTGTCCATCAGCCAGCCATCCATTTGTCCATCATCGTCTTTCATCTGTGTGCTGCATGTTGCTGCTGCGTTTTATTGTGTGTGTGTGAACGTTGCAAACTAGCCTTACGTAAAACAGACCCCTTAAGGAGTTGGACATAAATATCACCCTCCCACATCATCCTGTATGCTTTAGTGTAAACACACAATGTGTTTGCACTCACACACGTCACCTCAATAGAGTATAAGGAATTGAAAATCATGACCCGGTTGCACGAAAACCCTTATGTTATAGGGAAGCAAATCCCTCAGGGATGGTATTTCTTAAGAGCGTAGCAAAAGACATGTTAACCGTCACCTTTACCTACATGCTAGTATTTGTATTATTTTGCAGTATTCTCCATCAAAACGCGTTAATGGATAGAAGTGTTTGCTATAGGTACGAAATCTCTTAGAGTGAACAAAACATTACTATCCACCAATGGACAATATTAACAATCATATTTATAATATGGAGAATATCAACACTAGAAAAACTAAAAAACTAACTACAAAAAACTGGACTGACAAAGAGAAAGCTATTATTATATGCAAAAAATAACAGAAAAAAAATAATAGACATCTCGCTATCAGGAGAACAGTAATGGAGAAATACCGCTTTACATCCAAGCTCAGTTCACGTGACAGGATATAATGTATAAAAAAAAAGTAGCGCGCCTTGTTTGATACAACTTCACAAATATTTTTAATTAGGAGGGTCACTGCCGCAAGACCTGTCTGAGACCGACATGTTGGTCCAAGATAAATTAGGGAAGGACCCTCCAATTCTGTCTGGCAATCCTCATAGCAGCTCTGGAAGCAGGTAAATTGAAGTCATTATTTTAGCTTGCATTTTTGCAAAATGCAATATTAGCAACACTCAGCAATAACAACTGTCTATTCATCGTAGTAATACTACAGTCAATTACATTATTAATATTAAGTTCACTAAATATTATGTTTCCAGATATTCAACTGAGTACAGAGGATCAGAAACAGGCCTTGCTGAACTTCAGCAAGACATTCTTTTGCTGCAAAAAAGGAAAACAGAGCTGGAGATTTCCAAGTTAGAAATGGAAAAGGAAAACTTGAAATTTCAGAACATAATACTGCAACACAAAATTAACACACTGTCTCGGATGGGAATAATGCTTCCAGAAAGTGAAGAGTAGACTCAAGTCTTTTTTCAAATATTTAGTTAGGACTTGTATTTACTATATGCAATGGTCCAATGTGATTTGCTTATTGTAAAGATTTCCTTATGTCTTCCTTAACATTTTCTTATTTTTTTTCCAATGCATAAATAAAAATAATTTAATTCATATTTTAATTTTAATTATACATATATGTTTTATTTGTACGTATCGACATCTACTTATAATAATAAATATGTTGGCCAGATTATTGCGAAACATATTTTGGCCCACTATAGGAAGTGAAATCTTCTTTTGAGTTGGCCAATCAACCTAATCTATTTTTTGTTAGAGCAGTGTTTTACAGCTACTACAATATGAAAAAGCAAAGATGATAGATACCACATTTCCGAAACTTAAATGGTCTAATCCAGGGGTCTCCAACCTTTTTGTAAGCGAGGGCTACCAAAATATCTAAAATCCTCTAGAGGGCTACTTGTTGGTAACATGCATCAAACTTTTAACATGTGATGCCTTATTATATATTCTTTCAGATATTAAAACTTATAACACTTGCTAATAATAACCTTTCATGACGATGTAGCACTTGGCTGATCGGTATAGTCACACATTTGTCAGCTGTCTTGAGCAATATTGGTGTGCCCTGTGTTTAGCGTGCACCTTACAGAGTTCATGCGGGCTACCAGGTGCCCACGGGCACCACGTTATAATCCACTGGTCTAATCTTTTAAAATGTGTCTTACTCCTGCTGGATTCCTAAAGCATGTCATCAGCCATGCACAACACAGAAAACCTCTGTCCCCCAGAAGCCGTAGTGTGGGAATCCAGCAATTGCAAAAATGTGCTCTGTTATTACATCCTCTTCATCTCTGGAAGGAAATGTTCTGTATTTGTCAAGTATGCGACACAGCTAAGGTCACCCGATGAGCAGCTCGGCAGACTGTGGATTTGTGTACTTTGAAGAAGTGGGCAATTATCGAGTGAAAAGTACGGTACGCAAAAAACTTCGGAACAATTAAAACCGGAAGAATTGCTGGAAGTTCATAAAACCGCAGGGTTTGCTGCTTAATGTCAGGCTTAACTATCTCGGTTAGGTGAAAGATTGGGTGAGGGTCAAACCGATATTCTCCTAATAATTGTGCATCACTCATATTTAAAGCAATATTTTGATCTTTAAAAATGTGGAAGGATATTTTCTCCTCTTTAGTTAACCATGCAATCTCGCGTTTAATACTTAAGGGAGCAGTTTTTTTGCAACCCCTGTTTCCCTAAGGGATTCCTTATACATATACAGTAGCTAAGGGTTTTATTAACTCGAAGGTTTCATGCAACCGGCCACATATTTCCTTCCTTCTGAGTAGTTCACCCCAAAATTTACTCCTTTAAGGTGTTATTTTATTATTATTTTAAAACACAAATGTAAACATTGTTTATGGTAACTGTTTTTCATACAGGTAAAGTAAATGCTCATTTATAATGCCCTAAGTATCATAACAACGGTGCATGTGACTTGTGTGCTATATTCTAAATTGTGGTAATTTAGTTTGTGGAACAGGTAGAAATTTATTTCATTAACTATATAAATAAAGGGACAGTTCACGGCAAACAATTTTTCACAATTTGTTCATCATCATGTTGTTCAAAACCTGTATATGACTTTTTCTTCTTGAGAAGATATTTTGAGAAATATTGTGTTCTTCAAAATATCTTGTTCTGGAGAAGAAAGAAAATCATGACTGTCATGAACAATAAAGGAATTTAATCCCCATTAACTATTTGTTAAGATGCTTATTTTTGCAATGTAGTGTCAAAAAGCCCATCCACCCACAGCCTTAAAATTATTCACAGAGAACCACTTGAGTTTGAATAAATCATGGCAAAAAAAAAATTTGGGAAAGTTTTGGGGTGAACTATTCCCTTCCATGATGCTTGTCTAATTCTTTTCTTTTTCTATTTTCTCTTCTCTCTTTCTCTTCTTCCTGTCTCCAGAGCAATCGCCTCCCACATCAAACGCGGGCGTGATCGCAGGTGTGATCTTCGCGTGTATTCTGGCCCTCTTACTGATAGCCGGTCTCGTCTTCTTCCTGGTAACCCATAACCGTCGCCAACAGCATGGTTACCGTGGCACCGGCAAACCCGCCGGCGCTCCATACGACTCCTTTTCGCGCCTCTTTGGCTCTGCCAAATCCAGCAAAAACGGCACCGGGAACAATGGCAACAACAACACGCCCATTTACCGTGGAGAGGTGGGGCTTAACGAGAAAACAGCCAACCAGGGCATGCATCCAGGGGGCGTGGCTCTTCTCGAGACCACGCATACTCATACGGCAGAGGACATCCTGCTTAGCCGAGAGATGGACGAGGTAGAAAGAAAGAAGTTCGACGAACTTGAAGAGGAGGACGAGAGATATGACCATTTCGGTGGAGGCGGGCCCATCCTCCAGCTCCGCCCACACGATGATCTGGATGATGATATGGAGTCCCAGAATGACGGATCTGTGATCTCTCGGACTGCCGTCTATGTGTAAGAGGACAGAGAGGGGAGGTTAGAGGAGATGGAAACAACAGTGGACATTTTCCGGAAAGGATGGCATTTCTTCTTCTTGCAGAATAGTCATTTTATTGTAAAAAC
Source organism: Barbatula barbatula (assembly GCF_947034865.1). NCBI lineage: Eukaryota > Metazoa > Chordata > Actinopteri > Cypriniformes > Nemacheilidae > Barbatula > Barbatula barbatula. The sequence continues at coordinate 12,498,205 of NC_136775.1, forward strand.
AAATACTGTGAGAGAAAGGATTAATGTATGATTGATGAATGAATGAATGGATGAATTAATAAGCAGGATATAGCACAGATTAAATCGATGAAGGATTGGGTGACGGAAAAAACTTTCAGGCTTCCACCTCCTAACTATTGCTCTGGTTGTCATGGTGACACATGCTTTGAGTAATACGAAACGTCAAATGTTGACACTGCGTAATATATATGACATGCACACAAATGAAGTTGTATTTAAATTCACTGTGCTGTTGGTTGTGTAAACGTATTTTTAAGTTGTTTTAATTTTTTTTTCATTACTTAAATCTTGACTCACTCAGTGTGAGTTAAAGCACACTCTCTCGGCCTTACCGACTCTCTCTCATTCTATGAAAAGTGTCCCTGTATATTTGTTCAGATTTTAAATGAGATAAAGATGCTACGCAGACTGTTCTGGTGTGTTACACATTCCTAAATCAATCATACTGCTATTGTTTCGGTCTAATATTTGACTAGCACACCTCTCTGACCTTGTTTCTTGTAAATCACCCTCAAACAGTCATCCGTCTTAAGATAAAGCGTTCGGTTCACTCTCAGTCGCTCATTACGCGCCGCTCAATAACGGAATCACGGGACATGACTCACCAGTGAATCATTTGGTTTCGGGGCTAATCAAATCCCGTCACATCAAAGTTAATAAATAATGTGATCGTTCTCACCCACTGTTTGTTTTTGTCGGTAAAAACGATCAAAGCAACGTGTCAGGCGGGGTCAAAGGTTTTTCCTGCACATGTACATGTTAGATTAGCCCTGCAGCAATGAATCATTAAAAGAATGTAGCACGTCACTGTTAAGAATGAAAATCAGGGTCACATTATTAGCCGCAGTAAAGTGTAAAATGTCAACGGAGAATGGCTCGTAAAGACGTCCAACTCAATATAATGTAATGTGTTATGACTAAACAAAGTTATATTGAATACACACAAATCTATATTTAGTACTTTATGTCCAGGGTGGTTACCATGGTCACACAGCTAAATATGTACCTCTCCTCTAACACCGCAGTTATGCGTCTCTTACTCTGTTATTTCCTCGTGTTAGTGTCGTTCCTATTAGATGAAGGAGATATACTGCCAAGCGACAGGGAAATAAAATGGAGCTCTTTAGCCAGCGAACAGGACTGAATTAACTGTGCGTACCTTCTGACGTGAGGTGATTGTAAACTACTGTATGTACACATTTTATTTTTCTTAAAAAGGAGAAACGTCTATATATCTAAGTGGTGTAAATACAAAGACTGGGAACATCCGGCATCACATAAGAGCACATATCACATGTATCTGTAATCTAGTATCGAGTTTGCTAGTTTTACCTGTGAGTTAACACTTGAGCTCTTTAAACATTTACACGAGTCACTCTGTCAGGTGTAGTTTGTGCGGATGAGTCGGTGTGTGAAGTTTCGATTCGAGAGCGGTGACTTATTTCTCCACTCTCTCAGGATCTCTTACAAATGGCGATTTAGACTGGACATCACACACAGACACACACAATCTCGGAGTCATTTGTCAATCCAGCTGTCCTTGAGTCAATAAGTATTCCTCGCTGTTTCGGACCAGGTTAAGGCACGCCGGGGACTGTAGTGTTGTTTTCCCGGCCTTATTCATTGACCTCCCCAGATCAATGCCAGTTGTTCTCACCTTTAAAAGCTGGTCAATCTGAAACAAGCCCCGTTCAGGCTCTGACAGCATGACTGACACTGAATAGCCCGAGCCTTCAACGCAACCTAGTTTACATCCTGATTTAAAGGTCAGACTGCCATCGGTCCTTTGATGCAGATATGAGAGTAGAGAGGAAGTTGTCGTCATTCGTGCTCCGAGAGGCAGAACGCTTTAGCTCCTCATTAAGAAGAGAACGTGCTGACCTTCCAGCTCCTCCACCAGGAATATTGCAATGAAGGAATGAATGCCTTGAGAATATTAAAGTCATCTCTGTGATAGGAGAATATGGATATCAATTTCCAAAAACTGGACACTGGGGGATTGTAGGTGTGGAGTGATACGGTCTCCTCAATGTCGTCGTCCCTTGTATTCTGGTTTAGATGTTCCACGGTCTGTACACACGCACACATTTAAACGCCTTAATATCACCCGTCACATTTCCCTTGTGTATATAATATAAATATATAAACAAAACGTGACGAACGTAAAACAAAACAGTGATGTCACATCCTGTGTGGTAACTTCACAGCTGTGAGCATGAAGAATATATAGTTTTAATTGCGTTTTATATGAAATGATTTTGCTATTTTTCTCTTTTCTTTCATGTTTTTGTTGGATGATCTGTGCTTTATTTTATTCCGAGTGGTTTATTGATGCCTGTAATGTGTTTGTGCTGTAAACAATTAAGCGGTGCTGTCAAACTCTCACGGACACAAAAACACAGCTATACTAAACGCTTTATCCCCTTGCGTTACTTTTGACTTTTGTTTTCGCTGTCGGAAGATGATTTCGAGTCTGTCTTTGTAAAATTGTCTTTTTTTATTTGGTTGCTTATTAAAGTCTTAAAAGTTATTTGAAAGAAATCTTGGTATGTGCTGAATGCTCTGGGGCTCGGGTGAATCCCTAATGCTTTTTAGTCTAGCTTTCTGGCTTGTGAATGTTCCGTGTGTGTGTGTGTGTGTGTGTGTGTGTGTGTGTGCGCGAGCGCGAGCGCGTGCATGTCTTGATAAGTCACCTGTCACAGATAATGCCGGAGACTGAAATGGAGCTAAATGGGCTATGCAAGAGAGCACACACGTGCACATAAAACTCAGCTTGGGACTTCTTTGCCCTTTGTAAAGCAAAAATGTTTCATTTTACCTTTGTTTGTTTTGTTATCATAACTAAAACCTTCAAAAAGCTGTACTGTAACCAAAATCACATGTCTGATTTGCACTCAGGAATGTGGATGAGTTGCTATTTGAGTTTCTCCCCCTTTAGGTTACTAAGCAGTGGCTCGGCTTTCAAAACCATTTTTGTTTTCATGAACTCAACAGATCTCATATCTCAACAAGTTAATTGTAACCCAAAGAACACGTGAGGCAGCTACACAGCGGGGGGAGGAGTGATACCGAAAGAGTGTCACAGTAAAGGTAGCTGGCAGACAATCCTGTCAGTGGTATGTATGCATTAGTGGTATGTGACCCTGATAGAAATGTTCCTCTTAAAAACAACAACACCGTTTTCCTCCAAAAGTAGCTGTGCCCTAGATTCAGTCCTTCTTTCCTCCTCTTCTTGTTGATGGGGTCAGAATCTCTGTGCTGCTGGCACACTTGTCACTGTCGTTTGGAATTGGACTTTTTTTCTTGGCCATTTAGCCATCTGCCTGCTCTAATTGCTCTGAGTTGCAACCTGGCGTGAGCACCAGCTGCCGTATCCTCTCTCTCTCTCTCTCTCTCTGTCCTCTACACTTGTCGAATGTATCATGATAATAACCTTATGTTAGCGTATAATGGTGCGTTCCACTTGTCTTGAGACACAATCATAGCGTAACACAAATGTGGGATTATAAAATTGTGTGCAGTTTAGCCGATGGTCTCTGAATTTGAAGTAGGCCCACAGGAAATTGTGGGATTTCAGTAGTAGTGTGGCTCAATCCCCTCATGGGCTGACATTACCAACAATTACAAAAAGGAATATTTCTGTAGCTCAGTTGAAAGCTTTGTGTTGGCAACGCAAAGGTCATGGGTATGATCACACATACTGATGAGAGAAATTCAGGTCTGGAATGCACTGCAGTTCGTTCTGGATAAAATCATCTTCCAAATACATGAATGTGAATGTAATGAATGTGTTTGTCAGTATCGCTGATGTAATTGCTAGCTTTTCATTTTGTGATTTAACTGGAATGGTTTGGATGAGACGGAGAAAGTCAAGTGTGTATCTGTGACAGCAGTGAGGCAGTACTCCGTTCCAAACATTTCCTCCTTGTCACCAGATGTATCTCGTCTATACCAAAACTGTGACTTGTACATACATTTAAAAAAATCAGTTTGAGCCAGAACATTTATTTATATCCAGGGCTAGCAACTAAGGTGGGAAAGCTTTTTTAGGGTATCAGTTGCCATTTTATGCCTTTGGACCACACTGTTAAAATGTTCACCCAAAAAAGACAATTCTGTCATCATTCACTCACCCTCTTGACTTTCTTCTGCCGAACACAGCCGACGATATTTTAAAGAATGTTTGCAACTGAACAACGGCGGTACCCCATTGACTTGCGTTGGTTTTGTGTCCATACAATAAAATTTAATGGGTGCCACCATTGTTCAGTTACCAAAATTCTTCAAAAGATAACTTGTAAACTAAAGTTGAGATGGGTTAAATTATTTTGATTTGTTAAAGTAATGTAAAAACGTGTTAACGTTACTAATTGAGCACATCATTTCTTACAGGCTATTTGTCAGAGGAAGATGAAATGCAGTGTCATTGTTGGCCTGTGACTGATGGTATGTCATGGTGTGGCATAGATATTGACTATAAGACGTTTTATGAGACCATGCACTGCCAGACAGCCTAAAGACATTCCTATTCCCTCTAAAGCTGCTCACATCTAAATAACTCTATTCAAAATCATATTCCCCATAAGCGGATATGCGGTTAATAGCGAGTGACGCGTCTGAGCCAAAGCCTCTATTTTTATTCCCTGTCAAAGGGAGGGCTGATTCGAAAAGATAATAAAGAGCTGAATTAAGAGCCGAGTGAAAGCCGAGGATTGAATGGTGTGACTTGGCCCTCAAGCCATGTGACACTTCCGTCATCTGTAGTGATTCTGTGAGTTGGACGTGTGTGCGCATGCACCCGCGCCCAGTGGGAGATTGGATTGACCCGCGGTGCCCCGAGCTGTCAGGCTGCGAGGATCGTCTGGTATTCCCTGTCTACCGTGGGCACCCGAAGGCTACAACATTGGATTGAATAGATGAATAGATAGATTAGGCCCAGTGGGGGTTCTTCTGGTGGTCTGTCCGATCGTATCAATTGTTTCGATTATGGATGATTGATCAGTTTGTGCTGGAGAGTAAATCACGGTCGCTTTGCCACTCGTTTAAAATCCGTTAGTACAGAAAGAGGATTCCGTGACCTTTTAGACACGCTGACATTTAAGTGAAATGATTGGTTGATGGAGTCGCATGTTAAGAGAGGACAGAGCACATAATCAATCAGTGGGCATGATGATATAGACTTCATCTGACAGGTAACCATAGTAACGTCACTACTCTATTGCCTCCGGAATCATTATTTTCTCTTAATTCTCTTAGCTTTTGTCTTTGTGTCAGGTGTGCTGCCTTCAAGTCCTCTTGGGAAGTTCCCACTCACACGCTCTGAAGTCGTAATGAGGATGTGGTGTGCATTTAAATCATTTTGGTCAAAAAAAGGGAACACATTGATGTACTCTGCGATTCCTTTATCACTAACTGACAAAGAGAAGCTTTTAAGGTCTGGTGCAACACAATGAAAGGTAAATGCACATTAGGCGTGTAATTGATCATATGTGTATGATATTCTTTTTGAAATTCATAGGAAATGAAGGTTGGGTTCACAAGCCTGTCACATCCGACTGGCTAAATAAGCCAAATTGAGCAAAAGTGCTCAAGATTGGTACAAAATGAATGGCAGATTCAATATGTAAATATAAACTTGACGTTGCAGTTGTTACAAGGTAAAGGTGGATGAAATGACTGATATGAAAGATACCCCAGAGGTGTTACACGACTGGCCTTGTGCCACACAGCAGAATGTGTGTAGGACGAGAGAAGGACAGACCTGAGGAGACAGGAGGAGGGAGGGCTTCTGCAGCCTTCCAGACAGCTCACTACATCCACACTAGGGTTGCCAGATCTGCTTTTAAAACAAGCGCAATGTCCAACCAAAACTAGCCCAACACTAGTCCAGTGATCCTAGGCCAAAAACATAAAAATAGGACACTACCAAAATTTACTAATTTTACAGCCGCCGTTATACGTTATATTCGTCATCTTCTTGCAAAGCGACTTTGAGTTCTTGAAAAGCGCTATATAAATTCAATTTATTATTTTTGTTATTATTGCTTTTCTTATTAAAACTGGTTGTATAGTAATAATAAAGACCAGTTGTTTTGTTTTCAGGTTTGTTAAATAAATGTATGATTGAAGAATGAGCTGCTTTTTAAACATTAACATTGTAAAATGTTGACTTGCCTTGAAGAATGACTGCTGATAAACACGTATATATTTACATTAACATTTACATTGAGGCATTTGGCAGACGCTTTTATCCAAAGCGACTTACATTGCATTATCCTATACATTATACATAGGTATCTGCAATCCCCTGGGATCGAACCCACAACCTTGAGCTACAGGAAAGCATATAGGCATATAGGAAAGCATAAATACAGGAAATGTATATAGGCGAATTGGCGAATTTGGCCAGGATGCTGAGGCTTTAGATTCGACACCTAAATACAGTGAGAAACTCTTTGATTTCATTTCCAAAAAGGCAGTTTTGTAAGGCAACACTCTACGAGAAGGTTGTATTTTGTTAACATTCATTGTGTGTTAATTGTGCAATTACTGTTAACAGATAAAGATTTTAAGTTTAAAAGTGTAAAAGTAAATGTTGAAATTAACATGAACTAAGTTTAATAAATGTTGTAGAAGTATATGGTCTTTGTCAGTTCATGCTATCTAATGTATTTACTTAATGGTGAAAAACTGAAATGTTCCTGCAGTTGGGGCACCCTTTGATGTTTTTTTTCACATAAAATGACACCGTATTCTACAAATACACTGTAAAGCAATCCTGTAAAAAAACTGTAATTTTCCAGTAGCTGGGTCACCTGTAAAAAACGAAATGAAAGTACAATTCTGTAATTACAGTTTACAGTAATTGTTACTCTACAGCTTTATCATAAGTGATTATGTAATACTTAATTTTAACTTAGTTCTTTGTTTCAAATGTATTTAATAAAAAATTCAAGAATTCTGTATATAAAGCTATAATATTTGTGGCGTAGTGGGCAAAGTTTTGTTTTATTTATAGCTTTAGTGTCAGAAATTTGAACTTTGAACTTAAACACTTGTGACTCAAACTTAGCCTGGAACGTGCCATTAAACATTAATCAGGCTATTGGCAGAATGAGAAAAGAAAGGTAAAAATTATATTCAACCATCATTTCTTGAACCAGCATTATTTTTTTCTCTTTTGCTCTTTTGTCAGTAGAGGTCTTGGTAGCTGTCTGAGCACAGACCCTTTTAAACTCCCGTGTCTCTCTCACTCATTCTGTCCTCTCCCATGAGAAAAGCCCACCTGCAAACCCAGAGTGTGAGATGAAAGGTGGATGGCTGTTGGCGTTTAGTGCGTTCTAAATGGACACACACTTTTACTTCTTCCAACGGGCAAGCACACCTAGCCAGTCTTGTAGTCACAGAGCATCTATCTAGCACACGTTGATAATGACTGAACTTGCCTCACGGGTATAAAGGTAAATCAGTACCAAAACTTGAGAGCATGTAGATTTTAATTTGTGAAGATGTAAATTATTTGTACATGTACACTCACAGCCCCAATATGAAAACTTGTCAAATTAAAAACTGAAGTTGGATGTTGAGATTTGCACTCTGGGTTTTTCCTGCCGTTACGGGGCTGTGTGGCTCAGCCCCATGACGTCATCAAATGCCGCTCCTTGTCTCGCCTCTGAGCTTTCAAGTGCACAAGTGCAACGGGTTTATCGCGAAAGTAGCAAAAGTCAAGGCGGGACGATTTGAAACTGCAGTGACAGGTTTGAGAGGTTGCAGATGCCTATTTGTGGTTGCAATTCAAATCTGAATCTACTGATTTACCTTCATACACGGGAGACAGGGGTAAGTAGTCACCTTTTACTCTAGTGAATGTTGATTTATTTCTGCCTTCATTTTTTGGCTATGAAAGACGATTGAACAATTCCCCATTACTGCCGGGATAAAAAAAAGATAGTGTACATACAATACAGGATGACCTTTTCTTACAAAATGCCCCAATGGCATCACAATAGAAGCTGTCATTAAACAGCCAGACAGTTAGACTCTTCAGCTAAATGCAAGTAGTAAAATAAATATATTACATAACAACCGCAACAATGAAACAGCAGACATTTTAAATACTGTATAATACATTATTCAATGTACAATCTATGCGAAAGCCTGACCCAATAAACTGTGACAAATAAGAATTTGTGCGTCTAGATTTTTGACTGCAAACCTTATATTTACTGACTAATAGCCCGTGTGACAACTAGCCCCTTCCCTCAGGCAAGAATCACAGTTTGTATCCATCTTCTAATATCACTGTCCAGCTCCACCCTCTCTCTGTTGAAGAGGTGGTATACACTGATGAAGTGATGTGGATGAACGAGTGTGGGATGCTTTGAGATAATCTATCTGACAGCCTGACAGAGCAGAGCACTTTTCTCCTCTTTCCTCGTCCTGGTCATCTCTGCAGCTTCAGTGCTGCTCACTTCTGCCTCGCTGCTTCAAAACATTCCAAGTCAAGCGTTCTGCAGCATTCAGTTCCACACTGAAACAACTAGTCCAACCATACAGCCTCACTGCTCGATAACACATCAAAACAGCCTACTTCAGCATGCAGACACTGAGGGCTTTTAGTTTAACCCTGCCCATTTTTATTCTGGTCATTAAAGGTCCAGTCTATGAAATCTAGCGAATTGCAATCAACAGCTCACTCCACCCCTCCCTTTCGAAGCACTATGGGGGGCTGACACAGGACTAAGATGTCACCCTGTTTTACCCAACGTATTTACGAAGCTGTTCTGTAGACCAGTTTGTCTGTTTATGCCGGGGCCTCACCAAAAGATAATTGGGCCAGTTTTTCCCCTTCCGACAATCCTAGGTAAAGTCCCGATGAGTTTAAACTGCTCCCACATTATCTCGTCTGATTTTCCTGTGGTTTGACGTGTGTTAAGAGTGAATGAACCTGATCGGAAGAACATCGGAGCTGCCCCGATCGCAAATCCTAAATATATGTGGGGTAAACCCAGAGGACAAACGCAATAGAAAACGACTTGATTGTCACGTGGAACAAACCGATACCCAATCAGAAAGCCAGCTGGTAGAAGCATGACAACCGTAGTCATGACTTCATCCAAACCCTTCTTTTATCTGTCAATCTTCTGTCGAAAGCATTACAAACACTATCATCACAATCACAAATAATTTCAATTAAAAAAATCTGGTTATTTACTAGTGACTGTAGTGGTAGGTCTAGTGGAGCTAGTGAGGCATGTGGACTCTTCAGGTGTCAACATTTATTTAGTAGAAAACTGTGAAGACATAAATACAACAATATTTTTCAATAAAATTATACCTAGTGATGTGCCACCTGAAATGCTTTGGACGTTTTTTCTTTCAATAGATACTCCAAAAAATGACACACTGGTCCCTGTAACATATTTTTTAAATAAAGGTCCCCATTAAAAAAGAAAAGCACCATTAACCTACAGTCATAGAGCAATGCAACATTTCTGTGAGAACCAAATGATAGCTTACTTTTTTGTTCCACAAGTAACTAAGCTTTTAATAATAAAATAAAATAAATGCATTTTCATTTTTGGGTGAACTATTTAAGTCAATCCAAATGTATTTTTGTTTATGTTGCATTACAGTGTTGCATTGTGGCAAAGCAGCTGTACAGTACATATTTATTAATTCAAATAGTAGTGACACAAGCAGGAACAAAATGGAAAAGAAATGATATAAATATTATTGCAAATGTTTTAATAAGATGTGCATTGACAAAATTTTATTAAACTGTGAGTATCAAATGTATTTAACATGAACTCTCAAAAGTAATCAAAATAGAAAGATGTCTGAATTGATGGCATCTACAGTACATCCATTAATGTCGATGTATTGCTTTTTTCAGACTGTTAATAATTCATTTTGTCTAATTAACATTAATAAACCTCAAACGACTAAGAATATAAAGTGACAGTATATATAGTACGCTGATCAATTATTGTCTTATCTAGTGTGGAATGAATTCTGTACTTATAGAATAAATGAAGTGATTTGCTTTTGTTGATTTGCATTCATTAATTAACTAGTTACATTATTCCCCAAAATCACATTCATTAAAAATCATACTTAGTATTTACATTTTGTAATTAGTTTGGAATAATCAAACCTTCAGGCAATCTTTAGAGAACACGTAAGACTGGCTGAAAGTCTCAAATCTCTTCCCTAACATTTGTATTTACAGCTTTTCCACTACAAAATCATTTCCACACCATTAAGTAAAGTGTCCATGCCACACACCACTCTCACCACATATCTACTGTAAACCAAAACACAAGCACTCGAAAGATCTTGTTTTCCTTCAGTGCCATTACACCCAATCAACTGTATGGGCCATTTTCATAGACGCCACAGAGGCACACTTCAGCCACCGAGCTTTCCTGTGGAGTCAATTCCACACAGCTCGCCTGTGTATGTGAAGCACAGATCAAATAATGCACTGATGGCTGATTGTGATGCATAATGTTGTGTGCTCTGCAGAAATGCGATGGGCTGGTATTGAGCTTCCCTGCGCTCTGTGTTGGCATATGAGTTTTTATGTGCTCTTGTATTAAGCAGGTTGAGCTGGAGGGGGAATTCAGTAACACTTGACCTGTTTCACTGAGTCACAGTGAAAAATGGGAGGAGATGGTGGGGGAAGAGAGATAGACGCTGAGGAGACCAAGGGGTCTGGGGCGGAAAGGGTGCTGGGGCGAAGGCAGATGAAATGTGAAGGGGAAAGAAAGAACAGCTGGGAAGGCCAGCAGGCAGAGAGATGACACTGTCCCCCTTTCTCTCTCTCTCTCTCTCTTTATCTATCTTTCTCTCTCGCTCTCCTTGTATACTCTCTTGTCCTTCATAGCTTAGCCCTTTGGCTCTTCTGGTTGTTCAGACGCTTCTGTCTTCTTATTATTGAAGCTGGAAAAGGCAGTTAGATTGTTTTACGCTTGTGCCACTGTTTGATGGCGGTGACATGTGATGCCATGCTGCCAATCAGTGAGGTTGTCATGGTCGGTTCAATTTTCCACACATCTGTGAATAAAAGGTACGTCTACCCTCAGTCTCAGACGGCATGCACCGCCCTGCAGACAATTCACTGACCGCATGATGCATATTGCACACAAAACTTAACAGCACAAGACAACAACATTGTCTAAAAAATGTACTAGCTTGAGATTATGTAGGGAATGTACAGGCAGCCGGTTGTTATCGCAGAAATAGCGACGCGAAGCAGAGGGTCTTGTATCACACTGAAGGGGCTTATTCTGCGATAACAGCCGGCCGGGTTACAGTGTGTTATTAGTTTTGAGGGGTTGTTATTTGAAAATAACAACCCTTGGAATGTCGCGACTGGCCAATCAGAATCAAGCGTCCAAATGAGCCTTGTAATAAGAATTCTTAAAGGGATAGTTAACAAAAAAAGTATTATTTCATTATTTACTCATTGTCAGGTCATTCCAAACCTGCATGACTTTATTTCTTCTGTAAAACACAAAGTAGATATTTTGAAGAATGGTGGAAAGCAAACAACATTGCCCCCATTTACTTCCATTGTATGGACACAAAACCACCCAGACATTTTTCGAAATATCTTCTTTTGTGTGTCACATACAGGTTTTGAATGACATTAGGATGAATAAATGACATTTTTGTGTGTACTGTCTCTTTAAGAGAATAATAACTGTTATGAATAATAACTGGCAAAATTCAATACAGAAAAAAATATTTTTTTATTTTTGTAAGATATATGTTTTGAACAACATATATTTTGAATGACTTTCTTTCACACTGGTTTATAGTTGCAGTACTATATATTGAAATATTCTTTCTCAACTTTACCCCAGTAGCAGGTAAAAGCAAAACCATCTTTGATTGGCTGTTTTGATGTTGGTCAGGTGGTCTCTTTGTTCTCCAATAAGTTGTGGACCAGACTTTATAACCCAAGTCACATGACTAGCTGAGTAAGACAGAGATACATGTGTCTCCAATTGTAAGTCTGCCTCCATCAGTGTAATTCAATAAGGAAATGCTTAGTGACTGGTAGAAACACAAGAATCTGAATTAGGAGCTATTAAATCTATGTGTACTTGTCATCTATCTTTGTTAAAATGAAGGCTGTTTTGTGTGAGAGAGTGTTTTTATGTGTAAAGCTGGACAGTGCTTGCTCTGTCTAACTGTGGTCATGGCCAGAGCATTTCAGGCAAAGATCTCCCAGAATGCCCTGCAGCCCAAACAGAGCGGGGTGCTCTGTGACATGCTGTATTTCAGAAATAACTCCTCATCAGGCATGACGGCCACTCTCTTACTTATTTATTCAGCGGGACTTGTGGAAAACACACACACACAGAGCCAAGCTGAGCCAAATCACAGATGTCTATTTGGATCATGGGTCCACCCAGAACAGTGATGTAACACTCCCACTCGCAGTTCATTCCCCTGTCAGCCATTTTTAGATTGCTTGATGCCGGATAAATGTCTTGGTTCATGTTGTTCCAAATTTTATAGGTTAGCTTCCACTTCCCTTGAGCTGTACACCCATTTCTTTATGTATATTTAGACGAATGTCATTTGTGCTTTAGGCAGCCTACAAAACTGACCTTTTTACTCAAATCGTGAGCCCCGGGACAGGAAATACCGGCTTGTATTGTGCGCTTTGTATAAAACCAGCCAGGTGGCTATTCTCTCATTCTAGGATTTAAGTTTCGGTAGTCAGACATTCCTGTCTCTCTTCACGAGAAATTTAACACAATTGTCTTTGTTGTTCTTTCTATTATCTGTTCGGGTCCCTACAGATACAACAAAAGATACGATTCGTTCGAAGACAATATGGCTTTGTCTCTGATGTCAGACATAAATAGTGTGCCTTACATAATGAGTCATCATTTTGTCTCTTCATCCTGCTATTTTGGCCCAGATGGTTATCAGAGATCACCTGTGGCACAGAGGTATGCCTCTGGCTATTGCATTTACTAAAACCTACACGAGCCGGTGGCCAGCTGGAGTTGTGTTTCAAACCATTACAGTGCTTTGTGAACGATGGCCGGTTTCCTCATACCGCTCAGGTTTTGGGTGTTGAGACACAGACCAGAGGAGCTGTTTGTAGGCCAGACGGAGAGATATTAGTCATTAGGGCCCATAGCTGCAGTGGACCTGACATTTCCAGAAATTACTATTGCCAGCCATTCTTGAACCTAATGCAATTTAACCTAAAATAAATGTATAGGCGATTTTTCTGACACTGAGATGACAGGACATGTCAGTGTCGCGAACGCCTTTGCGCCGTTTCTAATCCACTATGACAGGTCTGACAGTGTTTTCTGACAAGAGCTGGGGGAGAACTTACTTAACAGATTGACCAAAACACATCTCAGGGATAAAATCCCTTTCCTTGACGTTGTACTGATGAAAAATAGAGCCACGGTAATGCATTTTTCAGATCTCTTGTGAAACTCTATTGTATTTTTTGTTATTCTTGCAAGTTTAGTCTAGTATTTTGTCATTCTGCTCAGTGATTCAAAAATAGTGATACGCATTTAGTTAGATTTGTTGAGACGAGACAGACCTGTCCTGATTTCATTATATAAAAATGTCTCAGCAAATTGAACCGGTATAAAACTAAACACAGTAGGGCAATTCCTTGATAATATCAACCTTAAGACGAACAAGTTTTTCAGCATACTGATACTTTAGATGTTACTATCTGGTGGTTTGATGTCTCTCGTAAGGCTTTTAAAGCTTTTTTGCATGTTTTAAAGGCATTGATTTTCAATATTCAGGTAAGTAAGTTGTCACATCAACAACAATCGATATTCCTCATAAATGAGCACGTGAAAATGAAACACATAACAGCTATTTTATGTTCTATGAGGAGTCATTCCTTATTTATTTGTTGGGTGTTATTGACTCTGGTTGTACTTTTTATTTAACCGAAATCCTACAAAGTACCTTGTCTCTCAAAAACATGCATTCAAATTGAATTTTCTGCGCTTTTAAAATAGAAAACTTGTGGATAGACTATTTTTCTGATGTCTGGACTCTATCATTGGGGGTTTAGTAAAATATAAACACATACTTCAATACACTAGTAAAAAATGTATTCTCTGAAAATTTACATTCAAGTTTTCACTGGCAAAAAAACCCAGTTGGAATTGCAAAGTTTCAGAACAAATTCAGTTTTACAGATATGATCTATTTCAGAAAAATAAAGATTTTTGACCCACTGTATTTCGCAAAATCTAATAATGTTAATCATAGAATGTTATCAATACTCATGATGATACTAAATACCATCCAGCATTATTTAATGGAATTTAACCTATAATGTTTAGGTCGGGCTAGCCCGGGGTGTTGCAATCTTTCAAACAGCACAAAACTGCATTTTTTATGCCTCGGTGAAGCACACTGATTTATCTCTGTACCACAGATAAAGATGAAATGAACTCTTTGTGAACTGGATGGGAACATTGATTCCATGCTTTTGCCAGTGTCAGTGCCATGAGGACAGCCTTCAGTCATCACTCCTATGCATCTCATCACTGATACTTTACTTAATGACGCGAATTGATTACTTTTCATCCGCTGACACTCGCGAGTCACCCGGGAGACAGTTGCCATGGCACTACACTGCAAGATCCAAGATCCGTCTCCATGGCAGCTCTGACAGAAGGGTACAGTGTGGTGAGATGGTCAAATGTGAAGGTTGTGAAAACTCTCCTCCAGTGTGGCTTGAATATGATGCAATCTAACATAATATTTGGTTGATTTATGAAATGTTGAGGCCTTTAACCTGTTTTTATTGCAATAGTGGCCTAGTTAAATTTTATAGAGAGCAGATTTTACGGCATTAGATCAGGTTTTGATTCATGTTTTTAGTTTGTGAGGTTGTGGTAGTATTTGTTTCAGAGAGACGGAGAGATTTTGAAAGAGATTACGGGAATGGGACCATCAAAGCCATTTATGGAATCCATGGCATATTCAGTTAATAAAAAATGCCTTCGCTTGAAACATCAAATGGATCAGATAATGTTTTTCTTAATTTACTTAATCTAAATTGACGCAATACATTTAAAGCCAACTGACAGCATGAGAATGTTCATCTCAACTCTTGTTTGGCTGCATTATTTAAAGAGATAGTTTTAAAATTCTTTCAGCATTACTCACCCTCATTCCAAACCTGTATGACTTTCTTCTCTCTGCAAAACATTTGGAAGAATGTTGGCAACCAAATAACATTGGCCGCCGTTGACATTTCTTGTATGAACCAAAGCTGTTGAGAGAGAGTCGCGTCAACTGCTTTGACTTCCATGGAACCGGTTTTTTAACAGCAATGGCGGTTCACGGAGTCTTTCAATAGTTCCCAGAAGTTACTGGCAACGCATGGAGCTACAACAAAACAGACCAATGGAGATTAACTTTTAACACATATAAAGATGTAACTCATTTAAAGAATATAAAATAATTAAAAGAAAAAAACACAACGCCCTGGAACAATATGAAGGCTCCGTGAATCATGTGACGCATGTGAAATTTTTGAAATCCTGTTGTATATGTTTATTCCATACCCAGGCATAGGACAGATATAACAGATTTGACAAGCAATTTACAGATTTACAGACATAGTAATTGCTATTAAAATCAATGCACCTAAACCATGATTCTCATTCTTGGCATGTGTATGTCTGTGCCCATTATTCTGTTATTAACTGTATTTCTGCGTCTTGGTGGTTCTTCAAACACAGGCTAGTGTTGGCTTGTGTCTGTGACAGGATTCCAACAGTGGCCTTCTTTTTGCTTCACTGCTCTGTTTCTAGGTCTGATGACACTAATATAAGCTGTAAATATAAGCTGCACGGTTTCTTGCAGTATCTAACACACAGATTCATTATAATATAGCGGAGTGTTTACTGGGCCAGGGCCAATAGCTTAATGAGCAATCATTTCACATAATAAATGAGAGACAGAGAAAGAGAGAGAGACAAACTGACAGAGGAAGAGCATAATATTTATCAATGCAGCATGTGAATTACCCACAAAAACTACACACCCCAAGCACCTATGGCAGAAAAGGACAACATGGACAGCTATAATGATCGCTATTGTGCCTTCTCTCTCTCTCTCTCTCTCTCTCTCTCGCTCTCTCTCTCTCTCTCTCTCCCTCTCTCTCTCTCCCCCTCTCTCTCTCTCTCTCTCTCTGCTCAGTTATTTTGGTAGCAGATAATGGAGTGGGTGTTGTGGTGCAGTATAAAGCTACAGATTCACTTGTTAGGACACAGTAACTCAGTATCATTAAAGACTTTTTCATCTGGTGTGCAATTAAAGGTTTGGGCTTGTTTCAGATACAACGTCTGCAATAGACACTAAGGCTTTGGATTGGAGAGTAAAAGCTATTCGCTTGGCCGATGCTTGGTAGAATCTCAGATATTCATGGTCGTGTGGGTTGTGCGGTCGTGGGATTCAGGATTTTTGAAATATTTGAGCTGTATGGTTAAAGTTGTTGTGTGGAGGTGAGTTTGGAACGCAGCCGCGGACTGTGGCAGTGAAACGCTGCAATTACGTCTGCGGCAAGCATGAACGCTCACTAATGAAGCTGAATAACTCCCAGCTATCGGTAACAGGTAAACAAATACACACACACGAGTGAACACACAGCGCAGACACACGCGCAGAGATCGGCCCCTGTGGCTCTATGCGGCTGTGTAATTGGGGTAATGGCCCAGTAATCAGGAGCTGGTTGGTTTAGTAGAGACGCTGCTCAGGCCACAGGCAGGTGCCTTAAACTACAGAACTGTAATATATCTGCATCTCTAAACTGGAACAATCTTTGCACTGCTGCCCAGCAGCCACTGTTAAATGCTAATGCATGGAAATCAAGTAAATGACTTCCTGTGTGTGTTGTTGACAGAGGTTACAAAGGTTAACACATTATCTGCCCCAAGCAGAAAAACATTAACTCATAGTTGGGAGGAAGCACAAAATCTTTGGGAGAAAATGTTATGGTCCTTTCAATCATTTCCAAGCATATTTAAGCAGCCACATACATCTACCAGTCTCCTACAACAGGTCCTCCGGCATTCCTCCACCACACCAATTTATTTTTCATTTTATACAATTCAGCTGAGAGTCGAGTCTCAGGATCAAGCTTGCTTTTAGAACAGCAAGCCAGATTTGTTTACCATTATTAAAGATGACATTTTTTGTTAAGACCAAATAAGTTTACCATTACTTCGTTCGGGATGTTCAAGTCTTGACTAGTAATTTATTGCTGTAACTTAAGATGAAATTGCTTATTTTGTTGACTTAAAGTAAAGTGAAAGCATGTTGCCATGACTTACTGATCACAGCATTTTTGGTGACCAAAAAGTCTGAGACCAAAATCATTAGGCAACTTATTGTAAACATTATGATTGTGAATACTTAACGTGCTGATTTTGGAGACACTCTTAAAAAGTCATTGGCGTGTCTGTCCTAATTTTAGAACTCCTTTTTTTGTGCTTAGAGTATTTCGCAATGCATTTTAGCGCTTAAACTAGCTCCTAAACCTGTGAGGACTCCTAAGTCACTAAGAATCACAACAATCCTTAAATGGCTGTAACACCGGCGGTCCACCTTGAAACATAAACATTTTAGACAGATTTCATAACAATGAGCTTAACCATAAATACTACTAATATCTGCTAACTGTTTATGAGACTAAATTAGCCGAACATATACTGAATTTGCAAAAACAAATCATTTTGTTTATTGTGCTATCATGTGTTTATTGTGTTTTATTTTATTTGTTAACTGTATATTTTAAAGTTATTGTTACTTACTAAAAAAACAGTTGATATTATTTAAAATGCACAATAAAAGTTATTTAGTTTTTAGTATTGCATACGTCTTATCTTAACAGTATTTAGTTTGATCAAATTTATAAAAGAGAGATACAGATGTACGATTATTTCCGGAAAAACATAACAGAGAGTGTGATGGAACTACAGCACGAGCAAGCAGCACATCATCACATTAATCCCTTCGTGTTTTGTACATTTTGCACGTACTTTCCGATTGCCAAAAAAACACAGACATATGACTTAGTTCGATTTACCACGTGCATGTCCAGCATCCACCAAGTGGAGACTCAAAACTAAACTCTTTTACTGCTGTTTAGGAGAGCTCTTAGTGTTAAGATCAAATCTTTTGTGAATATGTGCCCAGATCACTAATCAAAGAAAAACATTGAAATGTTTCTCCTATTGAAACACACAAGGCTCACTTTTTCAAATCAATCCAATTTTTAATGAATTAATGTGGCCCATGTAGCTCCAGTGCATTCTGTCCAAACACTCAAATACTAAGTTATTCATGTATATTGTATGAAGCCATTTTTTTATTATGTTGCTAATATAATTTGTATTAAAAACTGAATAATTCATACACTAACACATAATCGAATGTATTATGCACATAATAGCCAGCACACTATTGGAATAAGCATATACCATGCTGTCCAAATATGCAAATTGAGGGCTTGACACAACAGACACAACAGCTGAAATGATTCTCTAGCGCAGAGGCGATTGAAAAGGTGAAAGATACACAATGAGATGTAGCCAAGCTTTATATCTGCTGCGCTGCTGAAGAAATGAACATGCTCCTCTCTGTTGTTTGTTAGGAGCTCAGTCACAGTCGTAATGATGGAGGCAACACCGAGGGAAAGCATGGTGCTTGCCATTTAATGCTTGATGAGCTGCGTATGGCTGTCTGAAGGTGTTGATGGGACAGGGAATGTATGAGACATGACACATTTAAATATAATCTTAATGACTGAGAGAAAACTTGGGGAAAGTAAAGTGTGGTGTTTCCTCTACACGTCATTAGCAGGTTATGTGTGTGTGTGTGTGTGTGTGTGTGTGTGTGTGTACGAGGCTATAAGAGATCACAAGTTTAATTCCCAGGGGAATTCATAATTGAAGATTATGACACCTGTGAGAGCTACTTTTGTGTGTGCGTGCGTGCGCGTGCATATGTATGTAGCTTAACCTTAAAATGAATCTGTCCCCACATCTGAGCTAAAACCGTTACAAAATATGTGAAGACCTGAAGATCCTCAACTGAAAAATATGATTCACACTACTTGACTATTTAAAGTTGAACTTTTCACTTCAACTATTTATAGTAGTGTACATTTTAAAGTGACCCAATTATTGTGTTTTTAATCAATAATTTATGTTCCAAGTAGTGTATTCATCATAGTGTTTATATGATAGTGTCTTGGTAAACCCGACAGTGTGGGTACCAAATATCCCCAAAGATATAGTTATACCAGTAATTTTTACCTTTAATTAAATTTTTGGTCCCAATGAAGAAAAAAGCGTATAATCAAAAAATAAATGAATCAACTAAATAATGTTGTTTTGAAAATGTAAAAATCCGCGGGTTGGGGGATCATACAGTTTGAAACTCCCCATAAATCATGGAAGCCCAACTTTGTATGTGAGCACATGTGTGTTTACTGAACAAAATCAGAATGCTACGAAATCAAATGATTGGCCGAAATGTTGAAAAATCGCATGTGTGACATCAGCAGATTCTCAGAGCCGTGGGTGTTGAAGGACCAGTGACCTTGGAGATCCTGATCTGGCCTCCTCCTGTGGCTACTGTTGGCTGCCATAACACGCAGTGGCAGAAACCTTACTGCATCCCCAGAGAGACTCACACACACATGGACACGCAGAGACGCTGTGTCGCTGACAGCAGTTTAATCCTCAGACAGTTTAAATGCATGGGCTGACTCTGGACTTCAGCTGTGATTAGAGCCAGGTCACATGATGAATGAAAATAAACGCATGCACGCACACACACACTTATGTGTGCCGGACAGTCACTATAAAGGTTGATCGGGTGAGTCAACTGTATGTGTCATGTAGTATTCACTGCACTGTAGCAAGAGTCAAATCAATGGTGAACCATGTATCCCTTAAACGTCAGAGGTCAAGAATGCATCAGATCACTTTTGCTTTAAACTGGAAATTCTGTCATCATAATGTATATCCACCCTCAACACTCATGACTTTTTCTGGTTAACACAAAGTATCAAAGAGTCAAAGGTTCTTATTTATAACTAAATTCTTGAACAAAAAGTGTATATATATCAGACTTTGAACCCAGATTTTCTCGCACACTATACAATAACTGTACCACTAAGGTACAGTATCACACCACACACAGAACTACAAAGGTGTTAAAAGCACAAAGTGTTTTATCTCAAGCACTAAGTGGTCCAGGAATACCACTAGTGATCTTTCAAAAAGGAAAAAGAAATGTCCGTGATAATGAACACATTCACTGTCATTCATCCACCTGAGGCAGTTTCCAGGTTTCACACCAGCTTCAAGCACAGCTGAGGCTGTATCATCTGTGTGTGGGGGTGAGATGTGAGGTGGGATAGGAGGTTTGTCTTTGAGTTTTCGCTGTCAGACATGTCATCATCCCTCTTTGATCTCTCTCTCTTTTACGGTTAGACACCAGGATGCAATGTCTTATGGAAGATTTGCTCTGATGTCACATTCCACTCAGTCAGAATGGATGCTTATAATCTAAGTCCATTAAGCGTGGATCTGAAAGGCTTGCACACACACACACTCAATCTATTTGCAGTTTTGCTTTGACAGGGCATCATGTCTATGGCCATAATCCCTCTAATTGCATGTGTCTTTTCACATTGACACATCCATAATTCACCTTAAATTGTTTATTCAACAAATTAATCCCATCAACCTGCCACTTTAGACAAACTGTGTGAAATAGGATTGCTGCGGCAGAGATGGGTCACGTGACCCGATGCTAATCACCGTAACTGAATTATTGTATAGTGTAGTTTATTGAGCCCAAAAGCTTTCAAAATGCTTTTAGTTTTATTTACACTGCACTTAGAACAGAAGCCGCCGCGAAAGGTAAACACAACTACACGTGTTTATCGATGTTCTGGTTTTGACAAACAGGAAGGGGAATTTTGTGTTAAAACTCACTGTAGTTTGTCTGTTTACTTTAGAGAATCGTTTTACTTCATGAGTCTGAAGTACACAAACCCTCTCTCTTCTCTCAACAGGTAGTGGTCTAGCTTTTGTTGAAACTAGTAGCTTTTTTATTAAGCACCTATAGGTACTATTGCTCTTTTATGACATATCGCTTATTGCTCCGTGAATTCTTTAAAAGTCGCTTTGGATAAAAGCATCTGCTAAATGACTAAATGTAAATGTATTCTGGGTGGGTGTTTGGAATCCCTTTGTGTATGTGGTATGTGTGGGGTACATTTGGGAAATGTTGTGCTGTTATTTAAATTCAAATACATTTTGATACTTTTTCCCTGTACACATACATTCAATAGATATTTTTTTTCTGTCTGTGTGTTCCCTGGGAATTGAAACCATGAACTTAATGCTGCTATCTCAGTTCTCTACCCGTTGAGCTATATTTGGGCAATTCCATTCAAATGTCAACCATAAGATGCCTTTTTACCAAAGGTTTTCACAATACTGATAGGTCAGATGTCAATATTTGGTGGTTTAAAAACCCATGTGAGGTCTCTCTTAAAGTTTTAAAGCATCTTTTAAAGCTAGTTTTCAAAAGTCAGATAAGTGAATTGTCCAATTGATAACAGTACGTACTCCTTATACGTAAATGGGTACATGAACGTTACAATAATGAACTCTTTTGTAATCTATGAATAGCCATCCCCTCTCCATTTGTTTGGTATTATTGCATCTAGTTTGCACATTTTTATTCACAACAATTCTACAAAGTACACTCTTAAAAAAAGGTGCTAAAAAGGTTCCTCACAGCGATGCCAAAGAAGAACCTTTTTTGCCACAAAGATCCATTTGTTAAACAGAAAGCATTCTTCAGATGTTAAAGGTTCTTTATAGAACCTTTTGAAGCACTTTTTTTTAAGAGTGTTTTTTGTCTCATATGTAGCGCATGAATTGTGTCCTGTTTTAAAATAGAAACTTGTGCACAGACTGAAGTTTTATCATAAGGGGTTTAGTAAAAATAAATTTAAATATATTCAATATATATTAGTATATTTATATTTCAAGTTTTGACTAAAAATGTCAAATCCGTATCACTGGAACTGCCCATCTAGTTTTAAAGTTCACCTTGATTTAGTCAATAAAAACAGATGAAGTTTGATGTCATATCTAAAATAACCTATGGTGATGAATGATGTTTCATAGTTGAGGAAGGTGCTACACTATATCTTCAGCAGGATACAGCACACAGGTCATGTAGACTTTTGTCATTTTGGAGCTCTACGGCCCCAACTGGTAGCTCATGTTGATGAGTAAATATTGACGGAACTTTAGGTGAACTATTCCTTCAACACATGACACAACCATCCCGGTGAATGTGACTTTTTATAGTTACTGCAATATATCTGTGTCCACCATTTCTGTAAACATTGTCACGTGGAGGCTCTGCCTGAGAGTCTCTGGACTTGAGAGTTCATAAACTGTCACATTGATGAATGATTGAGTTCTTTCCCCTGTAGTCGCTTTCTTGAGCCATTGCTTCATAACACACACTCTGTCCATAGTCTGCAGTGACCTTCAATTCCTTTATACACCTCATCTTCTCTCTCTTCATCTTTTTGTGTGTAAGGTTTACTGCTAAGGCTCTTCAGCCCCTGAACTAACTGTCTGCCTGGTTGTGTTTTTAGACTTTGCTCATTCTATTTGTCTCTAGTTTGTACTGGAACGTTTTCTATTTTTATGACCTGTGTGTAATGCAGTGTTTATGTGCGAGTGTGCATGTACAGTCTGTGATAATATGAGTTACCTGCCCGGCCATGTCATCTGCTTAGAGCTGGCAACCTTTTCTCTCGGGGAGTGTGAGAGGAAAGAGCTTTAGGACATTCAAGGGAGATTGACAGTGCAAGACGGAGGGAGTGAAAGAACGACATGTGATTGACAAGGCAGATATTCAGGAAGACGTGACATGCACACATCCTTTTATCCGAAACCTAGCTGTATTTTCAACTCCTCCCCCTTCGAGAGAATTATGCCTTCTGTCCTTGAGAACCAGACGGTGTAGATGGCCTTCGCTGTATTAACGTTTTTATCTTTCTTCTGGACTCTCTCTCCCTCTCTTTCTCGCCAGCGCAGGTATTTCGGCCATACGCCAGACTTGAACCCTGCCTGTCAGCCTAACACCTGCGACACAATTTGAGTGATCTGAGAGAGCAGATATTCTTATACAGTGGTGACATCAGAGAATATGTGACTGGAATACTTGATATTAATGCGTTTCACATTGACCTGGCGCACTCACGCATGGGTTTGTGTAGTTGTAGCACCACCTAATGTACATTGATGTTATTGCATAATACTTTTATATTTATATAATGTTTCATTATAGATGTCAGGTTGCATGAAGGTAACATGTTTACAGGTGTTGTGATGCCATGTTGTAGATTAGCTACATGTAAGGTGCCAAGGTCATAGAGCTGAAACGCAGGGAATGCATACTTGCAAGTCGCTTTGGAAAACAGTGTCTGACAAATGCATAAATGTGAATCACATTTCATTATAATTATAACCATAAGTGACTCTCCGTAGTGCTTATGCATATTGTTACAACATCCTAATGGATCCAAACAGAACTACAAATGAGATTCTAAGATTGCATCTCTAGCCAACCGTATTTGCTGATTAACACTAGGCCTATAGAGCTTTTATTAATAATCGTCCTACTTTGTATGCATGTGAAGGTTTAGATATTAAAAGACGTCAAAATATTTCCCCACACTGACTCAAAATACAGTAGAAAAATCCATTGTGGTCATTTTTAGTGTCGTTTTATAGACGGTTTCATCGGGAACAAAATACACACCTGTTATGTGGTCCAAACTTAACTTCTGGTTAACCTCCACAAAGCATCATTTACTCTTGAGTCGTTTTGACAATTGATACACAATAAAAACAAGGGCTGGGAATCGATTCTGAACTTCTGATTCGATTCCGATTCACAAGCTCGCGATTCGATGTCAATAAGATCAGTAAATATCATATTACAAAGGTAAATAAAAGAATCAAGTGAAGAGCCACAAACATGTATATTAAACTTTAAACACACTTGGGTATATTGATACAGAACAGGTTACATTTAAGATATACTTCCATATGTTGAAAAATAAATTTGTATCAGGGTCTCTTAAAAAAACAACAGCACAACAAGATTTATGCAGTGCTGAAACCTATAGTTGTGTGGTGATATAGTGGAAGAAACCTTGCATGTATGCTATGTGGAAAACTTTGATCCAAGAATGGGCGTTGCATGTCCTGAATCTGTGAAACATGTACTAGATGTTTCTGTGTGATGTCAGAATCTTCAGAAATGTTGCAGAAAGTTTATCTAAGACAGACCTTACAGTAAATCTTTCTATTTGCTTAACATTTATGACTGTAATATATGTATTGTTTTTCATCAAGTGTTGCAAAATAAAGGGTCTTTCTGTTATAGTTTCCTGCAAGATATTTTTTGTTTCAAATTATTCATAGATTCATGACTATTCTGCACCATCAATTCAACCTTTACAATCTTTAAAGAAGTGTTTTATTTATGTAAACATCTGTTAGATTAAACTTTTGTTTTTATGACTTCATCTTGAATTGATCGATATGTGTAGGGTGAAATATATCAGTGTTTCCACAGTTGTGATAGCACATGAGTTTGGAAAGATCTGTACTTGCAGCTCGTAACACACTGACTTCCAAAGTTTAGTTGAAAATCGTTCATTTGTTAAAAGTTAATTCAACTCAATGTAGCTTATTTTACTTGCTAGCAAATTTAGCAAAAAAAATGATGACAAAAAATATCAGACATTTTGTTAGCTCAGTGGTTAGAGCATCGCACTAGCAATGCCAAGGTCGTGGGTCGGATCCCAGGGGATTGCACATACTTAGAAACAAATGTATTATATAGTGTAATGCAATGTAAGTCACTTTGGATAAAAGCGTCTGCCAAATGCATAAATGTAATGTACATTTAAAATTACACAGATGGATGGAAATTGTATTAACATGGAACATGTAACTGTAAATACACGTATGTGTATTTGTATGTGTACCGGATGCCGCTTCCAGTGTAGACACGTTGTAATGCTGGGTTCACACCAAACATGAACAACCGCGTTCCATGCTCTTTTTACGTTTACTTACCAAATTTGACGACAGTCTAAGTTTTAATTTTGTGTGGAGAAGTTTCCATCATGGCGGACGAACATCTTCAGTCAGCTTCGTGCTGCACAGATCTCACGGCAGAAAGCGAACGTGATTGCTACTGAATTGACTCAACCTGTGTTTTAAAGTCGAGGCGACAAATACTCTTGTCAAGTCAACTTACAAACTAGTTGAGACCGTAAAAACTTAACATGTTAAGTTGAATGAACAAATTCAAGTTGAGTCAAGAAAATGAAGTGGGATCAACTAAACCGCTGCATCATTTTTTACATCTTAAAACATCAACTCATCAAACATCACCATTTAGAGAGACAAACTCTCTTACTCTCACTTTGTCTCCCCGTAGATTCTCCACAGCCAGTGAAGGGTGCTGCTACAGGAAGTATTATTGGAGGAATTCTTGGTGTTATCATCCTGCTTGCTATCATTGCAACTGTTGTAGTGATGGTTCGCAAACGGCAGAGGAAAAACATAGAGTGAGTACCTTAAACTTATTCTTTCACTGTTGCATAAAAAAGTATTATGATAGTGATTGGTACCCTGCTTAATAAAAAGTTACATATGAATGAGCAAAACATGTTTCCCTGCATTGATTATCTTCCTATGTGTTTTCACAGTGCTCCACCCACTCACAAACCTCCTCCTATCATGAAGTCTTTTACTTCTGCAGACAGAGTGAGTAAAGGAGAGATACACATACATATTTTATTGGCACAAGATAACTTTAATTCATTTTGGAATTCAGAGTAGGAAATGGTTTCAGTTCTTTTTTGCAAGACAAAGTTAAACAGTGTGATTAGTTTATGCATTCAAATGTGTTTATACTGTGGGTCCTAAATGTCTGAGATCTTAAAAACTAAAATGTTTACCTATAGTAACAAGCAGTTAAAAATGAAGTGTAAAACAAATAAACATTTTGATTTAAAATGAGGAAATATAAGAAACATTTTGGTGCAGATCATGTTAAGATAACGTTACCCTGGGTGAACATTTGTGTTTTTATCTTATAGCCCACCATCGGGGAACCTCTTTCTAATTTTCAAAACACACACAGAGAACAGCCGCATACAGTAAGAACTCAATATTCCTCTTCTAATCCTTTGTGGCATTTAAATAATCATACAAATAATGAATCATACATGTTTAATGGCATGCTTTTTTTCTTGCATTATTCAGGGTTTAATATCCACATACTATAAGCGTGTCTAATATTCATGTGCTTTCACATTACACTCTAACTGCAGTCTCTCGTTTATTGCACTAATCTTACAGAATCTCTCAGCGTATTATGATGAGGGTGATCGTAATGAGACTTCACAACACAGTGCCTCTTATTCCTGGGAGCAGAAAGATGCTCTGTTTCCTGACCACGACGATAGAGAGAGAGACGCAAGGATGGAAGAGGAACATTACTACTCTGTCAATAGAGAGAGTAGCTTTGTGTCGTCCGGTGTGATGGTTTAGGACAGGAGAATCTTGCTGTGCCATATACAGTGGCCCCAAAAAGTATTTAGATACTTAAGTCAGAATCTTACTTGTAGAAACGTATGTTTTACATTAAAGAATATAGTGTAAAATATTAAATAATCTGTACAAGATTGTCCTGAATCTGTGCCAAAATAATTTTTTACTATTACGTTTTCAAATTTTGGTACTTCAGTGTTTGTACTTCACTACATTCTAAAGCATATATTCAACTTATTACTTCACTAAATTTCTTAAAAACATGTTGTTTTTCCTTTTTTTTACTTAAAAAGTAAAATTAATTAAAGATTTTTTATGTAAGTAAAAAAACATCTACTGTATTTATGTAAGGTATGTGGATATACTGTATGCTTTATGATGTAGTAAAGTACAATTTTTCCAAAGTGAAAACATCTGATAAGATACTTGAATATTTTCTTAAATACTGTCAACCTCTGGTTTTACTATTTAACACAATATTGTTCAAAATAAAGGTGTTTAGATCATCACTGGTGCCAAGCATAATGGAACATGTCCATAGTTAATGTGACAAATTGCACATCTTACTCTGTTAAGACACATGTGTGAACTTGAGTATAAAGACTTTTTGGGGCCATTGTACTGTCCAAAAAGAGATGACAGAAGTTTTTAGAGCCAAGTTTTATACTGTAATGTGAACACTAATATAGTGTGGAATGCCTCTACTTTTTATAATCATTAGTATGAAGTATAAGATGAAGTTTTGTACTGTATGACTGTATTTTAAATATCCTTTATTGTACACAATGTTAGCCTTACACTGTATGAGCCCTTCCCGACAGGGGCTCTGTCTTACTGAAACCTCAACATGTGAATGAAGACAATTTTGCTTGATGCGCGCACTTATAAATGTAGCTGTGCACACACACTTTATTTGTCTGTTTGTATCTTGTAACATTTATCTTTTCAAAATTTAGTTTGAAAAAAATCTGTTGTAAAACAAGAAGGGCTTTATATGTTTACTCCTCAATCTTCCAGCCCACCTGATTTAAAATGCTACCTTAAAAGATTTAGTTTTTTGTATTGATTTCTTGATTTAGAACAAAACACTAGATGTTATTATACGCATCCTGTTGACATTTATTTTTATTTAATAGCATTGACTTTTATTTTAGTTTGCTGCTCTGGAGTATTAATCTTTGTCTTTTCCCCTGTCCTTCTATTGATTGTTCACACTCAATAAACAGTGAAAGGGTGATGTGATCTCTGCTTTAAATGGCTGTGTACAGGATGAATACTCACAATATATTTTTTGTTTTATTACTTTATATAGTTTACTATTATTATTATTATTCACTTTCATTTTAACACATTTTCACATTCCTATAATGAGATTTCAGGCCAATATACCAGTAAATTTACCACTAGCATGCATTCATTTGCGTTAAGGATAGTGGAAATCTCAATCCCATCATTATGGTTTTAGTTTCATCATCTTTCTTATAGAAGTTACTAAACCAAGAGTCTGCAACACAATGTCCTCACTTGACAGTGTCATTGTGTAACCAAACCACACGAGGGCGCTCTCTCACAAAATTACACCACAATGTTGTCTAGGCAACAACCTAGGCCACTTCTGCTTCCTGTTAGTATGTGGTGTGTGCAATCTCTCTTGCCATGCACTCAAAAGAACCTACTATTCCAACACAAAAACAGCACCTACTATTAGGCATAGTATAAGTAGACGAATTGGAATGCAGCGCATCTCACAGTCACACGGGTACTTATTTTAATATAGCTATTAAAAATGATCTTAATTTGGTTTTACAGATTGATATTGGGTAGCCTGCGGTCAGCCCATACAGTACATACCTGCAGATATACTTTCTATCTGTCTAAAAGCATACAAATATGAAGTAAAAGACACAATCAAACAGAAGTGGTGCAACTATTTTGTCGTTTAATAAATGACAATGCCTCTATTAATAAAAACAAAAACTACAAGAATAAACATGTTGTTAGAAACGACATTATCAGCATATCAATGTTATGAAAATAATTTCAATCTATTTCTTACCATTTGGTATATATTGCATGCACTCACGAACTGAGTGATGTGATCTGAGACGAGTTTCAATGAAAGGGAAACTAACCTTTCTTACTCGTTATTTAACATAGTAAAAAATCTGCATGATGGATTTGTATAACTTTAGAATGAGAATATTTCAATTGATTTTAAATCAATTGGTTTATTTGAAGATTCTTGAATCCTTAATTTTCATGTGTGGCCACAGGGTCATATAACCCTGTGTTTTTATACCAGACTGCTTCAGGATTTACAGCTGATGAACTTGACATGTTCATGAACCCCAAACGATCCAAAATGTTCCTGCAGAACATGCAGTTCTGCATTTTTCACAGGGACGGCTGTTGCTAAGCAACCAATGACATTACCACAGCAACTTCAGCATCATCAGATGACAGAAAGAAAATGTAAGTAAAGGAAACGCTTGTCTGGTTTTGAATACTGTGGTGCCGGGATTGTGTTCTGGACTGGGCGGATTTTTCTGAGCACCTCTGTGCTTCTGCCTGATTCAGCTGCAGACATTTGCCACTTTGTGTCTGTCTGGTGGGGATTGTGTAAATGGAGAAATGTTAGATAATTGAATGCACTGCGGTAGGCCTATATGAGTACTATCCTGGCTTCTCTTAAAGTTGTGGTGCATCAAGACTTTTGTGAAATGCTGAATAACCATATCATTGGTAAACGCAGACAAACTTATAAAAGGTAATCATACAAATCAATTGTGATTTTTTTCACAGAAATGGGTTTCTTCAACTATGGGTGCTTTTGGACTTGTGGATGTTTTGAAATGAAACTCACAAAACACTTTCGAAACAGACTTCTTTTTATTTTGTGGATATACAGTAGCATTGCTGGATCATTTTCATTTCCAATACATCTTGAATCAAGTTCATTTCTGTTGTGACGAAAAGTCTACAAAAAATCGGACAAAAAAACAATTCATTTCATTTCACACACATTCATTCATTCGGGATACACCTGACACAGAAGACCTATAAGAACATCTTGCTCTCTCCTTGACTAATCTATCTAAAAATAAATGAGAAGAGAGGAGGATGAGCACCCGGAAGAGGATGGGGGGATAATAGGAGGTTAAAGAGTGTGCAGGTGGAGCTCACTTTTCTCTTATCCTTTCTTCCTATCTGCCTATCACAGTGCAGATCGCAGTGGGATACCGGTCGTGTGTTTCAGAGTCTATGTCCTTATTGGCTTGTGTCTCAGCCCTGTTCATAAAGTGTGATGAACAAACTTCACTCCTCCCTTTCTGTCTGTAACCATGTGTCTGACTATGATGAGCATGGCAGCATGTGCACTGTTGTCATGGCTGGTGAGTATTGTCCGTTTCCCTATAGAATAGAGTTGCACCACCATGCAACTAGTTTCCACAAGTACAGATAACACAACTCTGTGTGCTTAACAATACTACTGTACTTCCAAAAGGTGACAATAGTGCTATTCAGTAGAAAATAGATGGGGTGGACTTTATATTTTTTTCTTTGGGGATTTAATTATTGAGATACCGTTAAATAATGACCTGCATGCAGTTTCTCTAACATGATGCTTAAATAGCATTCTGGGCAATGGTCTGTAGGGTTTATGTCAGCATAAAAGGGAAAGAAACCTTTTGTTTTTCGGGGGGTGTTAAAAAATGCCCTGATAGGATGCATGTTTCAAAATAATTGAAATATTGCACTATTGTTTACATTTATTCAATGATTGTAATACTTCAAAAAGTTATTTATAGTCAAAGTTTTATATGGACATAGATAACAAAGAGACTGGCGAGACATAAAGAAATTATTTTTCTTCCCCCCAAAAAATTTGAAATATGTACTGTATGTTATTTTTATCATGTTTTAGGAATGAGATGTTTTAGAGGTCCAGTGTGTAATTTTTTATATACATAACTAGTCTTGAGAAGACTTTACATAATGAAGCGTTATGTTTTTATTGCCTTAGAATGAACTCTTTCTACATACACTATGGGTCCCCTTACATGGAATTCACCATGTTGTTTCTTCAGTAGGCCTAAATGGAAAAATTCATATTGACAGCGCTATTAACGTTTATGTCTAGCTTCCGATATCCATCTGCTGCACATGAACCATAGGCTAATTTTTCCTAGCAAATGGCGTGAGTTCCGGTGATGAACGCGGCATTTTTCATTTTTTGTTCCAATAGGAGGCCACCTCCTCCACAATATGTGTAAATGAAAGCCGAAAGATTTTTGAGCACCCGTCTGAATAAAAAATGACACGTGACAGTGTTTTATACTTCAAGGACATGCGCAAAATAAGGCCTTCGATCTTCAAATCCACACAGACTGTGATATTTGGGCCATGGCCAAATACAGGACGCTACACACTCTTTCTGGTTTCTAAGGTAGATGGACCGCTGCTAAAGAAATGACACTCATCGGCTCATCCGTGTAGTCAAGTCAAATCATTGTAGGGCCTGTCAAAAGCAGCCAGCTGAGTGGGTTAAGTGTGCATTGCCAAACTTAGAGACAGCAGTGAGAAAAATCTTGTGCTTAGGTGAACCACCGATGAACAAAGTTATAATAAAACTGAAAAAATAGATCGGAACAAAAATATTATGTTACAGTGTACAAGTGAAACAACTCATTGTCCAGCTAAGAGGATGATATTAGCTCAGTCATGTGACTCTAGACCCCCTGCAGTGCTGTGTGCGAGTGATAAGTAATAGAAGCTGTGATTAGACAGATTGTTTAAGGGGCTTAGTGGACAGTATCAAGCGATTCAGTCTCTTATTCTCTTTATCTGGAGTAGAGACCAGGCCCCCTCTCACTCATCTACTGAACATCTCTCCATTTTCTAACCTGCCTCATCCCATGCTGTTTCCCCTCTGACCGTCAGGCGGGAAGGTCGTGCTGTGCTGGAGGAGAAGACGGAAGAGGAGGGGGAGGAGATCAGAACAGCATGGTGAGTAAAGAAAGGCCGTTGAGAGAACGTATTGGATGCTGGATGATTTTGTGTGCGCATGTGTGCATCACTTTAAGGGAAAACTATAATTCTGTTATGACAGTTTGTCATGAATTATCCCCCCCCCCATGTTGTTCCAATCATTTCGTTGTTCTGCTGAACACAAAGAAAGATATTTGGAAGAATGTTAGCAACTAACATTTCTGGGATATCATTGACAACCACAGTAGGAACAATTACAATGGGAGTCAAAGGTGGCTTAGAACTGGTTTTCAATATTTTTTTAAATATCTAATTTTGTGTTCAAACTGAATTTTTTGTACTATAGGAGTCAAGGATGTCCCGGAGCTGTCAGTTGCTAATGTTTTTCCAATTATTTTTCAGTTCATTAGAACGAGGAAATGTATAGAGGTTTGGAACAACTTTGGGCGGCATATCACTTGAAAATATACGGTATGGTCCACAATGGGGCATATGTCAAAAGATTTTGCCCACTTTGTGCATAAGAGAACACCACATGGTTTCTCCTTTCTGCTGTCTACCCTGCTGAAAAGACCCTTTAAACAGAAAAGGTCAGGTTCACTAGAAACATTAAAAGGACATTTGATTTACCATGTTCATCTAAACATGTCAGCCGATATAACTGAAGAAAAATGTTAAGTCATAAAAAGATATTATAGAGATTAAAGCATTACTTTAAAATTAAATTACAGAAATAGAGGCACTAAGTCAACGACCTTTGATGAGAGAAATACTGAAAAATGTTAAATTATGTAATAATGTCCTTAAAGAGGGAAGGGACCACAGATGTATTAAAGAGACCAAACACAACATTTATTCATTCTTATGTTGTTACTAACATACTGATACTTTCATTATATGTACTGCATTTGTCTACCATTGATTTGCACAGAATTGTAAGCAATACATGTTATGTGAGTCTCTAACGTTACCAATAAGCCTTACCCTGTTTGTTCAACATTTTCTGTATTCATTTGGCTGTACTGATAACAATCAAAAACACATTTTGAAAATTTTATTGTACATACTTTATTATTAAAGCAACATTGGGTTAAAAAGGCATAACAGAATGTGTTGTTACATGCTGACCATGAACTTTCTTCCAAGTGGGAAACCTAAAAAATATTTCCTAGTGGTGAAGCTTTCGGTTGTTTCTATCGTGTCTTATTACAACATATTTCACAAGAAGAACTTATCATTTTATCTCTAAAATGAAGTGAAATTGAATAAAAAAGAGTTGATATCTCAGAGTTGATACCTTATAAATGGTGGCAAAACCCATAATGCAAGTCAAGTCAGCTTTATTTATATAGCGTTTTTTACAATTTCCATTGTTACAAAGCAGCTGTACAGGAAAACATTGACTATAAGCAAAACATAAAAGGTTATGCAAGTCAAAACACAGGTCAAATATCAGACAGACTATAAACTCTATATGCAGTGTTAATTAAGTTAATGCACTTCGATTCTTGTGAGTGTGACACCTGACAAAGACCGATAAACCGAATAAGACTGATTTGCATCAATGTGTAACTTATCTCTTGCTTTTTGATTCTTGAATCGTTGAGTTAAAGGAATACTTCACCCCAAAATGAAAATTCTGTCATCATTTACTCACCTTCGAGTTGTTCCAAATCTGTAGCCTATAAATGTTTTTGGTCTGATTAAAACAGAGAAAGTTATTTGAAAGAATGCTAATAACCAGTCAGATTTTGCCGACCTTTGTCTAGCATAGTTGGAAACATACAATGGTAGCCAAGTGCCCCAGAACTGTTTGCTGTCCAACATTCTTCATGTGTTCAACCAAATAAAAAAAATGATAAAGTAATTTTTCCTACTATGGGACTCAATGTAGAAAAGATCTGTCCGGTTATAAGCAGGGGTTAAATTAGGCCGAGGCCGTCCGGGTCGGAGCACCGGCACCTAGGCTGATCGTCCCGCTCTGCTCCCTGTATGTGTGTGGCTTTTCTGATGTTATATCTGCAAGTTGTAGACATACCGCTTCTCGTCCGGTGCGATCTGTTGTTTTAACATTGTTTGTGAAGATGGCTTAACTTCCAAATTATGTCATTTTGATCAAATTTAAGCAATTAAATAGGCTTGTTTATGGTGTGTGCGCCTGCAACAATGCACAAGTTAATGGGTCATCTCAGTCATTGTGAATGTTGTACGAAGTTTTGACAGAAAAGTAGCCTTCTGGAAATACAGAGGTCATACATACAATTCTGTCGACAATAATAAATGAATTTGAAATGGACACAAGGAAAGGGCACAGGCCTACAGAAAGATTTTATTCTTACATGTAGCTTTGTAAACTACTGCCATCTTTACAGTTTGTCAATTAATAAGATTATAAGCTTCATTTGCACACCCCCAAAATCCCCCACAAAGCCCTGACACATAACAAATCCCAATTGAACCCCTGGTTATAAGCACTCTTCCAAATATCTGTCCAAATATACACTTATACTTATTTGGAACGGCTGGAAGGTGAGTCAATGAAGACAGAATTTTCATTTTAGGTTGACGTATCCCTTTAATGCGTATGCTTGTGTGTGTGCGAAGCATGAGCATGACTAACAGATGTGGTGGAGAGGCAGTGATGTCATGCAGCTATTTATAGACTCTCTAACATGCAAAAAATGTCCCTTCATCTCAAAATCACCTTATTGAAAAGCCTTTACATTGTACCCAGAATGCATGTGCATACAGTAAATGTCTTAGAAGCAGGTTGGTGGTAACACACACGCACACTACTGCTGATCTGATATTTTGTGTTTATCTGTGTGAACTTGTGTATATGTTACAAAAAGCAAGAACAGCAAGAGCGGGAGAATGATGATGTGTGCCTGAAATCTAGCCACCGCAGTTTTTCAAACTAATGAGGAAGATGCGACATCGTGTGTGTGTGTGTGTTTGTGTGTGTGCATGTATTCATCTATTCAGAATTTAATCCTAATAACAAGCTTCATCATAAGCAATGACAGTTTGGGGCTAGTAACCCGGCTATTTGTGCTCTCTGTGTTTGCAATGCATACACACCTACACGATTCATTGTGCCCACATAAATTTATGTTAGCGCTAAATGCTAGCCTAGTGCTAATAAGCTCTGAGGACCTGTACCTGGAGAAGAGGCATGAAATATCTGTTTCAAGGACAATAAAAAAATCAAGGACAGCACATATATACGTTTCATTCCAGGAAATTCAGAAAAAAACTATTAAGATAACTGAGTAAAAAAAGACAGACATTATAGCATATGCAACCTTCCCCTGGGGCTAGTTGTCACAAAAAAATTATATACATGATGTGTATAGGCTTTTCTCTGCAAGTTAGTTTTTGTATTTAATGATAAGGGCATTATAAAGGTTTAGGTTATAAGAAAAAGTTATTTTTACCACACAAAGGCCTTTTGGATTAGGAGTACATTTAACACAGAGTCCTGACACACAAGGAACACGGTGAGCTACACTTAATCTTTATTTGATTGCTCGTTTTAAAACCCTTGGCCCAAAACCTCTCTCCCTCCAACCTCTTCTTTATTCCCGCTCTTTCATCTCTCCTTAATCCCGGTCTATTCCTATCTTGTCCTCTGTTCCTTTCACAGAAGTCATTACGCAACGAGGGACGCATGGCATGCGGTCATATTAATCTTGAGGGGGGTGACGTCTGTCTGTTTTGCAGAGACCTATGTTTTCTTAATACTAAAATACTCCCTGTCTCCTTCATTTATCTTTGTATTTCACATTCTTCTGTTCGCTGCATTATTTCACTTTGAATTCTGGCGTGTGATGCTGTGACCTTTACTGAGGTTGTTTCCTCCTCATCATCCCCTTTAAGACTCTCAATCCTGCAAGGTCGTTTCCAAGGACACCGTGCTCTTACTGTTTGGCCTCCTGATTGGCTATCTGCCTCTTAAAGAGGAAGTGACCAGGAAGCACATGTCGTTCGGAATTGAACGGCGTAACCTCACGCTCACGCAGAATCATGGCTGCAGAGTCAGCAGTCACAGAATCTGAGCTCTGCTATTACTTAAGATGTGCTCTGTAAAAAAATACATCCCTCCTGAGAGAGAATGTTCAGTAGCAAACGAGCCCAAATTCTTCTCTTTAGGTTAATCTAAGAGCACTGGTCGCCAATTCTTCTTTTAGTTTATGAGGAAACTAATTTGAGGAAACCTCTACATTCATTAGATTCACTATTTTGTCCTTCTGACATTGGTGTGACCTTAACAGAGAATCCTGACCTAGTTTAGGCACAGAAGTGAATGAGGATATTTAATTAGATTAGACTGTAAATGGTTGCCCTTCAACAGATATATTATCTAACTTTGTTTTATTCTGATCTCATGTCATCCATGTGTTTCTGCCTCTCCAATCTCCTCCTCCTGTATTGCCTCTCTATGTGTGCTTACTCTCATTCAAATTGATTCAACACTGATCATTTTACAGAATATGTAATTTCATGTTTTAAAGCTGTTTATGATGAAGTAGGTTCCGATCATGCTACGCTAAAACATAATGCAACTGCCAGAGATGAAAATTAGGGTTTCTTTGACTCTTGCCTCCGTCTCTTCCTCATTTCACCCTGTTCTGAGTCAGCAAAATGACTAAGAGATGTGATCACCTGACCGCTGTTGCTGTGGAGACGGAGATTTTTCCTCTCTCTGCAGCAAGGGGGGTAGGGGATACTGGAAAAGGTTAAAGAAGGATAGAGCATGGTGTTAGCCATTTTGTTTTTTTTTATTCTGAAAAAGCTTTATTTGTTACACTGTAGGCCAAGGACTACGCCGCATGGTTTTGTTATAGGGGACTTTATTTGGCACACAATTTATTAACCTATAAGCAATATGATTTGTAACTTGGGTAACTGATGTGGCAAAAAGCTTTGTGATTTCAATGTAAATACTAGTCAATGCAATATGTTACACACTATACTTACATAAACAGTATCTAGTTTATGTTTCTAATATTAAAAATGTGAAAAATCTGAAAAGCTAAAAAAATCACACATTTTTGTGATCTATGCAATGACATGCAGGTTTTCTTTTAACGCAAGTGCAGTGGGGGATGTAGCAAAGTTTGACAGATTCATGGGCGGCACAATGTCTGTCCCCTCTGAAATACAGAACCACTACTTTCCAATGCAAATCAAAAAACTGGCCCTGTGTATGTCCTCAGAGAATACATTAGCAGGTGCCTTCCATCAAACCCTATATATCTCTTATGTGTAAGGTGATGTGTTTTTAGTGTTTTAGCTCAAATACAGTTGCCACATGTCATGCATATTTGCTCAAATATTAACCAAAATATCCTCGTTCAGTTCATTAACCTGGTGCTAGGTATTTCTTTTCACATATGAACATATAAATGTCATGTATAGAGGTTTGCGGTGAGGGGTCTGAAAATGGTGAATCTGACTTTGGTTAAGATACTGTTCATTCTGTTCAGATGTCTGGAGTAAGAGGAGTTTTCTGTGTCTGTGATACTCTTGCTTAACTGTGAAAGAAACCATCAGCGTGATTAATATTCCCTGATGTATGCAGTTGTCTATAAAATAATTTCCTGCAGTTTTTTATTTGTAAAAGTGGATATAAATCCTTTAAATGTGTCTATAGCACTTGAAGGTCAAAGCGTATGTGCTGGCATACTAAGCTTGACCTTCTGTAATTTTTCCAGGGTCACCGAGTTTAAGGTCACACTTTGATTCTTTCAGCAGCACAATACGTAGCTCAAGAATGAACTAGATGTATAGAATCGCTACAATAAGGAAAGAGAGGAACAGATAAAGAAAGAGGGCAAGATATACACTGATTATGAAGGAAAGCAAGAGATATTTGCAAAAAGATTGCAGCATTCTTATAGATATAATTACAATATTATTAAAGATTTTTTTTGTGAAATACAAAAAAGACATGCACAACACACAGAAAGAAAGAAAAAATTATATTGTAAATCCATCTGATAACAGCAAAAAAATGTGCAATATATAAAAAATAATTATATACAGTATTCACTTAAACAGTTTTTAAAAGATTAACAGTTAAAGTGTTAAGTTCTGATAGTACATTATGTTTTTTTAACTCATAGAACATAATGTGCTTAAGGCCTGCTGCAGTGCTGGTCCTACATGTTCCCGCATGTTCTCATTCTGGATAACATTCAATTTAACGTAAGAAAACGTTCAAATAACCAATAAACCAAACACGTTTACAATACGCGAATCGTCCAACCACACCGATCGAGACTTAGCAGATTTTTGTCCATTTTATCATAAAGAGATTTTCTCAGAGCACACGATGATGCTGTACCGCTGTCCACCTTTGGAATTCTGCAGTACCGCAGGAGGGGCCATCCGCGCATTCGATTGGTGTATGTTACCTGGTGCGTTCACGTCGATTGGACAAACGACACGTCGATAATAAGGCGTGCGTGTGTTCATTGGCTCAGACAGAAAATATAGGCGTTTCCAGCGAGACACTTGTTTATGAGGTCGGTCATTTAGAGAAGCGCATCCCTTACATCCACCGGCGCTTCTTTCTAATCGGAGTGGTGCGGCAGCTGGCAGTGCCGCGGAGGGAGACCAGACCACAAAAAGGGGGGAGTGCGGCTTCTTAGTTCTGCCGGCTTTATCGCAACAACCAAGAGCAGTGCACGAGACCGGCATCTCTGCGAAATGCACCGCCTTTTCGTCAGATTTCATTTGGTCATTTAGTATATCCGCATTCTTTAGAACGCTGTCATATACGCTAACTTAATGTTGCGACGAATAGCTATTATATATTGACGTGAAAGTATACGCGCTTGTCGGCCGAGTAAAGCTCTGAAAAACAAGTTTTAGTCTCAGTTCCTAATTGTTCGGTTTTATTAAGATCTTCTTTGATTACTGACATCATATCTTCGTGAAAGGCTGTCTCTCCATCACTGTCATTGTACCTGAGGAGAACGGACTGACTGCGCAACCATGGGGGTAAGACCGGCATCTCTCTCACCCCCCCCCCCTCTTTTTACTGTCTCATTTACTCAAAAAAGTGCAAGAATATTTTTAATGAAAATTTCCATATAAATCCAGCAAACTGCAGAGTCATGTCCTGCATTATCAGACATGAAGTGACAGAATGACATTGACTTGTGTATGCGAATTTGTTATACATCATCACAGACTGCGACAAACAGACAATGACATTAAAGAAACGTTGCCCATTACCTAATAATTAAGAATTATTAAAAAAATATATTTATTTTAATGAATCATACGACGTTTTCGAACTTTGCTGTGGTCTAGTTTATGTGCTTTTCAAAACGCTGTTATCTTCAATGAAAACGTAAATTGGTGCAGTGTGAATTATTATATCTGGACGTTCTTGTGCCAGTCTAATCGGGTTATGCAGACTTTCTAAAGGGCATCACTGCGTCATACTGCCTTTGCGTCATGCGCGTGCCCATTATGTATAATTGACTTATTTTACTCTGCTTATTTATTCACACGTATTGTTTATCTGGCTTTATAAACACGTTCACGTTATTTTGATATGTTCTTTTCGTGGTACGCAATGTAGGTATCGCCCCATCCTCCCCTCTCTCAGACATCCTTCCCTTTCTTCTCGTCACCGACCGCAACGCGCATTTCCTGTTCTGTAGCCTACAGTCAGTGCGCTGAACGGATAAATAAACAGGAATGTATTTAAATGCATGTTTGCGGTATTATCGCGTTTATAGAATCGTCTGATATCGGGATATGTCCACACACTTGATCTCGGTCCATCGCTGAAACCCATGCGTCATAATGCGGTTACTGGGAATCTGTGCTCAAACCGGCTTATTTCCAACATCTGTGACAACTCAGCGCGGGTAATGACTGTCTGGGCATCGCAGCATGACAGATCTTATAGATTCGTTTCTGAATGATGGCCAGAAAGGTCGAATTTGGATCTAGAGCGTTAAGGA
This sequence comes from Barbatula barbatula, assembly GCF_947034865.1. Classification (NCBI taxonomy): domain Eukaryota; kingdom Metazoa; phylum Chordata; class Actinopteri; order Cypriniformes; family Nemacheilidae; genus Barbatula; species Barbatula barbatula. Next base: position 12,537,908 of record NC_136775.1, read on the forward strand.
GTCATGCAAGTCGTGTGTAACTGCGTCGAGGGTGAAACGAATGTCAGACTTGCGCAATGTCGCCGATCAGTATAGATTCAGCAACTTAGATGTATATTTTCAATTAGATTTGAATCGACACGTCCAACAACTGTAATTCATTGTGAAGAACTACCTGCGTGTCGTTGCGCATAGCGGTGCGCAGTTGGAAAGCCGGTTCGCAGCTGCGCATATGTAGGCTACTTTAACGTCCTAACCACTGACAGATGAACCGGAAATCCACTAGAAATTCTCAATGTTGCAGAGCTCAATGACGTGCTCCAAAACCGATGACATGTACGTATGCAAGAAATGATTACGCAAACAGTTTTGTCATGTCAAGGATGAATCTTGTGTACGGGTTAACCTGGTTAAGAGAAACAACACTGGTTGATCTAACTGCAGCCTGATGTGCAGAAAGCTGTCGCAGTGATGCACCACAACCCTCATCACCACATCTGTTTCATTCCCCATAGGCCGCTTCTGCGTCAGACATGAGGCGGAGCCACGCGAGTGGAAAATCCCTGTGTCTGTCTGTGTAATTGGCAAATGCTGATGCCGAAAGCATATAGATATTGACTAAAGTGAATTGGGGTCATGTAAATGTAGCTAAAATCTTAACGCCAGCAGACCGTGTTACAACATCCACAGCATCATCACAGCACCCATATTACCAAATTAGAATATAAATGAATACACCCCTTAAGAAATAACACAGTACATATACAATTGTTCAGTTTTTAAAGAAGCGAAAAGAACAGATGAAATTATAGTTTTGCAGTCAATCATTTATATTGTGTGCAATGTTAATGAACTCACAATGCATACCTTTATATCATGCCAATATACATTTCTGAACTGAGAGAAAACATCTGGTGATGACATTACAGTATGTAGGCTACCGCCTGATCTTTAGACACGTGAGGATGCAGCAGTGCTTGGGACAGGGTGCGTATGTGTATGCAACTGCATATGCAGGTGATTGAATGTGGAAGGAGAGCAGGGGAAGGGGTGGGTGTGCTGCAGCAGAACTGTGTAGAAGGGAGGGGCAGGAAGGGAGAGACACAGATCCTGTTACTTGTAATTAGCCTGACTGAGCTTGGGTTTCCACAGTGTGAGTGGGCTGGGTTACCTGGGCACAGATGCCACGGGCACACAGTTACACAAAGAAAATGAGAGAGGGGTGTGGATTGAATAATGTGGATGGATTGATTGTTAATGTTTGATATTGTGTGTGATTTCATCAATACAACAGCATTCACTACTACTTTACATTGTGTAAAATTCACCGTTCTATGTTTACGCTGTGGTGAGTTTGTATTTCGGTGAACTTGTTTATTGGGATGTTTAATGAGATTATGTAAATAGAGTAAATCTAAAGTATATGTAATTTTTGATCATTTAGCCATGAGACTCTGAGATCTATTTTTTATATTTTATTGATGCTTTTGTGCAGTGATATTTTGTAGCAGTTCTCCCGTGCCCTGAATCAGTAAGATTTGTGCATGTGTTGCATGTTTTTTTTGTGCCAGTCCTCCTTAAATTCTTAAGGTTGAACCACAGTTTCCACATATCATTTTTTCATCTTTAAATAAATAAAAAATAAGCAAACATTTAATTTCCCCAAAGCTAACGACTACTGTATTCTGACATATAACAATAAATTGTCAAGGATCACATGAAAACATATATGACTTTTATCTAATTGGCTCTGACCGGACACCTTTCACATAGTCTGTGTTGTCGATTGTGAAATAGGTTTCATTGGATCCTGTTCTGTTTCATTGAAACATTCTGTCCTAGGGATGTCTGTACGTATTGTGGACAAGGTCACATTACCCTCTCCTGTGTAACTGCCCCCACAGATCTGTTGGTCCATTGGGGGAGATGGGTGGAGGGCCTGGTTCATGTTCCATGTCCACACCGCACCAATCATTTATTAATGTAATCCTTTGTTGGAAGGTGAAGCAGAGAAGAAACAGTCCACATGGAATTGGCTTTAAATGAAGCTGCAGGAAACAATGCCAAAAACTTCAGAGGCAGTATATAGGACATCATAGACGTTCCCCAATTTGCTCTTGAAGAAGAAAAACTAATTGAGTGCACTATATTTTACACAATATTGGATGTTAGATAACACTGTAGTTTAAAGAATAAAGAAGAATCCACAGACAACTCTCATGAAATGTCAAGTATCTCTGTTTCCTGCTGTGACTGTACTGTCCTGCAGGACAGTGATTTATTGTTGTAATCACAAGCACACACACGCATACAGATGCCCTACACCCTGGTAAAGCTGCTGGGCTCAGTGGATCAAGTTTGGACAGATGGTAGGATAGAATGATGAATGGAGAAAAACAGGAGGGGTAAAGAGTGGTAACACTTAAAAAAAACAGATTATAGATAGTGAATTCCTCTTAATTTACAAAACACAGACCATATCAAACTTTATTTTTTATTTCTTACTGTAACACTTTACAGTAAGATATTATCTGTTAAAAAAAGTAAATGCATTAGCTAACATTCGATGAAAATGAACAATAATTAATTTCAACATTTACTAATAGATTTATAAAATCAAACGCAATTAAAACACCATGAACGTTTCTTTCTTCCCTTCCCCTTACTCAACTTCCCTTCAAGTGTTATGTGTGTCATGCTGTGCCCTGGGTTATTTAAGGATTCTTTGGTGCAGAAGTGGATTAAATAATCTCATTAAACCTGATTTATATTTAAACTTTCTATTTAAAGTAATTGGTTGTCGATTAAACTGTTTGGGCATCACTTTATGTGCACACACAGTAAATGCATCATGATTATAACATTATGTAAAATGACTAATTTATTTAATAAGTATTTTATAATTGTCAGGTGAGACGGTTTAAAAATATTTTATGGGTGTCTAGTGGGTCTGGTGCGCTTTTAAAAACTGACAATGAATATAGCTCTTTTGAGGCTGAGATGATGCAGTTGGAGCTAATCCCAGTCTGCCGTAATCAGATTATTTAATCTGTACTTGCCTGGTCTACATCTCACAGCATAACAGATGGTACACCAAGGCCCCAAGGTCACACATGCGCGTGCACGCACACACACACACACACACACACACACACACACACACACACAGACACATACTCATATACTGGATGAAGTGTTGTCTGCTATTGAACAACAGCACAGTCCTCATGACTCACACTGTAAAGGTCAGTCTCCCTAGAGTCACGCGTACATACTCCTCGCACATGAACCCACATCATAGTGGCCTTTACAGTATCGACATGTCTTTAAAAAATATTTTACACTGTCACACTAGTACTATATCACACACAAACACACCGAACAGCCCTCTGAGGGCAGTATTTGATTATATGTGTCTGCTGCAATAACAGTCGTTTAAACTGCTGTATGTACAGCTGCCGGAAGATATTTATCAGGACTAATAGCTGAAGAGACTGGACTGAGGAGACAGGATCTGGCAGGAATTCCCTCCAGTCCAGAATCTTCCGTTCAATTCTATATTCCATCCAGTATTTTCCCTAAAACCAACTGGATGATTGACACTTTGTGATAACAATGTTTGTGTTGTAGGGATTTTTCAACGATTTCAGTCCAGTTTACATAGTTACTTCCAGCAAGTGATGGCAAGGGACTGTTATGAGCGAGTCTGTCAGTCAGCAGATTATTCAACCATTTCAGTCCAAAAGTCTGCTTTATTCAGGAACTAACTAAATATGTCAATCATAGCTATTCAAGAGTTAATCCCACATTAACATGGCGATGTTTTTCCCGAAACTTTGCAGGGTGTGTGTGGCCGTTGGTCTTAGCAACATGAAAAACAATATTTATCCAATTCTGAATGGATTATATATAGCACAGAAACCTCACAACTAGCACTCCCTTCATAATTACTAAAAAGCTGTCACTCATTTTCATCGAGGTCTCTAGCACCCCAGAACCAGGCCTAATAATAATTTACGCAAGGAATACAGAAGCCCCGACATGGAGTGTACATTTACATTTAGGCATTTGGCATACGCTTTTATCCAAAGCGACTTACATGGCATTACCCTATACATTTTACATAGGTATCTGCAATCCCCTGGGATCGAACCCACAACCTTGAGTTGTAAACACAATGCTCTTACCACTGAGCTACAGGAAAGAGTTGATAAACATAGTGGATAGATATATAGAGAGAGAAAATTATCCTTCAAAAAGTCTGCGAGTGAAGGTTTATTATTCTCCATTTTTTAGCTGAAGTTAGCATTGCCAGAGCAACGGCAATCAAGCAGTCATGTCAACGATGTCCTGTGCATGGTGGTCTTTAGACGTGGGGCTGGGTGTTTAAAATGTAGAGATACATGACAACTAGCCCATAAACAAACTAAATTTACCAAATCGATTGCATGAATTTATTCATACTTGTCATCATCATTTTTACTCAAATACAAATATCTGAGGGACCCACCTAAAACTATTTTTTTACCTCTTATGGGCGTCCAATTCGAGTACTGGCTAGAGGAAAAGAGAGATGAGTACAGGAGAAATATTTCTTTTGTTGATCTTGCTACTGGCAGACATGCTGCTTCATGCTCTGCGAACATTAATCTGGCCTGCTGATCTTATTGAAGCTGTAAGGGCGGCTCATGGCATTGAACCAAAATATTCATGACTCAACGTGCACTACATAGTTTTTAAAGTTATACACACTTCTGCAATTGCCGTTATTTACTCTAAAGAATGCATGGAGATCTAAACGTAACACATACGCACATACAGAGTCCTTCAGTTACATGAGCATGAATAATTAGTGAAAAGAGTTCAAGGGACAAACCTCTGTAGACTGTGTGTTTTCTGAATCAGTCAGTAGAAATGTCAGTGTGCAGCGTGTAATTCCAGCCTGTCGTATCTGGTTGTCTAACAGAGCATGTCAGATTTTTTCTTCATGAGAAACACATCGTTTTTTTTACCAAGAAAAGCACAATCACGTCAGAAAACTAGACTAAAACTAATATCACAACTTTAATAGGTTTCTATTTAATAGAACAATAATTTAAAAAAATTTCATTAATATTTATTTATATGACTAAATAATGAATGTCCTCTTTTGATTGACAAGATATGTCAGCCCTGCTTTTTTTAACTATTGGTCAATAGCCGATAGTGTGAAAAATTGCTTCAATCAATCCATACCGATTACTGGCCAATATATCGGTGCATTTCTAGATTGGAAATGTAATCACACATCGCTCTGTTTTGTTTGATCAGCAACATTAGCTTCATTTCTTACAGTGGATCTCTCAACATAAGGTTTACTCAAAGTTAATATTCATCTGATAGCTCTCCAAATTTGCACCGGGCCTGTCTGAGAGAGCAAGAGAGAGCTCTTCTCCTATTTCCACTCTGCATGTACGCCGCAGTGCAGGTATCATTGCAGATGTATCTGCAGCACACACACACACATTCACACCAATCACCTTTACATCTAAAGATAATACACACCTGCCATTCAAACATTAACAACAAACATTACTATGTTATATTCCTCTCTGTACATTTTGTTTGCCTCTTGTTTCTCTCATCAGTCCCTGTTTCTGTGTGTATTCAGCTGGTGCTGTAAATATCATAGAGATGAAAGAGGGTAGCGTGTTTGTGGTGTCTCCAGGTGTGTGATATCCGTTTTATCATGAGCTTTTTAACCTACAGCCAGATTGAAATACACTGAATGTGTGTGTTTCTGAGGCATTTTGGCTTTGATATCAGTGAGACTTGATAGGGGTTATCCTCACATTCTCTTCACTTAATTATTTAGTAGTCATCTGCCGTACACACACTTGTGCTTTTGTTACCGGACCTGTTGGTGTGTGTCTTGTGTGGGCTGTTGTGAAGGTCATTATGCGTGCTTCCATTACCTGTTAAAAGCTTTGTTCGCTTATAAAACCATTACTAAAACATTAGTTTTAACAGTTTTGGTAAGGTTAATTCTGCTTTTGGACACATAATGAAAGCGAAGAGCCTCACATTCCTCCTAACATCTAAGAGGGTTTGGGGTGAATTTAATGCACTTTGCACATGTTTGGACAGGCATAGTATGCGGCCGAGAGTTACCAGGCATTAAAGCAACGCTTTGGAACATTTGCTCATGGGATCCCCATGTGGTTGATAAGCCTGTTAGTGTCGTAAATAATATCGCTGTATAAGCTTCCCTGTGGGCAGAGTGATACATGTGAATTTGTTGACTAAACCGATGGAACAGAAACGTTGGAAGAATGCAGAAACGTTGTTTGGAAACTCTACCGCAGACAGGGGATGGGCGGGGCTGTGTGTACCCACCCGAACACAGAACTTACAGAGTGTGGTTGTGTCCGCTTTGAGGCTGCTCAGGTAGCAACGAGAGTAGAATTTGTCCAGTTAAGAGTTGTTCCAGCACTGAAATTATTTTAGAGACATTATCTTAAGGTCGAAAAACTACAGTGTTGCTTTAAATGCTGTCATTGAGATGACAAGTTCACACACTGATAAAGCAGCAGGGCAATATCTTATTACACCACAGCTCGTTCTCTCTCACTCTCTCTCGCAATCTCCATCTCTATGGATATCTCTCTCAATCTGTCACTTGTACCCTCCCCCATGCCTTCTCTTTTTCCATCTGTCCCCTGTACTGTTACACTTCTTTATCCATCCATCTTCCTCTCAAATTCTCATTCTTTTTTAATAGGTGTCACCTGGCCATGTGTGTAAGCATCTACGTGCATGCCCGTCTAGGCAGGCGTGTCGGTTGACCATAACAATGCAAATAAAACCCTCAGTCAAATATAATTTTGTGAGATGTACGGTGAATGTTGAGGCTCTATGGATGAGATCGGACATCACAGCCTTGATGAGTAAAGGAGAAGACAAACGCCAGTGTCACTCACCATCGTAAATAACAAGCTTCAAATGACATATCAATGATCTTCCTATTCTTTTCAATAGACTTTTACTCCAGCTTTGCCAGGCTGACTGTGTTCCGTAATCGAAACTCTATTTGTTGTTTTATAAAGGGGCGGTCGCTCGATATGTCTCGCGCACTCTTTTCATTTGAAATGACGTCAACATATCAAGTAATGCTTCGCGTTCCAAGGCATTGCAGTGCAGCTTTAAAGGAACAGTTCACATAAAAATGAAAATTTAGTCTTAATCACCCTCAAGTTACAAATCTGTATAAATGTCTTTATTCTGATGAACACAGAGAGACAAGAAATGCTTGTAACCAAACAGTTCTTGGACACCATTGACTAGCATAGTTACAATCATTCTTCCAAATGTCTTTCTCTGTGTTCTGTTCATCAGAAAAGATCAAAGAAATGTATACATATTTTAAACAACTCAATGGTGAGTAAATGGTGACAGAATTGTTCTTTTTGATTGAATTGTCCTTTTAATGGAAATCTTGTCATCTCTTATTAAGTCAACAGAGTCAAGAGTTATTGGTGCTCTTGTGTTTAGTGAATCCATTTTTCTACTGCCTGATGTCCTGTTCATCGTACACTGATCAATGTCAATGAGAACAAAGGGAGTGGGTTTAAGGGCGAGCCAGGGTCTTACCTTAGTAATTTCCTGGAAGGAAATGCACTTTATGCATTGGTGGTGCTAAAAACATAGTTCTATACTTCCTGAAGGGAACCATGTTGGCTCTCCTGGAAGCTCAGTATTGATCAGTCGGTGTAGTCAGATGATACTCAGTTTGCTGCTTTAATGCTGACTGCTCCATTAAAACAGAGTCTCAGGGGAGCCATCTTGGTTCTGCAGTATTAATGCGGCGCTATAGTTGCCCGCACATCCAGCCAATAAGAACAAAAGATTTACCAAGGGAGTGAATATTGATACTGCATTGAAAGTTGAAAAGTCAAACTCTGTCTATGACATATTAACTACCTCGACCTAGGAGAGAGAGTTCAATATAACAATTTGCACAATTGTATTCCAAGCTCAGTTATTTAACTAACTAAACTAAACTAAGTGCATGTAAACCTTAAACTCACAGGTTAAGTGATGGTGAACCTCCTGAAATTACTACGAAATGTAATAAAAACGTGAGAAAATCAATTTAGTTTAGCCGTGAGGTAAAATATAGCAATACTTTCATATAAATTCATTTTAAATATTCATTCTCCATCTCCACCTCTAAATACATTTCTCCCAGGCTTTATTTCTGAGAGCTTATTATGAAAAATAAATACTGTTTTACTACATCGCACCTTTTTTGCCTCTGTATAAACCCACAGAACTTTTTGATCTCTGTCTAAATGTAAAGCTATAGAACAAAGTATAAAAAATCAAATTTACGCTGTTGGACCCTCTAAACTGTGTTTGTGTTGAAAAGATTTTCACTACGCGTCTCAGACCTTACATGTCACTGGGATCTAAAACAGACTCATATTGTCTTTGCTGAAAATGATGCATTTTCTTTGTCAGATAGTGATTTCGGCTCCATATATAACCTTTTTAAGGTGACCACAGTTTGTGAGAAACTGTGTTTCGTCACCTTCCAGTATTATAAATTCACCAGACCGCTAATAATAAATAAATTCAGTTTCAAGTCCACAGCAGACAGAACGGAACTGATTCTTCTCTCTGTCCGTTATGTTTTAGTATGGACGGTCAGATAGCTACCGTGTGGCCACCACACAGGATAAAGATGATAAAGGTTCTCCCAAGAAGAAGGGAACAAAGAATCTTGATGATCTGAAGAAAGAAGTTCCTCTGGTAAGACTCTCATTGACAGAGTTGTCTTTCTGTCATGTTTGACTTTTTTCATAAATGTTGCTTTTTTAACCCACTTTTTAGACAGAACACAAGATGTCAATTGAGGAAGTATGCCGGAAGTTTCAGACAGACATTGTTCAGGTATTTATTATTTTGTGTTTGCACTACTTCTTACTGAACACTTGGGGGCAGCATACATCAGCAGTCTTCACTGTTACATAGACTTTTGTGTGGGTTACATACAAATATTGTGAGTTTACATCAGATAATTAAGGAGTCTTTATTTCTCTCTCTCCCTGCAAAAGGGTTTGACCAATGCAAAGGCTAGAGACTTTTTGGCTAGAGATGGGCCAAATTCTCTCACTCCACCTCCCACAACACCCGAGTGGGTAAAATTCTGTCGTCAGCTCTTCGGTGGTTTCTCCGTCTTGCTGTGGACCGGAGCCATTCTCTGCTTTCTAGCATATGCCATTCAGGCCGCTACTGAGGACGAGCCAGCTGGAGATAATGTGAGAACTGTTCTATTCCCATTTCTTTCCCTTATACCTACAGTATAAACCCATACAGAAACATAATTGCACAGATTTTCTCACAATGTGAGAAGTCCACCTCTCACCCCATTCCTCGTCACACACATACAGTATAAAATCTATAAACACACACACACATATTTACTCTATACGTATTTTCATATTTGTTGGGAATCAAACGATACTGGAGTTAAATGTCTTTTCTGGTGTCTTCTCAGTTGTATCTGGGTATCGTGCTGTCTGCTGTGGTCATCATCACCGGCTGCTTTTCCTACTTCCAAGAGGCAAAAAGCTCCAAGATCATGGAGTCCTTTAAGAACATGGTGCCTCAGGTACCACATCTTTCCATGCAAATTAAAACATGCATAAACTTGACAAAAACCAGCAAGCATGCGAGTGGATATAACATTCTTTCTGTCAACAGCAAGCGTTGGTGATCCGTGAAGGAGAGAAGATGGAGATCAACGCTGAAGAGGTGGTAGCAGGCGATCTGGTGGAAGTCAAAGGTGGAGACCGAATCCCAGCTGATCTCAGAATCGTCTCGGCTCATGGCTGCAAGGTACCTAAACTGTTCATAAGGACGAGATATCACTACCTAGCAGACACTTTTTATGGTGGTACCCAGAAGTCATGCATATTTGTGTCTCTGACATCATACACAGGTGGATAACTCCTCCCTCACTGGCGAATCAGAACCCCAGACCAGGTCACCTGATTGTACCCATGACAACCCTTTGGAAACTCGCAACATCGCTTTCTTCTCAACTAACTGTGTGGAAGGTGTAGGATTTATGTGTAGTACAGTCAAATTTAGTCTTAAATAATCCTAATAAATATTTATTGAATTGTTTTTTATTTCAAGCCTTAACAGGCGTACAATGCATCTCGGAATAGCCAAAGCTGTGAAGGATACATTCGTTCCATCCTTAAAAACCTGCAGAAAAAAATCAGCATTTTGGGGCTGCGTATGAAGCAGTTTTAAATGACTTGATCTATATAGATTTTTATTTATTTGAAACAAAAAAAGTTACGAATTACAGCTTTAGCTACTTCAGAGTCATTTTAAAGTAGCTTCCTCAACACTGGTCCTGAACGTTTCTGTGTGTCTGTCAGGTACCGCTCGTGGCATTGTGGTCTGCACCGGTGATCGCACCGTGATGGGGCGCATCGCCACACTCACCTCAGGACTCGAGTCGGGGAAAACCCCCATCGCCAAGGAGATTGAGCACTTTATTCACATCATCACAGGTGTGGCCGTCTTCCTGGGTATTAGTTTCTTCATTCTGGCTGTCATCCTTGGATACTCCTGGCTTGAGGCTGTCATTTTCCTCATCGGAATCATCGTCGCTAATGTGCCCGAGGGTCTGCTGGCAACTGTCACCGTGAGCCTCATATATTATACCCATATATTAATTTAAACATCGAAATCTAATTCAAGTATTTACAGTGCAACGATATCATCATTTAGCAAATATAAGCTTTTTTCATTCCATTTTATATTTCCCTGTTGGTCTGTGTCTCAGGTGTGTCTCACTCTGACGGCCAAGCGTATGGCTAAGAAGAACTGTCTGGTAAAGAATCTTGAAGCTGTGGAGACACTGGGTTCCACCTCAACTATCTGCTCTGACAAGACTGGAACTCTGACCCAGAATCGAATGACTGTGGCACACATGTGGTTCGACAACCAGATCCACGAAGCCGACACCACTGAAGATCAATCCGGTTTGCTATTTTTTTCCTTCCGCAATGCTTTGCAGATCTACTCTCCATTTAATCTTGCAATTTGACATAGTTTTTTACAATGTCTGATTTGGTCTTGTTCTTTAGGTGCATCATTTGATAAGAGCTCTGTGACATGGGTGTCTCTGGCCCGAGTTGCGGCTCTGTGTAACCGAGCAGTGTTTAAAGCAGGACAGGAAGCTCTGCCTATCCTAAAGAAGGATGTGGCGGGTGATGCATCTGAATCTGCCTTGCTGAAGTGTATCGAGCTGTCCTGTGGCTCTGTCAAGATGATGAGAGAGAAGAACAAGAAAGTTGCTGAAATTCCATTCAACTCTACCAACAAATACCAGGTTTGGCATCAACTGCTAGAAATAAAAAATGCAACGGATATCTCCGTTTTAAAGCCATGGTCACTTTTGTAAAGATGCATAACAGCACATCATGCGCTTGTCATTACCTGCCGCCCACTGCATGATATCCGAATATGTAACAGTAATTACAAAAATTAAGTATTAAAAAGGTAATTTCCAAATGATTCCTATAAAATATAATCCACAAGTAATCAAAAATAGTGTCTTTAGTGTCTAATAGTGTTTTTGATTCGGTACTCAAGGGGGCCCCCTGGTGATGAAGAGTCCCTACGCAACCTTGATAGTCTGCGTATAGGAAGTATCGGCTCTGTCTAATGCGTCTTTTTATCCCAGCTCTCCATCCATGAGACAGAGGACCCCAATGACAACCGTTACCTGCTGGTGATGAAGGGGGCGCCAGAGCGCATCCTCGATTGCTGCGCTACGATCATGCTACAGGGTAAAGAGCAGCCCATGGATGAGGAGATGAAGGAGGCCTTTCAGAATGCCTACTTGGAGCTTGGAGGACTTGGAGAGCGAGTATTGGGTGAGTATATTATATATCATATAATGTATTGTATAAATATATCAAATGTATTGTATATGCGCGGTTGAAGCAAGATGAACTTGTCTCCTTTCCGCAGGGTTCTGTCATTTCTTAATGCCCGAGGACCAATACCCAAAAGGCTTTGCCTTTGACACAGAAGATGTGAACTTCCAGACAGACAACTTGTGTTTCATGGGGCTGATGTCATTGATTGATCCACCCCGTGCTGCCGTGCCCGACGCTGTGGGAAAGTGCCGGTCTGCTGGAATCAAGGTCATCATGGTGACAGGAGATCACCCCATCACTGCCAAGGCCATTGCCAAGGGTGTGGGCATCATCTCGGAGGGTAACGAGACTGTGGAGGACATTGCCGCCCGCCTCAACATCCCCGTCAGTCAGGTGAATCCCAGGTAAGACCTTGCCAGACTGATACTAAAACACATTGAAGAGCCAAACAGATATGCCCTTGACAAGAAATTAAAATATAAATGTAATTTTTCTAATATGTGACCCTGAACAATAAAAAACTGTCTTAAAGGTACATTTTTCGAAATTGAGATTTATACAGTATCTGTATGGATTGTTAGGTTAGGTCAATATTGGGCCGAGAGACCACTATTTAAAACACTGGAATCAGAGGGTGCAAAAAAATCTAAATATTGAAAACCTTAAAAGTTGTTAAACAGAGGTGCTGTAGGAGGCCGTTGCTAAGAAGAGACACGTTTGTTTAAACCCTCTCTCTGTAATGACGTTGTGGAGAGAACAAGTATGGTTACAGTATGTCTTCCATTTGCTTTAGTGACCCCATGCACTTAAAAAGGTATAGATGTGTGAACAGAATATGCATATTTTGAGATGTAATAGAAGAATTTGATTAGCTGATTAAATATTCCTTTCTTATTTCCTTATTTCATGACATAAAATGTATTTGTTTTAAATGCTTAAATGTTCATTTTTTGTGTGCTGTAGGGATGCCAAAGCATGTGTGATTCATGGCACAGATCTGAAGGACTATTCTCAGGAGCAGATCGATGACGTTCTGAGAAACCACACGGAGATCGTGTTTGCTAGGACCTCTCCACAGCAGAAACTCATCATTGTCGAGGGCTGCCAGCGACAGGTACACCCACCCCGGCACATTAAGAGTCAATTTGCTTTATATTTATATCATTCCTAATCCTTTCTCTGTGTTTTGTTGTCTTTCAGGGGGCGATCGTGGCTGTAACAGGTGACGGTGTGAATGACTCTCCCGCCCTGAAGAAGGCTGATATCGGTGTTGCCATGGGCATCTCTGGCTCTGATGTGTCCAAACAGGCTGCTGACATGATTCTGCTGGATGATAACTTTGCCTCCATCGTCACCGGAGTGGAAGAGGGTAAGACCTCAGATGAAGACAGAACATAGCTGCGTTCCATTTGATAGGGTTCCTACGCAGTGTTCACTACACAGTGGACTTCGCTGACAAAAACAAAATGCTTAATTGGAATGGAACATCATCAAAGAAAGGCAATGGAAGGGCTGCGCGGATTATAATGCAAATAAATATTGTAACTTTACTTTTTATTTTAAAGAATTATACATAAACATAACACGCATTATGTCTCTAATCAATATAATCGAAACTTTTGTTTATTCTTGTATTTGATGCAGATTTTATTATTTGGAACTCTACTGTTATGCAATATTGAAATACATTTTATTTGGTCAACTATAGCAAAATGGATTAATCCTTACACGCATTTGGAAACTACTTTTTAGTTGCACAATAAAATATAAATTCAAATAATTCATCATCTCGAGTCTGTAGCCTATATAATAACAATGCTGCACAAAGTAAAATTACATATTTACGTGAAGCAAACCACAGTTTTTAATATAATTAACAATAATTAAATAAACTTTCACAATGTAGCAAAGCCATACGGAAACTCGTCCTTTGTTTTTCTGACTCATGACGCAACGCAATGGCAGTTGGGTGATTTTTCCCTTTCCAATTCCGGCGAAGTGGTGTACCGATGTTCACTTATTCCCTACGCCATTTGCAGTGCCCTTCAAACTGAACATGTTTGCTCCATTTGAAAATTAATCTCATAAAAAATGCGGAACACTCTGTGAAATCCACTTCGCAGTCCACTTACAGCCAAATGGAACGCACCTCCTGTGTTTTAGCTTAAACCCCTTACAGCAGGATCTCCAAGCCGTCCTGCAGACTGCAGCTCCAACCTTGTTTCAACACACCTGTTTGTAATTAACAAGCAACCCTGAACACCTTGACTAGCTGCTTTTGCTGTGTTTCATTAGGGTTGGAGCTGTAATCTTCAGGACGGCGGCAGAATTGGAGACCGCTGCCTTACAGGAAATGTAAATGCTAATGCATTTGTCTTCTTGCAGGTCGACTGATCTTTGATAATCTGAAGAAGTCCATTGCGTACACCTTGACCAGCAACATCCCTGAGATCACCCCCTTCCTGTTTTTCATCATAGTCAATATCCCTCTGCCCCTGGGCACCATCACCATCCTCTGTATCGACCTGGGCACTGACATGGTGATATATAGCAGTTAGAACCACGGAGTGCACACTCAGCGATGCACTTTTTACACACAAACACTCAAGATAATATGATTACATCATGCTCCCTACAAACTCATCAATAAACAATCTTTTTTACTCTAACTCTGCAGGTCCCCGCCATCTCACTAGCCTACGAGGCTGCTGAGAGTGACATCATGAAGAGGCAGCCAAGGAACCCTCTGAGAGACAAACTTGTGAACGAGCGTCTTATAAGCATCGCTTACGGACAGATTGGTTAGTTGAAAATGCTGAGAATAATCGATTTTGTTAATAAAACACCTTAGTTCTGTTACTGTGGAAAAAACGTATGTGTGTTTGTGTGTAGGTATGATCCAGGCTCTGGGTGGTTTCTTCAGCTACTTTGTGATTCTCGCCGAGAATGGCTTCCTGCCCTCTCTGCTTGTGGGCATCAGACTCAACTGGGATAACCGCTCCAATAATGACCTGGAAGACAGTTATGGACAGCAGTGGGTGGGTACCAGGTCCTCTCATGCATGCGGGATGTGCATGCATGTCTAAATGTTCAGACGCAGTAGATTTCTAAAAAAAACATTCCATCTGTAGTGAGAAGCATGTTGTAAACGTGTTTGCGTGTCCGTGCCCCACAGACATACGAGCAGAGGAAGATTGTTGAGTTCACATGTCACACAGCGTTCTTTGTCAGTATTGTGGTTGTACAATGGGCTGATGTCATCATCTGCAAGACCAGACGCAACTCAGTGTTCCAGCAAGGCATGAAGTGAGTTCAGGAAACGTGTGTGTGTGTTCATGTATGTGTTTGGACATGTGACTACGTGAAAGTAAGAGGCATTGTTTTTTGTAATTGTTCGTGTCCTTCGCAGGAATAAGATCCTAATATTTGGGCTGTTTGAAGAAACAGCTCTTGCTGCATTCCTCTCATACTGCCCAGGCATGGACGTGGCCCTTCGAATGTATCCACTTAAGTGAGTTTACCACACATATAAATAAATGTGTAAAATACATCACATTCTAGGGGTCTTTTCTACACAAAAACACAAATGCATGCTGTTTGTACCAGTTAGTGTTTTATTAACATGTTGAATTTTCATTTTATTTTTTTTCATTATGTTGCTGTAAGTTTTTTTGTATTTCAGTTTTAGTTTTAATTTCTATTTATTTCCAGTTAATGATTGAAGTTTTAATTAGCAAAAACAGATAACTCTGTTTTTATTGTCCATTCCAAGTATCCAAGTATTCCGAATATCAATCAAACAGCAGTTGGGTAAAAGTAATAATAAATAACAGCTAACTGTGTAATAAACACAGTTTATTAACTTGTGTAATAAAACACAATAAAATATCAAAAGAAAACATAAAAACATGATTTTTGAAATGATACAAAACTGTCTGTTTTTGCTAATCAACTCTTCAGTTTTAGTCTTTACCATATATAAATTATTGCTAAGGCAACATTTCTAATGTTTTCTAACACTTCCTAACTGTGAAATTAATAATCTTAATTAGATTAGATTAGATTAGATTCAACTTTATTGTCATTACACATATACAAGTACAGTGTAACGAAATGTAGTTTAGGTCTAACCAGAAGTGCAATTAGCAAGTGCAAGGATATACAGTTAGAATAAATACAGAATACAATATTGAGAAAATATTATACAGTTATGAAAATATTTTACAGTAGGTATGTTCTATGAAAATATGACAGTAGGTATATACTATGAACAATATATACAGAAGACTATATACTATGAACATTAACACTATGAACATTAATGTACAGGTGGATATGAGCAGATAATAATTTAGACTAAACAATAGTGCAAGTGATTTCAGTATGCATAGATTATTGACATTAGCTGTTAAAGTTGCAATGCAATAGGTGAGTTAATGCAGTTGTTGAAGTAACAGTGCAGTGGATGAGTTAATGCGGTTATTAAAGATACGGTGCAGTATAAGAGTTAATAATAGGTTGCAGTCCAGAAGATGAGTAGATGCAGTTGATAGAGTTACAGTGCAGTAGGTTAGTTAATGCAGTTATTGAGGTTACAGTGCAATAGATGAGTAGATGCAGTTAATAGAGTTACAGTGCAGTAGATTAGTTAATGCAGTTATTGAGGTTACAGTGCAATAGATGAGTAGATGCAGTTAATACAGTTACAGTGCAGTAGATTAGTGACTGCAGAATATGTTCAGTGTGTTTATTTTTGTATCAGTTTATTTTCGTCTGTGCTGTATTCAGCATATTTTTGAACTAAATTAAATCGTTGTTAGATCAAATACTTGCACCTATATGAAGGATGTTTTTACACCTAGTTCGTTTGAGCCCTCCAATCAAAAAATCCACTGCTGCACACAAAACTGGTGTTCTTATGATGTTATGGTGTTGACAAAAAAGGGTCGGAGATCACTTTAGTGCTCAAGAGGACCAAAAAAGAACTGGGCTCTCTTTTAAGTCCACTACACTGTGAACACCAAAAGGACTGAGGTCATTTTCAGCTAGTT
Organism: Barbatula barbatula; assembly: GCF_947034865.1. NCBI lineage: Eukaryota > Metazoa > Chordata > Actinopteri > Cypriniformes > Nemacheilidae > Barbatula > Barbatula barbatula. The sequence goes on from NC_136775.1 coordinate 12,554,883, forward strand.
CCCTTTCCAGTTCACTTTAAGTGAACTCTTTTTTTAAATGAGCTATATGTGAAAATACCCTTAAAAAACAAATACCAAAAACCCTCCAATGACTGATATTGACTTATCAAATACTCATATGATACAGTATATGATCACTGCAAATCAATTACACTTGTTCTTATACATAAGGTGTACATAATAACCATTTTGTGAAATAATTGAATTGATCTCTTCATTTCTTCAGGCCAACCTGGTGGTTCTGTGCATTTCCATACAGCTTCTTAATCTTTGTGTACGATGAGGTTCGAAAGCTGCTGATACGCCGGAACCCCGGAGGTGCGTTACTTGTCTCTGTTCCCACAAAAATGCAAGATATAATATATTGTCACTGTCCTTCCAAAACCTCCTAAATCCATATTTTGTGATTTTTAATCATTATTATAACTCACCTTTTTATTTTTGTCACTGGGTTTTGCAATTCAAAAGTATTAAAAAAGGGTTTGTCAACTTTGACAACACAGTTTGTAATCATTAATAAAGGTACATTGTTTTTTCTATTTTCAGAAAAACAGCTATATTAGAAATAGGAGGTTTCAGAAGGACAGCAGCGATATATTTAAATACATTTAGTATGATAATATTGGTCAGTAACCGTATGTAGGAACTAGGTATATTCAACATCTGTACAATGACATGATAGCACGGTAATTGGTAACATTGGCTGGCCAACTAGCTTCACTAGGAAGATGTTCTTGGTTGTGTAAAACCTAAAATGATCCATCACCATGAGCTTTTCTGAAAACTTATACTCTCTTTTTCTTGCAGGATGGGTGGAAAAGGAAACATACTATTGATCAACAAATTATATTCTTTACTCACATTCCTTCATCTTCCATTTTGTTCTACTTCCCCCTTGACCAAGGCACACAACCATTCCCCCCATCAAAGAGACAAAACCAATAGCACGTCTACCCCAAAGAAGAAACCATAAAGCACCTTTCAGACTCTCGACTGTCCACATCATGACCCCATTGCCTATAATACTCTTTGCATGTATTTTCACACGGCTGTGTACATAAAGTATTCTATATCTAAAATTGGCAGCTGCATAATCATTATGTAGATTCGAAAGGAGCATTTTACGCAAACAGAAAGTATGTACACTTGCTTATTAAAATGGCCATCCCTCCACCAGTCCCCTCACATATTCCTCTACACCATCTGTCCTACACTCACACACGGATACACAGATAACACAAACCTGATGTTGGATCCTAACGCACACACCTGTTTTACTTATATTTTGTAAAGAATTTTGCATGCAAAGTCATATTATGTTCTTTGTTCAGTTAAGAACATAATGGGACGGTTCAGTGGCTTTGAATAGCTTTTACATTTTTTATTTTCCATCGAAGTTTGATGGGAGCAGTTTGATTCTGTTTCTCACACTCACATCATTTCCTTCTTTCTCTTGATCTCTCGTCGTCATTAATTCTGTCTGTCATTGTTGGTGTGCTTGTTACAATAATCCAAAAATATTTCAATGACACTCTCAAACTCTGTGTGTTTTAGGAAAAAATGTAAACTTTACCACCTCTAAATGAAACAAATAAAGACGTATAATGGAAAACGAAAACACGAAAAACAGCATAAAACGATTCTCTTTGTATGTGCTCGCATCAATGGAAGCAGTTCAGTTTCATATTAAGTGTTGCACAGAAAACCAGCATGATATTGAACGGTGTCTCTGTAACAAAATCTACTGCCATCACAAAACTAAACGCATCGGGTTTTGTTTCCTTGCTTTGGTCACATTTTCACATATCTGGCACAGAGACAGATTTTAACTTTTATCCCTCATATCAAAAAATAAGGTAAAAAGTCTCAAGGTTTTCTTGACTAACCAATTGAGCCTGGTGTGTGAGTGCTCCACAGCTGGTTTAAATGAAGATGCAATGGGTTTGACAGTATCAGGTCTCGTTTTCTGAATGTGTGCGCGCGCGGTGAGGGATGGTACACTGTTGCAGTCACTCATTGACTGTGTTCATCTGACTAATGTGTGGATGTTGAGACACAGAAATAAAATACGTCTGATAGAACAGTGTGTCTGAAAGAGGTCAACTCCAATAAAACATCTAGTACATTTAATACTACAAAACTATGTCTGAGTCTTCATTTCCCCACTTTTTCATTCATGACCTTATCAGATTTGAACTTGAACGTTAGTACAGTTTTTACTTATTATAATGGTCCTTGCAACTAATGCAAACTGCAATTGGACATTTTTAAGATATTTAATATTTTTAATACTTTTATAAAAATAGGTTGTTATTTAATACACGTTTGCAGAGAGACAAATGTTCTTTTCTTGGTTTGAGCAATCAGGTTAACTACTACTTTACTATTTTCACTCCTATGAGAACTGATAAATAAAGAAAAATCTATTTCATACACTTTAATATTACAGTACCTTATACAGTATATACCAATGTAAAACACGAATAAACATAAAACCAAAGACTTTTCTTTCTGTGACTAATGTTCATCATGTAGCAGTGCATTTCTGCCAGTTATCTACGTGTGGAAAAGTACACTAAAGACATTATGTAAGAGGTCAGATTGACCCCCCAAAAAAACTGTTACTGTATTGGCTGAAAATCACATGTGAAAAACATACTTCAAAAAGAGAATGTATTACAATAATTATAAAGGAAAGAATATTCATTTTAAACTTAAAGGAAAACGTGCTTTATACATTTCTTTGTTCTGTTGAACACAAAAGAAGATGTTTTGAAGAATGTAGGAATGCAAACCGTTCTGGGGCACTTTTGACAACCACTGTAATTTGTCCTACTATGGTAGTCTGTTTGGTTACAAGCATTCTTTATAATATCTTTCCATGTGTTAATCAGAACAAAAACATTCATACAGATTTGAAACTTTTCCTTTAAGTATTATTTTCCCTCTCATTCAGGTTTCTGAGACTCCAAATAAAAAGAGCATACAGACCATCAGAGTTGTATCTCTTCCTATTTAGATATCCGCAGAAAATTAAAATGTACATTTAAAATGGTTCCACATTAAAGACTATATAGCTTTTTGCAACAACAGCGTATGAAATGCTGACTGCAGCACTCACCATAGATTTATGTCATAGCAAACTACTGACTTGCAAAATTGGGCTGCCCAACACACAAACACAAAGCCCTGATGTCCCCATGGGAGAATGCAGTGGGTTCTCTGCAGTGTTCCTCCCTCCCTCCTTGCTGCACTGCTGTAATGGAATATCGATCGACTGCTCCTGACGCAGTGGGAAGTAGATCCTACTCAAGGTCATCACTATGGAAACCTAAAAATGGGTGGACTATAGAAGGTCTGCTGTCATAATGTACAGATCACATAAGACTAAATGTATGTGCAATAGGTGGAAAGGCAAAAGAAAGAAAATACTCATTTACAATATCCAAATGAACATTAGATTAGAAAGTATGTTACAGGCTGAGCATTTTATTGCACTTTTCATTCCTTGAAAGAAAGTATGTTGTATAACAAAAGATGCATGAAACAATTGTTTACAAAATAGGACATTTCATTGTAAATATTCGCATTATGATGAACTGATCACACAGATTAGCAGTAATACACTTTATAAAAAGCGATCTTTGCTGTCACTGACACATGCTGACATTAAATCACGCAGTTCTACAACAGCACTGATGTTACAAGGCCATGTAAGAAAACTGAACAAATGAATGAAATATTACAAAAAAGTTATTGTACAATAACTACCCTATATGTAAAAGGAGAGTAGTAGAGGACAACAAATGATATCTGGCTTTAAACCCATTTTTTCCCCATAGATTTCCTGTAAATCTATTCCTGACATTCTAGAATTATAATAAAATAGCCACATTGTAAAATCATTGACAAAAGGTTTGTAATCAAGCACATGTGCTTTGAGAAAGTAATTCGCATTTTAATTTGTAACAATGCTATCCAACTAGTACCAGTAAAGGCATTTGAGGTCTTTAAATCTATCTGGGACAATGCCAGTTTAACAGTCTGTCTGGATTTATCAGCCGTCTGTCTGCGAGTAAATTGAAATTATTTTATTCATTGATGCATAGTTCAAAGTAGCACAACCGATATGTGGCAATACAAACAAGGCAGGACATTATATGGTAATAAGCTGAAAGGTCAAAGGTGAGTGGTGTATATTTATACAGGCTCCATGAGCAGCTCCTCCAAGTCAGACGACTCCAGCTCGCGAAATGCTGCATGAGTCCCAATAACGGCTATTGTAGCGCCTAAATACAGAATAATTTGATAGTTTTAGAGAAGACAAAAAGACCATTTGTTGATAACATGTCAACACAGTGAGGTAAAGATGAAAAACAATGCTCACCTAGTATCCAGAATACAGCTGCTCCGGCACCTGCAAGCCAGAACACGGGGAAGGACACACCTCCTGCCAACCCTAACTGATGTCCCTGAGTCAATTCACGCCCTGAGAGACACACAGTTTACTGATTGAATATTTAACATATCTGTGATCTAAAGTTCACATAAGCTTTTACATGATAACAAATGATACAATTATTAACATATTATATTTTCTTACCGAAAACCACAAGCTTCTTTTCAAGGGTTTTCAAGTGGATTATATAGAAGGCACCAGCAAAAACTCCCAAGGCAATCAACAGCATAGGAGAACTGATACTAAAGAGAGAGAGAAAATCTTACTGAAGACATTACATATATATTAATAATACTGAAATCATGGTATAGTTTTTATTTTATAAAATCGCTCAAAATACATGGTAAAAACAAACAAAAATGATTAATGTACGGAGGTGTTGACAACTTTTCTTCTTCATTTTATGTATAATACTGGCAAATCAACATACAAGGATTGAGGAAAATGGATATTAAATCATCACGTTCTTTATAATCAGATGACCTCATAGCCCTATATTTTTATGCCCAGCAAAGTCATGGTGAATATTTCATAAACTGCCTAACATCACAGCTCATTCTGTTACATTGAACAGCATCCTGAAACTTGTGAATATTTATTCTTTTAAACCTCTTCCTCATGGAAGAACATTCAAGAGTAAATGTGGACATTTAAGTCAATTTTACACACACACCCATAAAGTGTGTACATAAGAATAAAAGATGACTCATGCTCTTAATTGAACTGCGCGTACTTGTTCACAAAATGAGATGGTTTCTTACATGCAGTACAGGATGAGTCCCAGGAAGATGAAGGTGTAGTTGCTGTAAAAGGTGTCCATGTTTTTCACCACACGTTGGCACATCTCTCCAAAGTTCCGGGGTTTGGAAAACTTGCGCTGGTCTACAAAGGTTGCCCAAGGACGGATGGCTTTCCGCCTACGATCCAACCAATCCTTCATCACATTGGCAGACAGACCTCTGGGCAGCCACAGCCTGAGTAAAAAGACAGTATTAATACTAGAGTAATAAAATATACAAATTTGGTACAAGTATATTTTAATATAATGTAAATAAAGCATTATCATAATAAGATTTGTATAATATTAAAGATCACTTAACTAATTACATAATAAACACATTCATTTTGTGTAATGTTGTAAGTCTTGTGCTGGTGAGAGAAAGGGCTTTACTTACTTGCCCATTATTCCTGCCCCTGGAAGCTGCTCGGCCTCACTAAACGGGTCGCTTACTTTTCCATCCATTGCAATGTGCCTAGTAATACACACAGATTCAAATGAACATGAATATTAAACTGCCTCAACACCTCATATATTATACTATAGTAAGACATATGTCATGCAGACCATTCCCTACTTAGGCCTGTCCATTAACAAACATTTTTAACTTGTAAAAAAACAAACCCTACCAATAAAATGAAATAGTATATTCTGTAGAAAGCTTTTAGTTTGCTGGCTTTTCTAACACATTCCATTAACCGTTCATCATAGTACATTTGTCTTGAATTATATAATGCGGTAATGGAAAATGGATGTCACTGAAGCACACAGGATCCGCATCATACAGAGAAAGAATCCGGCAAAACCAGTTTGTTACGACATGTTCTCAAAGGTGTACTGAATTATTAACTTTGGGAATTTAACATAAATATCGTTATATCTGTTCAATACCAACACTCCTAAAAGTTTGTCAAATCTATTGAAGAGGAAACTAACAAGCTCTCGTTAAAATATGAAGCTGTTATTCGTTTCTCTCTTTACATTAAACATGTACTGTAAAGACAAAAAGCATGATAAGCACAATTGATCTTAAATAGCGTACTTACAGTACTTTGTGTCGCTGTGTTTCGTGTTGTGTCTGGCAGAGCGGATATGATGTGGTTAGTAAACACAACCCAGCAGCGGGATGATGATCTTCTTCTTCTGTAGACGCGTTCAGGAGTCAAACTGACGACCGCCTCCTACTGACGTGGACATGACCAATTTGGTCTTATGTTTGGATTCGCCCCCTATCTCCTATATAGTGCACTATTTCGGGTGTCCGCCATTTTGTAGTGTTGTCCGAATTCTGAACTGCGGCCGTCCAAATACCCCCACTTGCGGTCTTTGCGCTTGACCGCTTGACTGCTTTCATGACGTATTTCCTGTTTTTGCACAAGCGTTCTTGTTAGAACAATGCAAACAAAAGTACAGAGTGAAATACAGAGCGAAAATAAAAACAAAATAAAGATAAGACAACAACAATGAACCTACTAAACATCAGGGTATTATAATAGCTCAAATTATTCAACCAATTTAAATAGTTTTCTTCCAACTTTCAATTTCATTTTACTTAAAGATTTAGAGTAATTCAAAAAACTATTTTTGAAAAATCCAAAACAAGGGTTTTGTTTTAAGGCACTTACACTTATGAATATAGAATTTCCAAAGGCGTAACTCTTTCATAATAATTCCAAAAAGTAGGCTACATCGTTTTTAGAAAAAGCCAACAGATCAATAAAAATGTTTAGCCACTCCTACAAATCAGACCAAAAAACTCTACTGTATTGACAATCAAAAAATAAATGTGCTGTTGTTTCAATTTCTGAATCACAAAACGTAGGCCTACTATTATGATAAATATTAAACCGATATCTAAGAAAGTCTAAGGAAGCAAACATATCTTAATTAAACTTGAAAGTGTACTTCCTTGGCTTTGGGGGTAATGGAAAGATACATGGTTCTTAATTTATTGATAGAGCTCTTTGAAAAAAGCAGAATCACATTATTTCGATTACACTGAGTTGGAAATGTATCATGGGTTAGTCAAGTTCGTTTTAGTTTGTTTGGAAAAATATTCCTTATAAAATCCTTCCCATTTATTTGTAAAGATGGTCAATTAATAGAATAGACTGGTCAACGTATTTTTAACCAACATGACAAAATCCTACTTTTTAACACCTTATGATATTTCTTATAATCATATTGCAAAAAATGTTTTTCACAAAACATCTTGTGATTCAAAAACTGCACTGGTTATTATGATGCATCATGGGATTGAATGAGTGCACTCCATTATGAATTGGGAAACCACTAAAAATTGATTTCCCTCAAATAGTGCACCATATTATGGTATTAGGGGCTATTTCGGACACAGCCCAGGTTTAATTTTTAGATCACCTTTTTGCTCGACTAAACTACATTTCCCATAATTCCCTGTAATACCGCTACACCTGTTACTTTCCCATAAAACCACTACGGTTCACATACAATGTGTCTGTAAAATACAGTAAATCCTACGCGAGTGACACAACAAAATGACATATAGGCCTAAATCTGCGACTGCGCAGAGATGTGTTTACAAACAGCATGATGCAGCACCAGTAGACTCTTCTACTTGACTGGTGGGTGGTGTTTGTAGTGATCACAATCTGGCTATAAACGATTTGATACTGGTAAGTTATTCGTATATTTGTGTTTTTATGATTCCTGTTTGATGACATTTGTCAGTTAACGTAAATGTCGATTATTCAGCCACTAGAAACACCAAAACGTTATATAAATATCGTTCGATTTATATAGCGAACCTTTCGGTGTCCTGATGCAAGCACATGCTCATTTTAGCGAGCGTGGAGTCTGCTCTTATATGTCGGGTGTAGATTGTAACGTGTTTCTTTGCGTTTGGTACATCGAGTGTGTTTTGGTGCATGGTTGATGTCAAGAAAAAACACCTTGCATTTCAACCGTGGCGGAAGACAGCTGCTAAAACGTCAGCTAACGCGCGCACAATTCGCCTCAGTAATATAGTCGGTACAGCTAAACGAATTGTGTATTTTGTGTATTATTTACGTATTCTATATTTTCTGTTTTATTTCGATTGAACACAATCGACTAACGTCCTTGCGTGTACGTGTCTCCCACACAGGAACGCGACCTTACGTAAGAGGCACGTTTGAGGCTGCGCGAGAGGAAAGTTTGACAGCCGCAGCTGACTGAGAGAGGGTTACCACAGAAACGCGACACGACTCAAAATATCATCAGTTTTTCCATTTAACACATGTAAATATCTTTATTTATCTTCTTTTTGATCGAAATTAAGATTTAAGAAAGGGAGTGTTGACCGTTTTGTTGACTTTTTATCGTTCGCGCAAACGCAAGCTAGCTCAAAGGCTAATATTTGTTTAGTTGGCTTTTTGCACTGGTCTGCGCTTTTTCCGGTTTAAACAACCTTTCATAATTTGTGCTTTGCTTGAAGTAAACCAATATAATTGTGATTTTATCTTCATGATCTTTATTAAAGATGCAAGTGAATTCTTTTTTTTCTAAATGCTTTATTTTTTCCTTCACCAGACCCCTTTGGCCGTTTAGATATATTTCTGGAAGCACAAGGAGTCATGGCTAAAAGGCAGTGCACGAGGTACTCCCTGTACTGGGAGGAGACCGAGTGTCTGAGCTACTATGAGATGTTGTCCCTTCACGAGATCTTTGAAATCGTGGGCTCCCAACTCACTGAGACTGATGTAGAGGTTATGTCCTTCCTCCTCGATGAAACCTATCCTGGAAAACATCCCCTTGATCCTGAGGGATGGGCCGAGGAGTCCCCTGAAAGGCCTGATGGAACTCCGCAGTGCAATTCTCCATGCCCTCTGCTTCTGAAGGCATGGCGGAGGATACAGCCGCAGAATGAGCCTTGTCCTATCGCCTCTCGTCACCGACCCAAGAGTGGTGTCGAACTGCTGTTAGAGTTGGAGAGACGAGGGTACATAAACGAAGGAAAGCTCAAACCTTTATTTCAGTTGCTGCGAATTCTGACACGACATGATGTTCTATCCTTTCTCTCACAAAAGAAAAGAAGAACAGGTAAGAATCTGCTTTAACATTTATAGCGGTTGACCAGATTGTGGTTAATATTGTGATATGATATGAACATATGCACAGCTATTGACATGTTATCTGTATTTGTCAGTTTCTCCAGAGCGAGAGAGAATTGACTACCCTGAGGTGGAATACAGAGGGGAAACCCAAATCAGCCCAAAAACAGATATACCGTCCTTGGAAAACACTCAAGACCACCAGCACCAGTGGAGAACAGGTGAGCAGAGATCTCAGCTAAAAACACCACTTATATTATCAGCTAAGTTATTTTGAATATTCAATGTGTCACTCACCAGTTAATTGAATACATTTTTGTTTGCCATGTCAGGTGTCAGTTCTTCTGCCATGACAACCACCCCTGCCCGTCGGAAGCGTGGCAGAGGCCGTCAGCAAAAATCCAGAAGCTTGACGGAAATCCAGCCGCAGCCAACACCCAACAAAGTTACCTGTGGTAAGGGCACTTCCTTTACTCCTCTACATATCTTACTCCTGTCATTTAAACTCCCTTGCCTTGAACATCTCTTTCCATTTTTTATTTATAAAACACTACAGCCAATAGCTTTAACCCCGGTGCTTCATCCATTGATAGTTTAGAATTAACCAATAACTTAGTTTTTAGTGCCTTTCTATGAATATTTAGTACTGTCAGCGATTCATATTAATTACCTGCCATCTCTGTTCATCCTTTTGTGATTTTCCTGCTCTCTTTAATGTTATAACTTTGAGTTTCATTCTGATTGGAATCAAAGACAACTTGTACCAAAGCCACAAACATGCTTTTGTACCTCACTTTAGATAGATGGGAGCTGTCCTTGCCATCAGGGCATTACTTACTCCAGAACAGAGCACAGAGTAACAATAATGGCACAGTAGGTAAGAACATGTTAAGAGAAAAACCTGCCTTTTTTAAATGTACCAAAACAAGCATCTATTTGATAAGACGCATTCAATATAAGAAGATCACTGCAGCTTTTCTGTACACCTTTGAAAACTGATGTATGATCAGCTCAATGAGTTGAAATAACCTTTCTTATCATCAGTGTCTTCTTATTTAATTTTTTTTTTTTGAGCTTTATTTTTGTCAGATTTCTTACTTCATCGCAGGGCATATGTATCTCTTGACAGTTTTACCTGCATGATGCTCGCCTTTTGATCTTTGGCCATAATGGGTTCATGTTGTACTTTCTGGTGTGCCTAAAATATTTCTGATTCATTGACATTTTTAATAACAAATTTCAAATATCTGAATCATGAGACACACACACACTGAACCTTGTATCAATTAAACATGAACAGGTTTCAGGGAAATAAAGAGGGAATATGTTATAGTCACTGAAAAACTTTTGACAAGTGTAAAAATATGCAGTAGCTGATGCAACCAATCATACTATAGCCGGGTACCATCCAAAATTGCGAATTTAGCTTAAGCACAAAATTGGAATATCGCATAAAGATTTGCGAATAAGCACCGTTCCATCTAACGATTAAAAACTGTTACCTCCTTACAAACTGGCACTGAATATCAGTAAGAAAATAAGAGAAGCCACTGAATAAATACATTTTCATAGTATATAATAATAACTTGCGCCTCAAGCAAGCAGACAAAACGCAATAAATGTGGTGCTTTTGTGGAAGACTGCTGTATGGAATGCAGTTGTGACATTCCTGGGAGGCAGTTACAGAAATACTTTGACGACTTTGCTAAGGCATTTAAGAATGACCACAAAAACGTTTCAGATGCTGTGCAACCCGATCAGTACTTTGGTTAGTCAGGTTACGCCTTCCCATAGTGCAGTTACATTACTTTTTGAACATTGGGGTTGGGTCGATTCAGAATCGATTCTTAGGGTCACAATTCAATTTAGAATAGATTCTTGATGTACTAATTAGCATTTAAGATGTCATAGCGTCACATTTGCGCTCACAGTCAGACTAGTGTTGGTATTTTGGTATTCTACACTTAGAACTGTCACATTGTATTTTTACACAACTGAATGCCCATTAAAGCCCGTCTCATTGACGTATATGTGTCAGACATTAAAACACATCAAAGTAATTAAACACAAATCATTAGTGCCGTATGTTAAACGACAGTTTCTCCCTGCCGCTCACTCACAGAGCAGATGCAGAGAAAGACCATACTAAAAATGTATTCAGTTTATCTTGCAGTTTAGTCCTACAGGAATGTATTTGTTTTTTTCTCTTTCTCTATTTCTGCTCCGCTATGCTCGGCATGAGGTGTGCTCTGTAACAGGTCTGGGTGCTGCACTGCTATTACAGTTGACTTTGGCCTTATTTGTTGCATAGATGTCACTTTATTATATTTAGTAAAGTTTAAAATAATCGATTTTTGAGTTTGATTTGTAAATCGATTCGAATCACTAGCAGATGGATTCAATTTTAATTATGAATCGATATATATAAAACAGGGTTGATGGGAACCCGGCTGTTGATTCCATTTTGTGTTTCTTCCCCACTTAATTTGTTCAGTGTGTGAATCAGAATCTAAACACTTTGTCCCTCTTATTGCGCCAACATGTTTCTGTACAAAAGGCATGCCCCTAGAAACTTTCTTCATCTTGTGTACTTTAGAAACTCATCAACTTTCGATAGAATCTGCTTATTTACCTGCGTAATAATGTACAACACGAAAATTCAAACTTATTTTGATTTTTAGTTACAATCCCAGTAGTAGTTGCTTGGTAGTAGACCTGGGCAAATGCTTTTGTGGGGCAGCACGAAGTTTCACATTAACTGCAGTTGCTTACTACAATACACAACATCATTACTGATAATTGCGGTTCAGTTCATCTGTGAAAATATTTTGACGCTCACTTTCTAATGCTGCATCAGAAACAACATTTAATTGCTAGGTTTAGGTTATATATTACATTTGTGTCCATTGGCTGTTTTGTGAGAATGTGAATGACACAAGCTGTGCTTTAGAGCTGTACTTGCTTCAATTCCCCTGCTTTTAACTTATGGACATAATGCACTCCCATTCTGTTTTTAATTTTGTACATTTTTCATCAACTTCTCTCTCCCTGTTACTTTTCTGTATTTAGTTTTCCTTTGGATAAGCAGTTTTCAGTGTGATTAACTCCTGGTTTGTTGAAGTTCTGATTGAAATGTCTTGAAACAGAAAGAAGAGATTTATTTAATACTGGGCCGCAGCCTTTATATCCCACTGTGCCGTATTCAGTAAAACACTGCTGATCACTGTCACTTCACCTAAAATTGGTCAATTGTTTCCCCTTCACAACCAAACTAATTTCTGCCTGGCCTTGGATTTTACTGGGACGTGGTTCCTTTATGCTAAAATGTTCATCTGTTCCTTAGACATTTTCCCAAAATCTCATAATTCCAAATCTCATGATTGATTTATTTTCATTGACTGTAATATTCTCCCTAGCACATAAAAGGATGATTATTACATATGTGTTAAAACTGATGTTCAGACTTCACACTCAAACATTACAATCCTGCTGTGCCATGATTGACATTTGAACCTTTTTTTGCTTCCGAACTAGCAGAACGATGATGATTGCTGTGTTTACTCCACATTTGATCTTGGCAGGTTGATTCAAGATTGAGTAGACAAAGCAGCAGAATGGATAGAGTGAAAAAGACAGAGCTCACAACAAAAACTGTCCTCTGTGTCCAATCATACACAGCGCATTAACTCACGCGCCTGGTCCATGTTCTAAGGTAAAGAACCCCCTTCCCAACTCGCATAGGAGGAGGGGTGAAATCTAATACTGTGTGTACAAATGTCAGTTTTCATTTGTTACTGTCCACTTGCCCGCTTGTACATGTGCTAAAATATGAAACGGGGACTAGATTTGGGAAGAAATTGGAACGATATCCTCTCTGGAGGGGTTGTTGGCCTCAGTATTTCACAGAACTGACTCAAAGAATGCATTCAAATTCTGTCCGAACTGTCTGGTGCAACCAACATTATTTAGCCTGCAAATGGCTCTATTGTAGTGTATGTTGAAATGCTTTTTTGACTCAACACAAGCTGGTTTTACCGTTAAGACTAATGATTTCTTCTCAAATGACCTCAGTTTAAGTCTTACTGAAGCAGTTCTGGGGGAAATGACCCAACAGTTCTTGTTTAGACTCGTCATACCAGTTTTTAGTGTTTTAGTACTTTTACATTGAAGCAACATTGAAAATGCAAACGTTTTATTTAGCATTTCAGCTACTCTAATTCTACCAGTGTTTTGATTTTAATGAATGAAACACTGAATATTTTAATTAAATTTTTTGTAAAATCATGCCTGATAAGCTCTTTATGGTCCTAAAGGTTTGCTTCAGCGGTCACTATATAAAAATTGTTGCCTTTATGAACGGACAAGAAATTATGTAAATCAACCTTACCTGCTTGACCAAAGAATAAGACATAGCAAAACTGTTGCAACAACGTTCATCCAAAACTGCTTGTCTCTCTCTCTCTTCCTCTCCTTTCTCTATGTCCACAGTTGAAAAACAGACTGGCATACAAGTGTCAGGGACAAAAACAAATTGGAAAGCCTCACATACTAAGAGAGGGAGAAAATGAAAGGGAAAACAGTCGAAAAGCTTGATCCCCACAAGTGGTCAGCTTTTGTCCTCGTTCTCTCCCTACTTCTTGGTTTGTTGTTCAGCCGGAAAGAGTGATCGAAATAAGTGTGGAAGCTCTTCACAATCAAATCCTTTGGATTTTCCTTTAATTTAGAAAATAAATGTTCTTCTAAATATTTCTGAATATATGAAGCTTTTGCTCTGGGATGCTTAAAATGTATTTTTATACCTTGCTAACCAAACAACTTCAATGCATACAAAGAGAGCATTAAATATCTTGCAGAAAATAATTGTGGGCACTTTCTGCATACAGGAATTATACTGAAAAGTGCTGATGATAGAAACGGATGACGACATGTTCAATGTTACTTTATGTGAGGAGACATGAAAATGTTATTCAATGAAACCAAAAAGTGCTGTAAATGTGTGCTGTCTTAAAAAGAACGTTAAAAAACTTTGTGTTTCCAGTCTGTTGTGTGCTAATCTGCATTACATTTGAATAGATTAATAACACTTGGATGAGATAAACAGTGCCTCCATAACCTTCTAGACTCTGGTACAATGAGGAAGAGGAAAATCCAGTTCTTATGACATTTTGGCCACATGTAATCTTAGGTGCGGATTTAATCTAAATTTGCAGTCCCGAGAACCTCTCTAGCGATGACTTTACAAGCTCATCTGACATTACGTTAAAGAGTAGTTACCTTTTCTAAAAGGTTGTATAGTATATAACTATGGGCAATTGCAGTGTAATGAATGAGACATTTACAGTTAAACGAACAATCAATTAAAAAATCTATATATATATTGAATGTATTTATTACCGATATATTGAATCCTCTGTTTTATTCATCTCCTGTTGATAGAGCCCAGACATCAGAAAAATGACAGTCTACCCGAGAATGAATATGTTATGGATGTGACCAAAAAGGATGCACATTTTTATAAACGAGGCAATAATATCCCAATAAATAGAGAAGGGATGCCTCTTTATAGGAACATAAATTAGTTACTATGTTTTGTTTTCATGTGCCCATTTATAAGCAATATAGACCATTATAGATGTGACAATTCATTTCTTGATTATGGAAAACAATGCTTAAAAATGTTGAGACCTTAAACCACCAAGTATTGACATAAGTATGGCGAAAACATTTGGTAAAAACATCTTAAGATTGACATATGCTTGGAATTGCCCATATGCCATTTACTTATACCGACTACAAAAGAAATTGCCAAGTTAATGTCCTCTTCCGCCTGTATTCATAAATCCTGTTGTTCATGCGTGAAAATCTTCATATTTGCTAGATATATATATATATATATAATTGCACAGTAGGGAGGTGGTTCAATTGGCACCAGACAAATGATAAACTGACAGAAATGTAAATGTTAGTTTAATCAAAGCGTTTGATGACATGTTTTTTTAACTACTGATGTTACTCTTAGTTCCTTAAATGTTTACTCTTGCTTCATAAACTTGCAAGTGTATAAAGAAAGGGTTCAGTTTGTCGTGAGGCTTTGGTTGTAGAAAAAATGGATTTGTGTTGCAGCAATGTTCTGAAGATTGATGGGTCCGCTTCCTCCTCTGACCTCTGAGATAATGACATGAAAGGAAATGACATCACTGCAAAGCTCTGGTTCAGTATGTATCCTCCAATCGTATTTTGCCGTCTCTGTTCCCTGTGCTGTTGCATGACATCAGTTCTACCTCCTGCAAACCAACTGGCATCATTCTGTCTTTTAATAATGGCCCCTTCTGAACTTGGATGTATACAAATCAGTAGAAAAATCACTCTTGACAGCTAAACATTGTCTTCCAAAAACAAAAAGAGAATGTGAGAGAATTGATCTCGCAATACCTCAGCTCAATGTCCCTGGATTATACCAAATGACCTCTCTGGACTTTCAAAACTCATCAACCTTTATCTTTATGACCTGCAAAAATAAAAGTTTAACATGTGGAACAAGTCCCTGTGTGCCCTAAAAAAATTTGAAGGCCACACCATGATTTTTGTCTACTGGCCTTCTAAAATGCCCAAAAGACAAATCCTGAATTACTGTGCTGGTGTCACCCATCACAGACTACAAAGGTTAACACATTTTAAATAAGCAGGGTCAATTAATTCAGTTCTGAGAAATGTCCGGACATGTGATATATTGCTCAGGATGATGGCCTCAGACATCCCCGATTTCTCAGACCTGATGCAGTTGCGTTTTTGAGCATTCGAGTTTTGAGAATATCACCACGTTGATATTCCAGTTGTTTTATACCAACATATTTGGTATAAATAAACAAAACATCAAGTTTTTCTTGTTCTCTTTTGACCAGCACTAACAGTGTTTTATTTCTCCTGTTCTCCCCTTTTTTATCTCCACGTTTTCTTAATACTCTCCATCTTTGTGAAAATATATTTTCACCAAATTTCAAAACCAACCCTCCATTCTTCACAAATTCCAAACTCTCATCTGCATCTCCAAACCTTCCTGATTTTTTTTCGCACATTCGTGCTCTCCGCATGCCACCCTTCATCACACCCTCCTCTCTTTCTTTGTCTCTCCCACTCCTACACTCTGTCATTCTCTCAGATATTCGGCTACGTGTGCGTGCGGAGTATTCAGAGCACGAGTCGGCTCTACGTGATGGAGTCTCTTCGGACAAGCAGCAGCCTTTGGAGAGGCAATTTGAACTGTTCAGTCGAGCGAGCTTGCTGCTTCGCACCCGGGACCTGGGGTCTATTGTCTGTGACATCAAGTTCTCTGAACTTGCCAACCTGGATGCGTTCTGGGCAGACTACCTGAGCGGGGCACTGCTGGAGGCGCTGAAAGGGGTTTTCATCACGGACTCGTTGAAGAGGGCAGCGGGACAGGAGGGGGTCAGGCTGCTTGTCAGCGTGGATCAAGATGATTATGAAGAGGGCAGGAAACTGTTGCTTAGCAACCAAGCACACACTGAAACAAACTGGGGGGTATAAAGGTAAGCGCTCATTTGTGAGTTTTAAAAATAGATACATTTTGTGAATAGACTAGATGCATTTTGTCCAACCAATATATGATCATGTAACATAAACAGTTTTAACAGTTTATGCGGTGACTGGTTTTATACATGCACAGAGATAAGCAGTCATATAGTCAACTACTTTTGCATGGTCCTTTTATTAACATAGTTACCACAAGGGGGCATTATAAGTCAGTATTGCTGTATCTTATTAGTGCATTTTCATGGATGTTGAATTGCATTTTTTTATTGTCTTTTTTATTAAGTGAAGTATCTCTGTTTTCTTGACAGAATCACCTTAGACCTTCAGCTATGATTGATGAAGAAAATTGAGTTTTGCCTTTTGACTTCATGGCACGTTGTGTGTTGGTGACCCTGCTCAGACGGAGAGCCTATTAAAAGATTCTAGACGAAACTGGGCAGCCACTTGGACATTTATTATTTCTGAAAGAAAATGCTTGTTAATCATACACAGGTTGGTTTCAAATGGCGCTGTTAAAATGGACAAGTGCGCTACTTCCATAAACACACACCCCCTCTTTTCACAAAATATACAATTTACTGTGCCAAAGATTGGTATGTGTATGTAAAGTTTTTTCTTATGTGATGACAATTTTGCACTTTGAATGACTTGTCTATGAAATGTAAAATAACATTTTGGATCAAAAATGTAACTCGAGGACTCCACAAAAAAGAATGAATTGATGAGGGAGGTGAAACAGTTACCCTTTCATCCATTCAGGTATATGCCCCATTCCTGTAATAGTGTATAATCTAACAATTTAGTGTGGGGTAACATTGTTTTGAATAATTTAATTTCAATTTAATTAAGGTTTTAGCCCCAATCTGTTGGTGGACAGAATCTCACACTGTTGCCATCAGGCCATTGTACAGGAAACTTAACCTGACTATTCTTGGGGTGGTCTACTGTGCTGCATTGGCATCAGCTGAAAGATTTACGAGCTCATAATTCAATGTTGAAATCCTAAACACAGTGGTTGACTGAATGTGATCACATTTGCCTATTCATACACTGGACAAGGTATTAAGGATCAGGAGAGCTCTTTCTCTGAGCAATTACAAGAAAGACTTTTAGCATTTGTTATGCAACTACTCAATAATTATATTCATTTTTTCACAGATTCCCACTTTTCAGAGTTGAAAGGGTTGTCAGTTAGATTAACAGGGTGACCAGATGCCTTTATAAAGGGCTGAATAGTTAATTGTAATTAAGAAATGGCTAATTTTACTTAAGTCTTTACACAAAACCAGAATATCTTCTGGTCCTATTTCTAGAGTATGTTTGCTTGTAAAAATATTATATTGGTCCATTTGTTATGTCTAGGAAGCATGCAAAGAAAGCTTAAAAGTTTCATAGTACTTAGTGGGGATTCCGTTTGGAACGGTCTAGTGATTAACACTGTTAAAACCCTTTTGTTTTTTTCGAGCTTTTGTTCAATGTCATATAACCTTTTTTGGGACATGTACATTTATTTAAATATAATTCTTAATAAAGATAATAGTTAATATAGTTGTCTATTTCTGGCGTGTGCTAAAACATGATTTTAAGATCAAAATTTGAGTTTAAAAAAGTGAAGTGTTCGGCGCATTAAACATGCAAAAACATTAATATCTATGGTCGGACACATCTGAGGTCAACTTTTAGAGGTTTCTATAGTCGTTTTTAAAAAATTCACACTTTGCGATTTCATCAACACCTTAGAGTGGAATTTAAACAGTTACCCAAAAACACAAAGTTACCAATACAGCATGGATGTGCCTTATTCAAACTGAACTGAAGTTCTGTTTATAGACACTGTAAGCATCGCAAGGCAAGCTCAACATTGTTTCAATCGCCTCTTTTGGAATTATTAATTGAATGCCACTATTTTCTTTATAATGAGAAACTCCATACCTACTCATCTTTGCCCTTCAACTTATTCGTCCTTCTGTACCACCAGCCACTCCATCTTCCTGTTCTATGTCAGGTCCCACTTATGTGGAATGATCTGACCGCTGCTAGAAGATCAGCAGATTCTGTAGCCATCTTTAAGAATCGTCTGAAAACACTTCCGCCAACACCTGATGGATCAGTTTTGACTTCACTTGAGAAAAAAAATCTCTAAACTCTGGTAGGCTATTTGAGACAAATGTTTGTTGTCCTTATGCTGTTCCAATTGCTTCCATTGTTGACCTCATCTGTAAGTCACTCTGTATAAAAGCGTCTGCTAATTGACTAAATGTAAATGTAGGTAAAGGGAATACTTTGTCTGCCTTGATTCTTTCTTTTTGGCAAATGTCATCGCTTATATTTCCACATTTCGATCCTGCTCTTTAATCAAACTAACATTGATTGGGGTTTTATGCCTCTGTAGCCTCAGGCACTTAAACACAGGCATAATAAATACATAGCGCTTTGGCCTGTTGCTGTGATATGTCAACATGTCTGCCATATTGGACTTCGAGACTACTCTATTTTTTCCTGAGGAATTATAAAAGCTCATGCTTGTCATCTATAGATTTTGCCTGCAGGGATGTCCTCAATGTATTATAATTTAGTGTACATGTATAAAAGCAATCGTGTAAATTGCTTTTTCTGTTTTTAAGTCAGACACATGTAATTTTCTTGGAAATACAAAGAAGAAATCCGAAATGGCTAATTTACTTATTAATCATCATTAAAAACATTGAACAAAATCAACAAATGCAAATCTGAAAGTGACACACCGGCAGTCTGGTTATGGTTTAAAAACACTACAAGACTTTTCAAATCTGAGCAGATCTTTTTTAAACTAGACATCACACACCTGCAGACCTTTTGAAAATTTCAGAATAGAAACACATTAACTGATCAAATCCGCAGACTCGCACAAACTTTCTGCAACAAGTCCAGACTAAAGATCTGAGCAAAAGTCTTGTAGTGTTATTAGCCATTACAAGTGCTCCGTAAAGTTCACAAAATGTCAGTTACTCAACCCAAATGAGTAGTTTATCATATAACTTTCGAGATAATCCCAGATATGCAACCATGTATTTATTATGCCTATGCTTAGACATCATTAATTCTGCATTTACACAAGCTCCGTAATGACACTGTCCATGGTGCTGACGAATAGACGCGCGTGTTCCTCTATTGACATTGCACTGGATTTATCGGTGCAGCTGAACTGGCGTAAGAAACGAATAGTTTGTAGTAAAGGCTGTCGGTCTATTTATAAATAAGCGAAGAACACGTTTGTGAAAAGAGGCCTGTCGAGACCTTTTTAAATTTGGGCCTATGTTGCAAATGATTAGCTTCACCAGTAGATGGCAGCTTTATTTAGGCTTAAATCGAAATAGAAGATGTTGGAGAAACGTGCAAGAAAGAGGAAGTAATGATTACACTTTTCTTATATTTGGGTTAAGATTCTGTCACACAATAGCTTTTATTTTCCTCAGCACCAGTGGTCAACGCGCACTCATGGAAATGGCTGGAGGCAGCGAGCGCAACGCACGAGCACACTGACTCCACCCGACCCCCTCACCTTTCGTCCCTTATTTCAAATTCAGGCTTCTCGCTCGGTTCCCTTTCCCCTCCTGCCCCTCTGTCCCTGCAACGGTCCCCCGCAAACACCTCTACACCCCCCCCCATATCTGGCCTTTCTCTCCCGTTTTGCTGTCTCCGTCTCTTTTCGTGTCCGAGCGGCTCGCGCGCGTGACGGAGACTGCCGAGCTCATCGATGGAAACGCCGGTAATGTTGTGTAAACAAACTGACGGCTTTATTAAACTATACTTTGCGTGTAACTTTTATACTCTGACGTCATCTGTACTTGCTGTCTGTTGTTTCTTTTACGGTGCTGTCCATAATTGGTTTGGCTTTCGTTTGTACCTTTTGCGCTGCTTCTGTTGCTCATGTTCAACGATCACAATTCACTTTTAAATGATCCTATCTCAATTGAACCTGTCCCGCACTGAGGGATCATGGGAGTGGCGGACAGAGTTATCGCCTTTAATGATTTCGTGCTCGGACCTGGGCTTTCTTTTTATTGATTAGCTCGAAATGAATTCAGGTATCATCCCTCTCTCTCTCTCTCTCTCTCTCTCTCTCTCTCTCTCTGTGCATGTGTACCTGCGCATCCCTGTGTGTGTATATGCTCGTGCTGTTCTGCATGCTGTAATTGGCGCAGGCCATCGCGGGAATATTCGATTTGAAATGTGCAAGCGCTGTAAAATTCGCCTGCGTTTTACAGTAGGCTGTGTGCGCGAGGGCTGCTCAGATTTCACGGGGGTTTATGGTTTGCTTTATGCCCGTAATGCAAGCTTTTATCTGCTTATTTTTGTGTCTTTGTATTTCCAGAATTCTTGTTTGTGTACTGTCCAGATAATATGCTGTCATATGTTCAGGGTAGCCTATCAAGAAATACGTTTTATGAAAAGCGAAAGATGTTCAGAGAATTGTTTTCATTAGCAGACGCCGTGTCCTAATTCTAATATTCTAATATAAGATGCTAATGTGTGTATTTTTGTCAGCGTAAGACATTTGCGTTGTTGTTGTTGTCAAAATAATGATCTATTCTTCAAGCATTTTGAAAGGGGCTTTGTTGTTCTCGTGGTTTAGAGCATCGGGATGAACACCCTCGCTAGCCTATTTCTGTCTCCGTGCGCGCGAGCTGCCGTTTTGCCTCTTGACTTGTGGACAATCTAGACGTATATTTAGTCCTTTGGGGAGCTTTTTAATCGATATGGTCGATATTTGTTTCGCGGCGTATCCTTGATAACGACGTTGTAATAACGCGGCCTCTGCGTGGCCGTTAGTGTCCGCTGCCACCTAGTCTGATACTTCACTGAGGGGGAAATCGATGAGCAGACTGAGTTAATTATGAGAAAATCAATTAAGAGGTGGAGATTTTGCCTTTAAAAGGCCAGGCAGCTCCAGCACACAGGCCAGGGGACAGCGTGTGAAAGCTGGCTCGCACCTTTCTGCACTCCGCTGCTTGGCGAGGTGTGCTCACTGTGTGGTCGCTTTCTCGGTCTTTGATGGCTAGATATTTGCAGTTTTATAAAAAAACAGATCATACCTAACAGCTCTTTTAGGCTTAAGCGTTGTAACTTTTCACTGCGTCCTCTGACGATGTAGCAGGAGAAATAATGATACGCCCTTGTTGTGTCAGTAAACAGACTCATTGCGAAGAACAAACAGAAATGTATTTCGGCGTGGACTGTTTATTCACTATAAACACTTTTTTTAAAATATGGCTTTGGAGAAAGGGACAGAAAGGAAAGACGTTCTGTTATTCGTCTACATTGTGGATATATATGGTCTGTCAAATATTTGAACAACCTGACGGCACGCTTTAGCTCTCTGTGTATGTGGCCTCACGTTTCTTGGTCGATACACAGACCCGTGTACCTGTTATGGGCTTTAGATTAACTAAGAAACAACACCATCTGAAGATACGAAACGATGTCTCCAGGACTAGTTTTCAGGGCCATATATGGCCAATATATTGTCGCAGGAAAAATAAAGCATTGCCTAAATTTTGAATGAATTATGAAAACCATGGGCTGGCCGCATGGAACGTTCAGAAAAGTTTTTAAATATGTTAGCCTATTTTCCTGTGCAAATATGGGCTATATTATAAAACACTTTATAACAATCTGCATTCTGATGTTCCCGAAAAATAAGAATAAATAAGATTTACACTTGACACTTGAGCGTAATCTGGCGTTTTCATGTTTTGATTTAATTATTAAAAAATAATTGTCGGATATGCATATCAACATAAATAATGATCGGCGTTTCCAGGTATAAACACAATGTCACTGTGTTGAGACGTCGTGAAAATAAGTGTAGTTAGTAGACTAGAAACATGTGTTGTGTTTTTAAAGTCTTTGATTGATTATTGTGTTAAAGGTTGTGGTCTTAATATGTAAATATGTGTAATATGTTATACATAGGCCTATTATAATACGTATACATTTTTTTAAATCATACATTTTTCGATTAACGTTTTTTAAACGCTATGTAAATTCTTTACGGATTATTGCAAAAAGTCGTCAAAATATGAAGTCCATTTTAGCGTTTTACTGACGTTCGTTCGTGTTTATTAGAACTCATATTTTATCATATTTTTTTAATCAGTCATATTCATATGTGGAAAGTGCGTGTAATACTTTCTATATAAAACTATAAAGTACATCAAAATCAAAATCAAATACAACCTTTCAAACAATCAATATCCAAAATGCTCTAGGATATTATCATATATACATCATACAGTTCCACTTGAAGACAAGTGCTTGACCACAGACAAACGCATATCTGTTGTCAATGTTGTGCATGCACATTCAATTATGTTAAAGAAAGTTTTTTTGTAATAAGGTGGTATCCAGCTTTTTATAGTGCGGTATATTGAATTAAAAGCATGAAAAAGAAATGCACAAAATCCACGAAAACAAACGCATTTTACAAAGCAAATGTTTACAATGTAAACCTTTTAAATTGGATTTATTAACTTTGCATCTATTTTGACACTCGTAGATGTTTGTCATTTTGTTTGTATCTTAACATGAGAGCTTAACAAATTTATATAAAGGATTTTTTTCTTCATTGTTTAACCTCAAAGGAAAAAAAGTAAATCTGTTTAATTCAGTTTCTACCATGGAGGCTGCGCTTATGATCCCGGAGAGCAAAAAGCTCTACATTTCTGTCAGGATATTTTCCGGTTATCTGAAGAATTTGCTGGTAGGCCTGCTCTCGATATTGATCAATCTGTCACAGTCACCGATATTTTCGAGGTCTTGGCTCTCGTTTTATTTATACCACTTATTCAAAAAGCCGAAAGCAAATATTTGTGCTTTTATTAGCCTATTATGATTTTCTTATTTTTCGGCGCAGCGTCCGGCATCAATCTAGGAGCTTTTCATAAGCAGCTGTCTGCGCGTCTAACACCACGACCTCGCGGGTCAAAGGCCACACGACCACCGGTGCAATTAAAACGGACAGAGACAGAGTCCCTATTCAATTCTCCTCTTACAAAAGAATAAAAAATACGTTACAAATGATTGAAAACAATATCGAAAGCCGACCACGAAACAAAGTTGTAAGTGGGATATTTATTCGGCTATTTAATATATAGGCCTACGTGTTATTAAATAAACGAAGACGTTTTTGTCAGGCTTTTTGTGGAATGTATTTTTTACCTAGTGCTGATTCAGTATAATTAATTTAGGCTATTTGTTTGTGTGTGTTTGGAAAACGGTTAATAGAAAATAAACGCGTATTTAAACCTAATTCCGAGGTCCACTTGTTCGTTGTCACTATATCGATCTTTTCACTATGTCGGTCTCAAACAAGTTTCTGAGAATCGTCTATAGGCTATAGAGTGCTTAAGTTAATTTTCTTCTTTGATTTACATTATATAAAAGTGTGTTTTTTTTTCCAGACATTTAATGATGCATATAGGAAAATGTATTCGTTAGAAATTAAAGCACCTTGAGTAATTTTCTGTAAATCGTTATTTTCCTTTCGTTTTGAAAAATTCATTCATATTATTTACTGCGTTGGCCACATTCACAGCCTCAAACGAAACCTGCATAAACAAATGATTAATTATGATGGTTTCTGTAACCTTTGCAACTGTGTGTTTTGCTCTCGGTTTGAATGTGTGACCGGTCTCTTCGGCCCTGTGCTGCTATCACTGCTTACGGGGCAATTGAAGACATCAAGATGACCACAGTAATACACAGAGGGGCGCGCCATTTGAGAATGAGCGCGTGTGTTTAGAACCTGATCAGACAACAGGGTCAGAGTTCAAACTCAACCCCAGACGGACGACCTTGCCCTTATGCATGACCTCGGGGTTATATTAGGAGGGGGGAAGGACTTGAAAGGATATAGAAAATCATAGCTTGTGTTGTTTCACAGCAAAATAATAAAACAAATATATTCCGATGTTGGTTATCAAACTTGCATTTTTCTTTCCGTACCTTTTTTCTTAAGTGTATCTTGTTTCTCTGTTTGCTCCAGTCACATCAACACAAAGGAAAAGGTTAACCTTTGACCTTCTATCTTCACCCCAGCTCCAGATTGCTCTCACAACCTCAGCTGTTAGATGAGCTCCTCTCTATTTCACACACACATTGGTCAGTGGCTATTCACACACACACTTCCTCTAACCATAAGATTGAGGTTTAGACACCTGCAGTTGTTCACCACCTTTGGTTTCATGAGTATTCCAAAGGGGTAGTAAAGAATCAGGGCTGACGACCACTCTTACAGCCCCAGCAGGGTACATGGGTGAGGGCCACAGGAGCAGATGATGGGGGTATGAGTGGGGTGCAGTTTCATACGGGACCTGTCTTTGGCAGCAGAGAGCCAGCTGTCTGGCACATTTAGTTTAGCTACTTGTCTTAGCCAATGACCAAGGGACGATACAAGAATGAGAGGGAGGAAGCAAGCCTGAGGGTGAGGAGGATGACATGAAACGGCTGAGGAAAATGTCTGGTCGTCTCTATAAAGCTTTCTGCTGTCACATTTTCTCCACCCCTGAAACACATTTACAAATGATGTGATCTTTATTTAATCCTGGTAATTCAGACTTTCTATATTGTGCATGGATCAATTTCTTTATATAGCCTACCATGTACTATATTTTAGCTTTCCTGCAAGGTTGCGGGTTCGGTCCCAGAGGATTGCAGATACCTATGTAAAATGTATAGGATAAAAGCGTCTGCTAAATGCAAATGTTTTATGTAAGTAATTTAGTAATAAATAACTTAATTACCCACAAGATAAATCCAAGCTATGAAATCCTTCCTTCCTTCTTTGCTTCCTACCTCACATGTCTCCTTTATTTCCTCTACCCTTTCTTACTTTCTTTTTTCTTGACTGCACACCCCTGTCCTGTCCTGTAACCTATTTGAACAATTACTTCCATCTCTCTATATGGGCCAAATCCAAGGGTGTATCTGTGTGTTCTCTCGCTGAAGAAGAACAGCAGGTTTGGCTGACATTTGTTTTATCTGGACTGTGGTGGTACCTTATCAGTCGGCCTTTATGTCCGGTAATGGGCTGTTAAGTGGCATTTGCTCTTTGATGGAGAATTTAGTGTGATTCTTCTCAAAACTCAAAAGCATTCAAAGCATTTTTGGTGGCTGGTGTTTTTTGATCCTGCAAATATATTTAGATATTTAGGATGAAATTAAAAGAAATTAAATTATTACGGTTTAATTTGACTTGTAGTGCATATTTAGATCTCAATGATTTTATGTTAAAACATTTTAGATTAATATTCATAAAAAATAGTCTCATGGCTTAAGTTAAGAATTAAAGTTAGAATAAAAATCACTCTCATGGCTTAAGTTAAAAATAGCCACAAAACGCTATTTACAATATATTTTCCCAAAAATGTTCCTGGACAAACATTATTTAATATTTAATGAATATGCATAGATTGATGAACATTGTTCAGAGGATTCACATAAATACACTGAACACAAAAGAAACACTACTTAAAAGAATTACAGGGCTAAAAGTAAAACTATAACGCCAAAGATAGAGATGTTTTTCTTTAAAAAAAACACCTATTAAACATATTTTACCTGTATGCAAATAAATAGAGCGAGAAAAAAAGAGAGAAGAGCAGAAATTTGTGAAAGAGAAGTGACAATAAATCTCATGGACCTGTATTATCTCCAAGGTGACTTTAGTGATAACAGAAATCATGTCTGGGTTGACTGAGAGGAAAATGTCCTTTATAACACCAGTGCATCTACAATGCTCTATAATGCACCATTTAGGTACTGACAGGGGCTTGGCCTCAGCTTTAACCAGACCCTGCCGAGATGATCCAGATGTCTGTCCACAGGGTCTCTTGTTCATGCAGTCCCGGATAAATTATAATTCACACAATTCCCTGTGTGTTGTTGAAACAATGTTTTACATTGTCAGCATTTGTGGGGACAAGATTTCAGACATTCTTTAATATCTGTAATAAGTTCCCTTTTTTGCCTTTTCTTGCTTGTTTTTTTTCAACAGCTCAAGCGTAGATTCGGTGCCCCTGATTTTCTACTAGGGGAAAGTGAAGAAAACAAAACCAACATTAAAAAGTGCGAAATGGTGTGAGAGATGGAGACATGATGAGAGAGTGAGAGAGAGCAAGAGAAGGTGGAGCAGCTCTAAAATACAAGGCTCTTTGCTGAGAGGGATGAAAGAGACTGGATGTAGACGCTTATTTGAGAAAAATGATCTCGGAATGCTTTCCCAAGCACCAAATGTCTTTTTTTTATTTCTCTCTCTCCCTCTCTAGATTCACTGTAGGATCAAGCCCACGTAATCTGGTTGAGATTTTGTTGTCCAGATTCATTTATTAAAATCCCAAGATTCATGAAATTGCTTGTTTTGCTTTCCCGCTTTCTGTTAGGTTTTTATTTTTATGTATTGGCTAATATTTCTGTCCCAAACAAAGGCCAACATGAATGGCATTTCTATATTTTGCTTTGATTTTTAATATTTGTTTTGTGATACTTTACCATAAGACCTCATTAATTAATTAATGCATTAGTTAACATGAACTAACATTAAGTAACATTTATTTATGTATTATTCTAAGATAATTATTTTTATTCTCTGCATATCCTATAGCAGGGGTATTCAATTAAAGTTCCAAGAGGTCCAGTCTTTATATTTTCTTCCAAACGGAGGTCTGGACAATATGTTTTTTGAAAATAAATAAATATTTTTTTCAATTTATCCCAGTTGGATATACTGTATAAAATATATGATCTCTTATCAGGCCATTTATTTTATATTTTGATATATTTAGCCTATATATGCTCTTCATAGAAGTCTGATAATTCATATTAGTAAACAAAAACACTACTGACAACATGCAAACAGCTAAAGTAATGTAACAATTAAAATCCTATATAACAATTCAAATCATAAACCGAAAACAGAGTTACTAACTAAATTAGCCTTTCCATTCCATTGTCACCTTTTCACTTTCAAACCAGGACTTCCCCTGTCTTTAAATAATTATCCAATTAAAATGTTGTTCATTACAAAATGTGAACCTGCTTGCGAAATCCTTCATAAAATCACCCTACAGAATATTCTGTGAAAATAAAACAATATCTTCAATATTGACTGAATAATACCAAACTCTTAGTGAAATCAATGCTTGAAATGAATCTTTGATGCTTGTTATAACAATCAATTGAATTATGAGATGTTAGCCTGCATGGGTTTTCACAGGGTCACAAATGTTCACATGCTGAACAATAAGGCTCATGCTAAATGTAGATAAAAAGTTTTGGTTAATAAAATATCACAAATCTGGTTTAAATGTGAGACATATAGCAAATAGTAAACAGACTGACAGATAGAAAATGCTTTAATATCCGCTGCATTTTGTTTCCTGTTGTGTGTCCATTAACCTGCTCTGCGTGTCTGCTGTAGTGTTGGTAAAATAAGCGGGTTTTTGGTGCTCTTCATGCAAATCTAAATGAGAGTGTAGAATGAAGTGGACAGGACTTTATAGAACAGTAGTGTACAGTACATGAATTGCATTGTTGGGTTTCAATTAGGTTCCGACTAGAGATAGTCGGGATCACCTCTACGCATGGCTTGGGCTCTGGAACCACACTCCTCGAGAGAGGATGGACACTTCATCACTCTGGAGTTGCCCATGGTGAGAGGCGGCGGGCTGGTGTGGGTCTGCTTATAGCCCCCCAGCTCTCCCGCCATGTGTTGGAGTTTACCCCGGTGAACGAGAGGGTCGTTTCCCTGCGCCTACGGGTCGGGGTTAGGTCTCTCACTGTTGTTTGTGCCTACGGGCCGAACGGCAGTGCAGAGTACCCGACCTTCTTGGAGTCTCTGGGAGGGGTGCTGGAAAGTGCTCCGACTGGGGACTCCGTCGTCCTACTGGGGGACTTCAACGCCCATGTCGGCAACGACAGTGACACCTGGAGGGGCGTGATTGGGAGGAACGGCCCCCCTGATCTGAACCCGAGCGGTGTTCAGTTATTGGACTTCTGTGCTAGTCACAGTTTGTCTATAACGAACACCATGTTCAAGCATAAGGGTGTCCATCAGTGCACGTGGCACCAGGACACCCTAGGCCGCAGGTCGATGATCGACTTTGTGGTCGTTTCATCTGACCTGCGACCATATGTTTTGGACACTCGGGTTAAGAGAGGGGCGGAGCTGTCAACTGATCACCACCTGGTGGTGAGTTGGATCCGATGGCAGGAGAGGAAGCTGGACAGACTCGGCAGACCCAAACGTACTGTAAGGGTCTGCTGGGAACGCCTTGCCGAGTCTCCTGTCAGAGAGATCTTTAACTCCCACCTCCGGCAGAGCTTCAACCAGATCCCGAGGGAGGCTGGAGACATTGAGTCCGAGTGGACCATGTTCTCCGCCTCCATTGTCGAAGCGGCCACTCGGAGCTGTGGCCGTAAGGTCTCCGGTGCCTGTCGAGGCGGGAATCCCCGAACCCGGTGGTGGACACCGGAAGTAAGGGAAACCGTCAAGCTGAAGAAGGAGTCTTATCGGGCCTGGTTGGCTTGTGGGACTCCTGAGGCAGCTGACAGGTACCGGCAGGCCAAGCGGACTGCTGCCCGGGTGGTTGTGGAGGCAAAAACTCGGGCCTGGGAGGAGTTTGGTGAGGCCATGGAGAAGGACTATCGACTGGCCTCGAAGAGATTCTGGCAAACCGTCCGGCGCCTCAGGAGAGGGAAACAGTGCCCTACCAACGCTGTTTACAGTGGAGGTGGGAGGCTGTTGACCTCAACTGGGGATGTCGTCGGTCGGTGGAAGGAGTACTTCGAGGATCTCCTCAATCCCACCGTCACGTCCTCCATTGAGGAAGCAGAGGCTGAGGGCTCAGAGGTGGACTCGTCCATCACCCAAGCCGAAGTCACTGAGGTAGTCAAGAAACTCCTCAGTGGCAGGGCACCGGGGGTGGATGAGATTCGCCCTGAGTACCTCAAGTCTCTGGATGTTGTGGGGCTGTCTTGGCTGACACGCCTCTGCAGCATCGCGTGGCGGTCGGGGACAGTGCCTCTGGGATGGCAGACCGGGGTGGTGGTCCCTCTTTTTAAGAAGGGGGACCGGAGGGTGTGTTCCAACTACAGGGGGATCACACTTCTCAGCCTTCCCGGGAAAGTCTATGCCAGGGTACTGGAGAGGAGAATACGGCCGATAGTAGAACCTCGGATTCAGGAGGAACAGTGTGGTTTTCGTCCAGGCCGTGGAACGCTGGACCAGCTCTACACCCTCTACAGGGTGCTGGAGGGTGCATGGGAGTTTGCTCAACCAATCCACATGTGTTTTGTGGATTTGGAGAAAGCATTCGACTGTGTCCCTCGCGGCATCCTGTGGAGGGTGCTTCGGGAGTATGGGGTCTGTGGTCCTTTACTAAGGGCTGTCAGGTCCCTGTACGACCGAAGCAGGAGCTTGGTTCGCATTGCCGGCAGTAAGTCGGACCTGTTCCCAGTGCATGTCGGACTCCGGCAGGGCTGCCCTTTGTCACCGGTTCTGTTCGTAATTTTTATGGACAGAATTTCTAGGCGCAGCCAGGGGCCGGAGGGTGTCAGGTTTGGGGACCACACGATCTCGTCTCTGCTATTTGCGGATGATGTCGTCGTGTTGGCCCCTTCAAACCAGGACCTTCAGCATGCACTGGGACGGTTTACAGCAGAGTGTGAAGCGGCTGGAATGAAAATCAGTACCTCCAAATCCGAGGCCATGGTCCTCAGTCGGAAAAGGGTGGCTTGCCCACTTCAGGTTGG
Organism: Barbatula barbatula; assembly: GCF_947034865.1. Lineage (NCBI taxonomy): Eukaryota > Metazoa > Chordata > Actinopteri > Cypriniformes > Nemacheilidae > Barbatula > Barbatula barbatula. The sequence goes on from NC_136775.1 coordinate 12,585,532, forward strand.
TGGAGAGTTCCTTCCTCAAGTGGAGGAGTTTAAGTATCTCGGGGTCTTGTTCACGAGTGAGGGGAGGAGGGAACGGGAGATTGACAGACGGATCGGTGCAGCTTCTGCAGTAATGCGGTCGATGTACCGGTCCGTCGTGGTGAAGAAAGAGCTGAGCCGCAAGGCGAAGCTCTCAATTTACCGGTCAATCTACGTTCCTACTCTCACCTATGGTCATGAGCTTTGGGTCATGACCGAAAGGACAAGATCCCGGATACAGGCGGCTGAAATGAGCTTCCTCCGCAGGGTGGCTGGGCGATCCCTTAGAGATAGGGTGAGAAGCTCGGTCACCCGCGAGGAGCTCGGAGTAGAGCCGCTGCTCCTCCACATCGAGAGGGGTCAGCTGAGGTGGCTTGGGCATCTGTTACGGATGCCTACTGGACGCCTTCCTCGGAAGGTGTTCCGGGCCCGTCCGACCGGGAGGAGACCCCGGGGAAGACCTAGGACACGCTGGTGGGACTATGTCTCCCGGCTGGCCTGGGAACGCCTCGGTGTCCCCCCGGAAGAGCTGGAGGAAGTGTCTAGGGTGAGGGATGTCTGGGCATCTCTGCTTAGACTTCTGCCCCCGCGACCCGGTCCCGGATAAGCGGAAGAAAATGGATGGATGGATGGGTTTCAATTTGCATTTTAATTAACAGTAGAACAACATGGAACAGTTTTGCTTTGATATCAGACTGAGCTGTTTAGTCTACAATGATAGAGACAGGACAGATTTCAGTGGATGATACTGAATGCTGTTACAGATGGTATACAAGTTGTGATACATGTTTTTATAACATTAACTGGAGATTAGGTCTGAAAGAATCTTGAACCAACTATTTAACGTGGCCAAAGTATCACGGACACCTCTCTTACTGGTGCAACTCTGTTTTCAGCTACTGAACTCTTTAAACTCTTCAATGTTATTCTTCAAACTTCTTGTCTTTGAAGAGTTTTAGAGGACAAAACTTGGTGCATGTTCTGGCTGTATCTGGGCGATTTTATGATAATTGAACCTGGCTTCACTAGGACACCAGAACCCGGATTTAGACAAATATCAGTTAACATTTTATTTCTCCCATTATGATTATTCTTCTTAAACTGTTTTTTAAATAAAATATACACAACATCAACTTTATCCAACCATTTGTTTGATGCTATTTTATAGAAAGACTATTAACAATTTTGATTATTTACCACAGACCACTTTTATGCTTGATGGGACCGTATACCAATGCATATTTATAATCACATGAACAATGTTGTAACAAGAACAATTCTTCAATATAAGACATCACAGTGACCTTCATTTGTGTTTTCAAAATACAGTAACATTGACTGGATTTATAATTCAGGAAGGATTGACTGCTCTAAGCAAACGCTCTATAAACCACAGATGCATGTGTGTAGTTGACAACAACAAGGAAATGAGCTTTAAATGACACCAGTCCCACGAGTGTTTGTTTGTATGTGCTCTGTGTTCATGAACACATCTTCTCAATCAATAGGTTAATTGCAGCTTTGTCAGTGCGAGAATGTGATTAGTTGTATGCTCAACAATTGGCAAGATGTTGGATCATTTATTTATAGCTTTCAACAATGACCAAGACAGAGAGAGAAACTGTGTGTGGTATTGATTGATTGACCCCAAATTAGCCCCTTTTTTCCATCCTTTTCCCTCAGTCGCATCTCTATTGGAACTCAGCTGTCAACACAATTCAGACTCCTTAAACCTTCACCTGCCATCCGAGACAGACCTCTCATTCAGCACAGACTCTGTAAAAAACACTGTGAGAATGTCAATTCATTGTCTCTCTATGTTATGTCCTCAAGGACAATCTTGAAATATCGTTGAGTTGATGGCAAACGAAAAACTGCAGATTATTCTTGTTAACAATATGCCCGAAACTCATTTCCATCTTACTCCCTCGTAGCTTCACACCGAGGCCTCTCATGACTCTTCTTAAACATTTCTTCACCTCTTAATTGTTTTGACAGAAGCAACTGGCATCCTTATTAGACCTCATTGATTTCCTGGTTGTTAGTGCATTGATTTTGAAACTTCCCATTGGTCTCGGGCATAAATCTCTCTCTTGCTTTTCTTTCTCATTCTCTTATACGGACTGTTTATCTACACACAACCGTGTCGAAGGCACTGAAATAGAAGTGATGAGTCAATAAATGGATGAATAGAGAATTTATAGAATAATCAACATCTGCCAGTTCACAGGATCCCAACGAAGGAAAGAGAAATAGGCAGTGAGATGGAAAGGAAGGTGATGATATATATATATATATATATATATATAAAGAAAAGGAGAAAGAAAAAGAGATTTTGCTCTTTATTTTCTGAGTGATTGGACACAGCTGAGGGTTACCACTGATGAAAAGGCTGAGAGACCTTTCCTGACCAAATGTGTGTGTGTGTGTGTGTGTGTCTCCTCTCAAACAGTGTGTATTCATGGGGAATATAAAGGTATCTTGTCCATTTGCTATGATGTGGTCAGTCACAGCAGAATTGAGAGATATCCCACATTTCTGTTTCCAGAGCTCTTCAGAAGTGCTTTCATCATCATTGTGATTTTCCTTTAGTTTAAAGTAAAAATGTTTTTCCTGTGGTTTGATGTAATTGTCTTTATTGATTTCTGCTTTTTCTCGCCTTTTCTACACCGTGCTGTGAGAAAAGCGCAGTTGCTATGATTGTTACACGTCACCGGTCTGCTTCTTTGTTTCCCTTATTTCTCTATTTCTATATCAAATTGAAATGATGTTTACATGGTTTACATTGTTTGAATATATCCAGAACTTCCCTTCTCCTTGCTGTCAAGCTGAAGGGATGGACGTGCCTTTCTTTGGTCGCCGTTTACTGTTCTCTTATTTATGTATTTATTTATGCTTTCATTTATTTCCCTTTCTGTTGTGCGGTCGCTGGTCTTCCATTGTAGACAGATTCCCCTCTGCTTCTGCTGACCAATGAGTTAGCAGCACCTGCTGTGTCCTAGAGAGAGAGAGAGAGAGGCAGGAGGAAGAGAGAAAGAGGAAATCGATAGGAGAAGTGATGAGGAAGGGAGGTGTAGATTAACGTCTGGAGGCCTTGGGTTTGGGGGGGTTCGTGGGGGGCTGCCTTAGGATTTAGCCGTGAGGCTGTAGCTCTCCTCTGTAAATCTCTCTATATGCCACGGGGGCTAAAGCAGCCCTAAATTATATATCCGGTGAAAAACATAAAAATGATGCAGTCAAAAGTAAAAAGAAATGAGGAAATCAAATTTAGTGCCTTAGTTCTGATCAATGTACCCACGATTCTGTTAAGAATTGCAGCTCTGGGTTGAGGTTTAGGAAGGAACCCCAAAGCGTATTGTGCCACGTCGCACGAGCACTTCAGCAATGGTGAGGATAATAAATATATCTAATAAATATCATTATTTTTGGAACGATCTCCCACAATAAAAGAGGAGCAGTGAGGGATGGCACAGGGGACTGGCTGGGATATTGGCAATATATCAGCATTGATCATTGAGAGAACTGACACAGACAGAGAAGGAGAAAGGGGGAGAGGGAGTTCATAAAAACTAATAAAAGAGGCAACGTGTAAAGAAAGAACAGAGGCTTTAGATGGATTTGCTTTTCTGCTCTAAACTGAAATAAAAAAGAATGAGTGAGCGCGCGTGTGTTTGTGGGTGTGAATGCTCAGCTTTTTATGTGTACATAGAGCATGTTTACTTATATAAACACTCATTCACAAAGAAAACCATGCTCAAAATGAGATTGTGAGTGTGTAATATATATGACAGCAATCAATAACTGCATTTATATTGCATGCCATTTATATTGCATGCATGACAAAGTCCATTCTAATGTGTTGCTGGATGTATCAGATGCTATTGATTAAAATATTGTATTGTTGAAGAAAATCTAATATGATTTCCCCATTCGTCAACTTAATATCATTGTTTAGAAGCAACCGTCATTCACGACCGCACGCACGCACGCACACACACAAAATCCTCATTCTTTGCTTTTTCATTTATACATTCTCACAGCCTGCTCTATTCCTCAGTTATATTAATCATACTTTCCCCTCTGCTATATGTCTTTGTCTGGATAATGTGTGTTTCACCCTATGAGAATTTATTATTTTCAGTGCACATAAGCACAGAATATTTCTATAGTTGTCAAAGCGTGACAGTTTAATAATCAATAACAAATAAGGCAGCATTAATCATGCATGCATTTCATTTCACACTCATGTGAAAATCTAAAGCTGTCACTGCTCTCTTAAAGACAGGTAACAGCTTATTAACATTATGCAAAAGGTTTTCTTCATTAGGTGTTAAAACCAATGAGTTATTATGATCAAAATGAGAAAAGAATTATGCAGAGGGATTTAGTTTTTTTTATCTTTCTAATGACTGTAACACAAAGATTAATATAACATAAAGTAACAGTAAATGTTTTTTTTTTGTGTATGCCTATTATACTTGGGTCAGATATATGGATATTAGAAAAACTGGTTATTTTACGTATGGGCTTACACCTGTTTTATGATATATCTAAAGTGTGTATGAGAATGAAAAGCAGCTTTTCGTATTTCTGTGGCTCCAAGAAGTCTCACAAACAGGAACAATGGGATAGTTATGGATGTGTGGCTGAGGAGAGGGCACAGTTAGGAAAGAGGTGTTAGCTCCCTATCCTTCCAACACCATCTTATTTTCCTCTCCCTCAATTTCGCACTCTCTTTCCCTCCAGTCCCGCTCTCCTTCTCTTAGATGCGCACAACCACACTATATTCTACAAGAAATAATTGCTTTTGTCTGAAAGGAGTGCTTGAGGGAGGGGCCGAGCGCCCCTTACCTCAATGCGTCAAGGGGGTACGTGAGGGACAACTGGTCACTTCTCCTTCTTGTCATCTCTTTCACTTGACTGGCGGATGTCATCTGTCAACAGCAAGATGCAAGAAAAGGAGATGGACAATACAAACACATCTTTCTGCTGAATAAAATGTGAAGGGAGGACATTTTTGTTGCAGTCAGAGAGACCCATAAAACCGAACAGCATCATGTGATAAAAAACAACAATAACAGCGCAAGTGTAACAATAAGAAAGATCTCTTAAGTTGTGTACATTCGTATGTGTGTCTGCTTTAACTAAAATCCATAATTTGTGTTTGCTAGCACAAGTTTTGTCATTGGGAGTCTGAGCTCACAGAGTTGTGCTGCCTAGTGAAATAGATTCACTCCTATCGATTGGAGTGTTTAGCGTATAGATTTTTCTATTTAAAAATCTATATCGACAATAATCTTGCGTGTAAGTGCGCCGCAGCGTGCTTTGCAATTGACAGGGCGTGATGAATTGGCGGTAGGAAGAGAAGCCGCAAGCGTTCGCCGATGAAGGCCCCCGGGAGGTTCGCTGGCATGGCGAGATTTCCTCTAACACATTCTCTAATAAAAGCGCCACACATCGATCAAAATAAATCTAATTAAATTCAGTATGTACAACGATGATCACAAAAATCACAACTTCTCTCGTTTTAATATATGCGTCAATAAATGTTCTACGTCATTTAACGAACATCAGGTGTTGTAATATTAGGTGAGTCAGGGTTGTTGGCTTCTGTGCGGGATTTTACCTTTCGGTGGACACGGAACCGATGAGAGAGAGAGAGAGAGAGAGAGAGAGAGAGAGATGGGTGGGGGTGGGGTGGCGTTGATGTGCGCGTAGTAACGGCAACGCTCGCGCTTCAATGTTGCAGGCAGCGTGGAATCAGAGCGCGCGAGCGAATGGGAGGAGAGCGTGCACGAGTGAGCTATTGGGGTTCCCAAATAACGGGAACAAGCAGACAGAGCAAAACACGCAGGCGGATGGACGAAAGGATAGGCAAGTGATCTTAAAAACCGGCGACGTAACGAGCTCTTTCCCCCGATGTTTTCGTGTTTAATTAGTTTATTAGCCTTATTTTGTTATTTATAGATCGATTGCGTTTTAATTACTGGCTTGTGACAAGGTGCGCGAGAGGAGGGGCGAATCCGGCGAGCACGTTGAGTTGCCTTATTTTTGTATGGATTCTTTTTCAGCGAACGAAAGCAATGCCATTTCAACGCACGTTTAGTAACTTTGCGTGAATGAACGTGTAGCCTGTAGCTGCTAGAACAAGGAAGAGAGCTATTTAGTAAAGCTAGACCAAATACATTCACCAAACATGCACCTATATCCAAGTAATAACACAGCATCCGCTGTCTTTTGTACGTTTAGAGTCGGGGTGTGAAATATCTTGTCTTTATTATATTGTTTATTTTACAAGCATATAACCAAAGTTAAAGGGGCGACCTAGGGGCGAAGCAGGCCAGCTGAACATACAAGTCTCTTCAGAGACAGAAATACGGGAGATATGCGGTCCTCGACGTTCGCAACAAACTACGCGTTTGAGTGACAGATATACAGATTATGCCAAACGGAAGCATTATACCAAATACTGGTTAATACCAAAACAATTAGACAAGCATTAAAGTAAGAGTGAAGATCAAATAAACCACATTTGTCTTGTTCCATTCAGTCTATCCGCCTGTGTGCGCGCTGGGGAAAAACAGACAGGCTGCGCGCATTTGGGTATGCACGTAGACCAAAAGTAAATACAAGCTCATAGAAAAGCTGAAAATATATAATGTAACTGGAAATATTACGTATAAACGCGATATCAACTATTACGAATCAGCCTGTTTCCCGGAATTGTCTGAAAGCTCTCTAACGGGAACGCAGACGGGGCCAACTGTGTTAAAAGTCTCCTACAATACTACTAATATTGAAAAGAGATCAAGAAAACAGCTGAAAAGAACTAGTCAAGAAGACGGAGGATCATGTTTGTTCCTCTGCCGGTGCCGTTTGTTTTGCCGAGAACAGCCTCTGATCTCCACGCCTGGCGCCTCAAGTCACCGCTGGCTCTCCGCTCTCACTCCGGTAAGCCTTCTTCCATCATAACCATCCCATTCCTTTCACACCATAACCGCAAGCTCGGGGAAACCTTCTCTCTTCATTTAACTCAGGGGCCTAACCCCCGTATCCATCGTGTGAATGAAACATCCTCCGTTTATTTCCCGTTTTCCTTCGCGCAATTCAAGTTCAATGTATTCAACGAAGCCGCACTGTCGCGCCTTTAAAATGCAGTCGGTTTTGTTTTATTTAGGTGTTTCCCGAACAATATTCCAGTCTCGCGTTCAGTGGGTTAGTTTTCCAAGCCTCCGCATCCGTCCGTCCGTCTCCTCCTCTCTCCTCTGCCTCTGCCTCCGTCTCCCCCGAACTAAACTCGCGGTGAGCTGGGAATATTCATGCCAACTTATCGATCCTGCGGAGATCGATTCCGGGGCCGGCGGATCGAGGGGAGAGAGGAGAGAATCAGAGCTGCTAAAATAGAGGAGGAAGGATTGCGACGAAACAAAGAAATGAACGTTTTTTCCGTATTTACATTTTATGTTTGCTTTACAAATCTGGATGTGTAGTGTGGCAAACAGAATACGTGTGATCGATTAGAAGTGATTTAGATTAAAAGATCACATACATTATTTTGTGTGTATCGTTGCAATTTGAAGAATGGCAAACAGCAAAAAATGATTATTTCTTTTGCGGGAACTTGCCGGTTTTACGGATGCTCCGTAGGCAGATGATAACAGAGAAGGACGCGGAGACGCGTGGAGGGCGGGGGTCGAGTGGGAGTAGATGGGTGTAGCCTGAATTTCGCGTACGTTGAAGAGGCACAAGTACACAAACATAATGCTGCTATATGTTTGTATTTAAAAGTAGAATGTGAGAGAGGTCTGAAAATGCTCCGTTATTTATAGAGAACGAAGCTTATGTGGGATCCATTATCTTTGTGTAGTTGTGAAACCAAGCTTGGAATGTGTAAGTTACGTTAATTCAGAATATAAGGGGTGTTTCTAAAGTAAACCATGGTGTTGTTAATTGTTAGTTAACACATTTTCTAAATCATCCTTATAATTTGCATAACCAGGTTTTCCGTGCGCCTTCAGAATGATACAGTATGGTTAAAGGGAAGCACTAATGAGGCTCTTCCTCTCAGAGATTAACAGGGCCAGTGGAGAAGTGGTGGAGTTTCATGGCCCTTTTGCTGAAAAATAGCAAGTGTCAAAAGAAGATAAAAAGAGGGCAGAAAAAAAGAAAAAGCTGTGGAGCACTAAAGGAAAGTAGGCGCAGATGACAGTGAAAAATGAGAATGAGTATGGAAAACCTAGTTTGAGCGGGAGAGGTGATCTTCGGCTTGTATGGACATGCTTGTCTAGCTCATTAATGATGAGAGATAAGAAAGATTGTACATTTTGTATGGTATTAATTACACAAGCCTTACACTTCTTTCAATGCAGATGAGGGGTGGGTGTGATAGTTTGCCTAAGTGTGCCCGAGAGGCATTCATGAGTACACTTACAGTATGTGATTTTTTAAAAGTTTACTGATTGCCTAAATTGAATGTTGCTGGAGTCTTAAAGACTGGTCTGAGAGCAGCATTCCCATGTCATATCATGATGTCACAGACAATTAGAACCTATTGAATTATTATTTTTTAATTCACAGCAAGTAATGAAGAGTTACAAATGTGTAGCGCTGTTAAACATTTTCTCATGAATAGTGGAACTGTACACACAGAAGCAAAGACGCTTCTTTAGATCCTGAAAGAGTTCTCGGGACTTATTGGCATTAACAACTCCATTCATATTTTATGAATGGTAACAGACAGGTCCTGTAGGATGAAAAACATTTCATAGAAGTCGTGTGTTTTTAATATTTTTTAGCTGTATCAAGAGGGACATATCTAATCTTTTGAGATTTACTCAACTAAGATTAAACTCCAAAGTTGTAATTGTCAAATATTAATTGTCTTATTGACATTAAGATTAAAAATCAAGATGCCAGTTGTCAGTAATGGAATTCATTTAAAATAGCAGCAACAAAATGATACGGTTTCACTTAAGATCTTATCTACATCCTCACAAGGACCTCTAGGGATCTTTTGCAGCTAAAACTTGTGTGTTTGGGAGGAAAAGTAAGAGAGTGTGCATGAGTGTTTATAGATCAGGAGGAGTCCTGGTGTTAAGATGATTGCCAATGACAAAATGTCAGCTTGGGTTTATTTGTAACATAATGGTAAATCAATAGATATACGGAAGATGTCAATACGGATTGTTCTACCGCATTTAGCTATTTCTCTTTCTCTCTCCCTCTCTCTGTCCCCATTTTACTCTGATTGATATGCTATGTTATCATTATGTTTATTTAGTGACAGTACTCCCACAGGTCTTCTGGCTGTATGGTTAGTTTCAACATTGCAGAAGTGTGTGTTCATGCGTGTCGGTTGACCTTCTATGGTATATTAAAACCGATGATACCCTTCCACTGATTAGCACTGCTGAGAGATGGAGCTCAGTAAAGAATTCCCTATAGTTAACCTTCTTTCCCCCAGCGACCAGTACCGGCACACACACACAGTGATACACACACTTGTGTGATTGTATGTCTGTGTACTGTAGTATACAATTAGAGAGACACCTCAAGTCTGGTCTATATTTAACCATAGAAACCACTTTACATATAGACTTCATATATGATTGCTATATTTACTTATTATATCCATTAATAGCTCATTATATAAATAAGAGTTTTAAATGATGACATCACCATGATATTTGAATACTGAATTGTGATCGGTGCTGCCTGAAGCACATATTTCATCATAATGTGAGAAAACCAATAACATTATCATAGAAATGATAGATTTAACAGTTCCTATAGGGTCAGACAGAACACCACATTCACATACAACCAGAACTTTAAATTAATCAAACATGGTGGACGAGAAGAAACAAACTTACATTGCAGTGCAAGAAGAAATTGCGATAAAAGTTTTTGGACTGCTTTTGTGAAAAATTCACAAGAGAAAAGAAAAAGGCTTGGATGAAGTTAATACAGCGTGAACATAGACACATTTTCCGATTGGGTATCACTTTTTTCCACGTGGCATTCTACAGACTGCATGTGCGCTTGTCCCTGGGATTGTAAATGTTTGAAATTTGTGATTGGCGGGGCCACAATGTAGCAGATCATTCTTAACACACCTCACACAACAGCAAAATCTCTAGAACCATCAAGATAATCGCAACGTTATTGTCAAAGGAGGAGAACTCAGCCCCAAATCGTCCTGATTACCTTGTAGTGTGTGGCAGCCTTTAGTGGCTTAAAATACCAGAGAGTATAAGAAAGAAATGCAAATCTGTTTATTGCTCTAAGCCGCTCTTGCTGCCTTTATTTCTCTCAGTCTACAAAACACAATCTGGAGATGTGGGTGGCCACGTGAAGGCAGAGGAATAGAAGTGTTCATTGTTCAAGTGTACACTACAGATAGGTTCTTAATCAACACATCTGTGATAGAGCACCTGGTCAATACACCCCCCACAAGTGCACCGTTCTACAGCTGTTCACGTGGATTCTGCACCGCTGTGTTAATTTAGTGTGATTATCCGGCTGCACGTGAGTATTTGCTCGCGTATGGCCGCATTTGTCGGAGATGGAGAGAGACATTGTTATATTCCCCTCAGACAAACAGGACTGTTGTTTGTAGATGGATTGGAAATGGGGGAAAATGTAGTGTGAAGGTTGGACTGAAAGAGGAAGATAAATAGACATGAATGGACGGATTGATCTTGGAAATGACAGTCCCGTAGAAAGTTTACTGACTGTGTTTTTCAAACCGATGTACTGAGAGATATTCAGATTATCAGGAAAGACACGTATAAATCGATGGATTGACACGCAGTTATACATTTTGTAAATTTGCCTCGTTCCTCTGATGAAAATGGGCAAGTCATTTGTCATTCGAGCAGCTGGTTTATGTGTGCAGCACACATTTAGATAATAAAGAATTTGTAATAAAAGCTTGCAGCTTGATTATGACCTTCACTCTTCACGAACAAGCCGGAGACCTAAATCTGTTCTCTTCTTCCATCTCATCTAAGATTTATGATGATAAAGGCCGGCCGTTCACAGTATAGGGTTTAGCGGCTGTCTTTCAAGGTGTTATAGTTGTGTTGTGCTTTTGATCTTACTTTATTAATCGTGATTTATGTCATGGGATCATTTTGTTTATTAATCATAAATATTCTCTCAAATGTTTAAACATGTTTCTAACTTAATACAAAATCTCTACACATCAAAATTTGCAACTGGATATTATGATAGATAATATTTAGATTTGATGTAGAGTACATTGTAGTGGCCCACTGTTCTGATGGTTTAGACAAGTCTGCTGTGGTGAGTGGATTACTTTTTTACTGTCATGGTCATATCCGTTCATTTTGCTGAGCAAATTTATGTTTCATCTTTGCTCTTTGTTTTACATTTTCTGTGTCCTGTCCTGCATGCATTACTGTTAATGATTGTGAAGTTTAAAAAACATTAACAGTAGCCCATGCACATGGTATTTAACGCGAGTCGAATCCTCCAGCCACCTTCCTGCAGAATCTTGTAATTGGACACATGCTGCCTTGAGTGACAAGTATGATCATCAATCAAATTAAGATGTGGGGGGGACAGACTCTGAATCCCCAGACAGGGACGCTGTTAACAGGGTTTCCTTCAATCCGAGCTTATCAATCAATATGTGGCTTGCCAATTTGTTCCCTGCACCTGAGTAGATAATTGCCTATTGCATCAAATGACTCTACATTTATATCTAGTATGCATTATCTTCTAATCAGTTTAACAGCAAATCACGTACCTTCACTTAAGAATAAGCCAGCACAAATATACAGAGTCTCATGCACGTGATGATCCAGGTGGGCATTAAAGCGGGAACGCTGGATCAGGACTGATTAACCTCACATTCATCCTGTGTGGAATGAATATGAGGTGATATGAAAGCACAGGCAACATGGCAGAAATGATTACAGTCATAAAAATATATTGGGTTGCAGATTTTACGAGGAATGACATGTTCATTCCAGACAATAATTTGATTTCTAAATCATTCCCCTCATAAACGGTGCTCACATGTGTCCAAGCAGAAGAAATTTTCATTGCTCAGAGGTTGCTTGCTTTACAGCTCTTAATAGAGTTTTCAGTTATATTTCTTTTAAATATTAATATTGTCTCAGATGTTTCTGCTGAAATAGACTCTGAGCATTGTTGCACATTAAGATCTCTTTCGAAACAAATAAGAACTCAATTTCATTTATGTCTAGTAGAGAGGTCTCAATGGGGTATATGCACACGGAGCGATGACGTCCTTCCACTAAAATCTCTGCCAGCTGTTACATCCAATGCCATAGGGAACAATGTCGTTTCGCTTCAGGATGCACATAGGATTACGATCAACAACGTGAGTCTAATTATTCAAACTCTTCTACATACGTCGACAACCAAAAAGGAGAAGCACTTCAGGCTATCCGTTTCAAGGTACATCAACAAATATGAAAAAAGCAATGTGAACTTTTGCACTTACTAGAGGCGTGATCACAGATGCACTTAACAATGCTCCCCCGTAGTGCCCCTAACGCCAAATCCCCCACCATAAAAAATCTGTAGGATTTAGGGCAATGAGAGCGGAAGCTAGGTAGCTGGCAGAGATTTTGAGAGTACGTCAACGTCCCGTGTGCATATACCCTATTGTGATTCTTTGTTATAAACAGTAACGTTTTTTTAAATATATGCGATGATACAGAATTTTTACAGCGAGGCTTTTCCTCTATCCTCTCTTTTGTTCTCTCCCGCCCCACTGTTCCAAGATAGAGGGATTTTTAAGGAGATTTGTTTCTGTGTTTATTGGCCGTCGATGAGCTTCTGTCTGTCGCTACTGGCCTGTCATAGCCTCAACGCTGCTTATAGCAATATCAATCAGTCTCAGTCACAGAGGGTGAAAGAGTGGAGAGCATTAGCGCTTCTTACACACACATGCACATACTCAAACTTTATAGCCGACCAAACACACACTTGCTTCAACTTTCCTTCACATCTTGCAAAAGAGAAGATGGGATGAAGGGATGGAGGCAAAACGGATGAGAGGAAAAGATGACAAATAGAAAAAGAGAGAGCTAGGGCGGGGGACAGATAGTAGCATTAAAATTCATGGCTTTTTTACTCTCTGTGCTGAAAAATCAATAGTGTTTACTATGAATGAGAGGAGCTCTGGACAGCAGAGCTGGGGGCAGATATAAAAGGGGAGGGGGGGGGGGGGTTGACTTCATTACTGGAGGCAGAAGCACGAGAGGTCAAGGTTAAAGACTCAACCTGGCGGGTGGAAGGTGGGGGTAGCGCACCATTTACTCAACAATGCTGCAATAGTATTGTGGAGTCAGATACTCCTATCAGTATAAATGAGAACATGTCGGTTCAAGATTTCTCTGCTTCCTCTATCTTGCTCGCCCACCACGGACACTTGCAACCGAGTGGATAAGCATCTGTAAATTCACATTTGGATGGTTCTGGAACTAGTTGGATGTTTTTTACACGGCTGTGTTGCGGCTGATAGCAGAATCTGTCATTTTTGTAAGTTTTAACGAACCTTAAAAGCTCCTACGAAGCGAAGCGAAAGTTTAGGGAGGACAGTACTGCCATTACTGTCTATAGATTGCCCAACTAAAGATTCATCATTTATAGGTTTTGGCTACGACAAAGTTGAGTTTGACTAGTTTGACTAGGGATAGTTCAACTAAAATTGTAATTCTGTTATCATTTACTCAGTCTCTTGTCGTGACAAACCAGTATAACTTTATTTAATCCGTAGAACACAATATAAGATAGTTTGGAGAATATTGGTAACCGAACAATGGCGGTACCCATCGACATAGAACCATGCGATTGAAGTCAATGGGTACTGCCGTTACCAACATTCTTCCAAATATCTTATTTTGTGTTCTGTAGATGAAATGAAGTTATAAAGGTTTGAAATGACAAGAGAGTGAGTAAATGATGACAGAATTTTTACTTTGGGTGAACTATCCTAAGTTTATGCTTCATAATAGCCTTTCAAGTCCCTCCTCTTCGCTATTTTCCTCCTTTGTTGGAACGTGTGTTTTCAGCATGGTGATGTATACAGGACTCAAGCAGTTTGATATTCAAGGAGCTCATGAATGATGTAACAGGAGATGCTTGTCTCAGGCCCCGGTGAACGGGGCTGCTGGAGTATATGGAATATAAATGGAAATGTGATCAGCATAAATTTACATTACAGCCATATGATTGGAGGGCGCAGCTCTGGGTAATTTCCTATCAGGTGGCTGTAAAGTGAAATACTATTTTGGTTTTTGGAGATATCAATCAGCAGCTTTTATTAAGCTTTATATACATAGTGTTTAGATAGTGTGTTAGTTTCACAGATATGGCGATTAATACATTATAAGCCTCCAGGCTCTTCTTTCACTCTTTTGTATTAGTAAGGAGGGAGGTGGAAGATGGATGTGTTTCACTGCTCTCTGCAGGCCTCGATCGACTCTTGCCACCACTGCCTTCTTAAATAATGTAATGAAATCTCACATGTTTCATTGATGTCTTAATATCTTATTTCCAAGCTATATATTCTGTACTATAATATAACTTTATAGTAAATGAAACATATTTAGGAAATACTGTTTTATGTGTTACTATCTTCTTTTGTGTTCAGCGAATCTCTTTCTTTCTCTGTCTGTCTTTTGGTTCTTACCTTCTTTCTCACTTTTCTTTTGCTCGGCAGCACAGAATGCTTCCTAATTCTCGTTTATCCCTTCCCTTCTCACCTTCTTTCTCTCTCTCTCTCTCCCTCTCTCTCTCTCTCTCTTTATCTTTCTTCCTTATTCGTCTGTTCCCTTAGTGACCGTTTCCAAGGCACCCACTCCCAGGGGCTGGGGAGGGTCCTGTGATGTCATGCATGCATAACTATACACCTGAATTCTCATGCCCTTTTTATTTCAGCAGACCTCTCTTCGGCTTCCCATGGCTTTCTCGCTGTGTTTCTTCAGACAGCTGTGTTCAGAGTTTGTGTTTAGAGTTTTGTATTTATATCTATTTATATTCTTAATCATTCATAAAAATATAATTTATTTTAACTTGCTTGTGTGTATTTTATATATCTATTGAAGTATTTACACTGGTACAGTAATGTGTGCCGACTCGGTATCCTTGCTATGTGAGATCTGATTCAAACTAAACAGTCCTTTTATCAGTGTGCGTGCTCCTTCACGTAACCTTGCCTCATCTTAAACAAGTTTTATCCCCCAATACTATAAAGAACTTTTTAAATGACACATTTTTTAAAATGACTTAACTTGAAATGATATGATATACTTTTTAATTACGTACTAACTTTTATTAAACGATTAGGCCATTCATTAAACACCTTGGATGTCCAAATGTTTTTCAGGAAATGGAAAGATCACTGTTTCAAATGATTAAATACTGTGTTGTCAGTGTTGACAAGCACTTCTTAATACTTTTTATTGGTTAGATATTTGCAAAACCCAGTTTGATTGATAATGATTTAAATCATGAGATATAAAGGTACGAGGTTTCAGAAGGACGGCAGCGAAATTTTGATATTTCTCTTCTGCATGTTGAGGGTCAGTAAGTGCAATGGCGGGAATATGTTAATAAAGTCTTGTTTATCGAGTTGATATGACAAAAGCCTGATAGGACACATCAAGTACACAAAAGAAAGCGTAAAAGCATCTGGACGTTATCACAATAGTATGTATTTGTTGATTATTGCAGGCCTTGTGTGTTTTATTTGTTTAGCTGTTTTATATGTTCAAACATTTGATTTTAAATGTCCTTATTGCTCACATTGTTTAGTCTCAGCTTTACTTTAAAGCTTCAGCTAAACTAGCACATGCTTTCTACACAGTGTTACATTACTAAGCAACAACTGAGTTTGTTGCTGGATTGAACCAATGTTTTGTTGTTACTGGTATTAGCTGATGAGGGTCACGGTTACTAGGCAACGGTTAGTGCAGTCTGTAGATATGCATTCTGCTCCTAGGGGGAGCGGAAAGGGGAGTGTGTATATGTGTGTGTATGGGGGGGGGGTCAAGTTTGTCTGAAAGGGGATTAATATTTTGAGAAAGAGCAGGCAGCGGGTCTGTCCACACTGCTTGTGTCTACATAGTTCACTCCTTGTTACTCCTCTTTGAAGCCTTTGTCATGGCATTTCACGCGTTTCCGAGGAGAAGTGGTGTTGGCCCCCTAAGATACCCAACATATATACAAACTCCACGGCTCACACAGTAACACATTCAACCATACCCTTTAATGGAAATGACTGAACACATGTTAAAGGAAGAGTTCACCTTATTTACGCGCCCTTTTGTCATTTCAAACCTTTATGACTTTCTTCTGTAGAACACAAGAAAGATATTTAGAAGAAAGATATTTAGAACCGAAAACTGTTGGTCCCCATTGACTAACATTGATTTTGTGTCCATACAATAGAAGTCAATGGGGACCAATGGTTTTCATTTACCAAAGTTTATCAAAATATCTTCTTTTGTGTTTTGCAGAAGAAAAAAATCTGGAAAGTTTAAAATGACAACAGGGAGAGTTAATGAGAGTTCATTTTTAGAGGTAAACTATTCCTTTAATAATAAATGTCATGTACGTTTGTGAAGGAGCACCAGTGCAGTCCTATTCTTTTGTGTTCATATTTCTATTGTTAAATAATATTTGATCAAAGTACATATAAATGGTGTAAGATATGACAGGAATGTATCGGAAAACTGCACCGGCTTTCAAAATGGATAATAGAAGAATAAATAGATAAATTACAACTTTCTTATCTTTATAAAAATTATATTTGTGTTCAAAAAGAAAAAGTGCAAGAGTGTGAATGTGAAGGTTGGTAAATGTTGACAGAAGTTTTGGTCAGGTGTGAATCAAATAGGGTGACCACATTTTAATGTAAACATGTGATTTCTGCCACAGATTTCGGTGTTGTAGTGCTTTTTACCCAAAGCTACAAGTAATGAATGTGTTTGGTGAATTTATAATATTAACTGTAATGTCTGAATGGAAAGTAAACATGTTTCTGAATAATGAACGTTTCCATCTGTAGCCAATTTAATTTCATGCACTCTTGCTTTATTACCTCCAGCGCTCTTTTTTTCTACTTCAAACTTGATTCTGTCCCCGTCTTTTTCCCACCCTATTGACCCTTTTCCCTTTACAATTCCCTCTCTCCATCTCTCTTTTCCTCCGTCTCT
This sequence comes from Barbatula barbatula, assembly GCF_947034865.1. Lineage (NCBI taxonomy): Eukaryota > Metazoa > Chordata > Actinopteri > Cypriniformes > Nemacheilidae > Barbatula > Barbatula barbatula. Next base: position 12,602,769 of record NC_136775.1, read on the forward strand.
CTCTCCCTATTGATCGACACATAGTGCGCTCTGTTCTTCACTGTGCTTGCCTCACTTTAATCAATACAGATAATTGTCTGCTCTCTCTCTTTGGCAAATACTCTCTCTCTCTATCAATGAACCCCCTAACCACCCTAAGTCTGGGATTCCCCCTTCTTAATGACCAAAGGTAACGGATTCTCTCTCTTTCTTGCCATCGATTGCCGTGGGAGCGATTGATTCACATGTGTAAACATGGTGCACAGTTGCTGCGTTGAAGTCCCTTGAACTATTCCCATGTGGTTTGTATAGAGACAGACTCCTTTGGTGTTCGGGAACCTGTCTGGTTGGAAATTTAATTATTATTGGCATATTTGTCAGATCAAAGCATTTCTACTATGACTAGAAAAGACAGCCATGTATAGATATATTTAATGCATAATAATAAACATCATGGCATGTCGCATGCCAGATTCATTCTGCACCTCCTACATGGGCACCAAGGCTCAACATTTCTGGAATATGTGCACATGAGGACCGAGGAGATAGAACTCCATATTCCCCAAGGTCATAGTTCAGTCTCTGCAGGTGAGGCCTTTTCACCAAGGTAATAGAGAATTAATATTTATACTATAGCATGTATGATTTTTTGATAGTCAGGGTCAGGGGGTAGCAGAAAGCATTTTCTTGAAAATGACAGTGTTGTGCTGCAGTGAGGTGAGAGAGAGAAGGCAGAGAGGGACGTTGGCGCTCTTGTCTCGCCAAAGTCTGATTTAAAAATCAGGAATTCTGTGAAGAGGGAGATTATAGGTGATAGGTCTCATTCCAATGTGTGAAAGAAGGAAAGTATCCCTCTGGGATTTTAACAGTCAACAAATACACAGAGTGAAATGGCATCGGTCCACTGCCAGACACTATTCACAGCACCTGTCTTCAGTTCTCTATGGAGCAGAATGCTGTTTGTTCATCATAATGTGCATATGTACATGTGAAAGGAGACACTGTATGCACAAACAGATGTCAGAGTCCTATGGTTTCAACCGACAACAAACAAAAGTATTGTGCGATATTAAAAATGTAACAAATAGCAACAAATGAAAAGCGAGTTGAAAGGAACAAGAGATATCTAGGACTTCATGTTTATTCCTAGGTTGTTGAAATATTGATACATTTTCTTTTGCCATACGTCTCTGTTGGGAGCTTTCTCCTGACCAGATAATGTCTCTCCTCTATTTTCTCCCTCTTTCTCAGTCAAGCCTCAAGGAAGAAACCTTGAATTTGAATTTCAGAGGCAATGAAAAGGAGAGAGGGGGGTAGGGTGGGGTTGTGCTCTTAGGGAGCGGTCGTTGAGAAAGTGCCTTTAATGGGCGTCTGTGCGCTCTCCCCCTGCCTGGGGCCCCGATCGATACTGACTCAGAGCAATAAAGCTTTCCCCTGTCATCTCCACAGAATACCAAGCAGTGTGGGGAGAGAGAGAGAGAGAGAGAGGTGAAAAGCTGTTCCGCTAGCCAGACCGATTTCCTAACCCCCCAAACCCCCCTCATCTACCAGCAGTAGAGCCCTTACCCCCCCGTCCCTCGCTCCATCCCATAGTGCTCCTCTCCAATCCCCAAATGTAGTATGGGTCCCCTGTGCTGGCTCCAAGTAGCTTTTGATATCTCCCTGCGCTCAGGAGGAGTCAAATAAATAATGACAGAAGAAACTCTTATTTTAGTTATTATCACAAATACAGAGACAAGGATGGATAGAGTGACGGCCAAGTGGGGCATAAAAGGAAAGGAAATGAAACAATAAAAGAGGTAGGAAGAAAGGGCAATGGGAAATGGATGGATAGACAAAGAGAAAGAGAGAGCTGTGAAATGGAATGGGGGAGAGAAGGGGGAATGAAGTGATACGGGGAGGAAAGGGAAGGAGAGGGGGATTATGGGAGAAAGAGAGATGGATGTTATGATAAAGATGGAGGGTGAGCGGGAATATTGATGAGTAAGAATAACAGACAGGAGGCAGTGAAAAGGAAAAAAAAGTGACGGCAGGCTGGACAGAAGAGGGAAAGGGTGAAAGGGGGTTAAAGGTCAAATTATTCCTGTAACTGAAACCATTGACGTTTAATCACAATGACTACAATGACACTAAGAGAAAAGACAGAAATAGAGCATATGTTTGTTGATGGTAGCTCTAAAGTTCAACTGGAATTACCATTTACAATTTGTATATTTTAGTTGTTTGATATACAGTAAGCCTGTTGTCATGTGCAGGAGGGAAACCAGTTATAAATGATCCTAACTTCGTGACATGACGCGCTTTGCAGCTTGAAATAGTCATTAGTTGTTTAGTACACTTTGTTCATAAAGGGATGAACTTAGTCAGCAACAATACAGCAACAAAATGTGCCAAGGAAATATCCATCACACCATTACACCACCACCAGCAAACTGACCGACGATACAAGGCAGAGTGGATCCATGCATTCATGTACTGTACTTAAAAGGTTAAACAGCTTCATTACATTTTCAAGTTAAATCAAATAAGCTTTATGTGTCAATTGAACTTAAATTATATTTATGTATTTTACACTAAATTAGATTTTTTTAAGTCAGTTAAAAATAATTCAGTTCAATTTACTCATAAGGCTAGTTTAATTTAACTTTTAAAACAATTACAGTGTAGATAGCGAAGATAATCTAGTACCACTGTCAAAATGAGGGTGCTATACAATGCCATACAAAGGTCTCATAAAGAACCTATAGCATCCACAGAACAAGTGTTTTACAGTGGAAAAATATGTATAATAAAAACATATTATACATATGTGACCCTGCCTGTCATTTTGTCATATTATTGTTTTTTTTTACATCAAATCATTCTACATGACCTTTATGCTCATTCTGTCATACTAAGATTATGAGACTTGAGATTTCACAGGCAGGGTGACATCTTATAAACAGGTGAGAAAGAAATGGTTATTTTATGAATCTTTGACTTATAGGGACAGTTCACCCAAAGTTATCATTTACTCATCCTTGAGTTGTTCCAAATCTGTATAAATTATTTGTTGTGATGAACACATAGAAATTTATTTGGAAGAATGCTTGTAACCCAACAGTTCTTGGCCACCATTGACTACCATAGTAGGAAAAATTACAATGGTCATCAAAACTGCCCCAAAACTATTTGCTTTCCTACAATTTTCAAAACAAAGAAATGTACAAAGAAATGTTTCCTTCTATGGTGACCAAGAACTGCTTGGTTACAAACATTCTGAAGTCGGAATTTTCTTTTTTGGGTGAACTGTTCCTTTAAAAGATTCTTTGTATGACACAAAAATGTTATTTTATAGCATTGCTGCGAAAGCACTTATTTTTAAGAGTGTAACTTAACAGCTAGTTGAGCGACATGACCCATCCCTAATGTCACACCATCAGTTCCTCCAAAAAGTGACAGTGTGTCTGTGAATGTGTTTTGTTCTCCATCAGTGTGCAGTTGTTGTTTTGTGTTTGACAGCTCTGGAATCAGTCTGTCATTATGCTGCTGTCAAGCTAATAACATCTCTTCCTCATCCCCGTGAAAACAACAGTTTGTGTGTGTGTGTGTCTCTCATCTCTTTTGTCGTACCGCTTCCCCACCACCACCTTCTCCCCAATTCAATCCCTCATTTCGTCTTTTATTGGAAAAAGATGGGACAAATCCTTCATCTTCTCTCTTGTAATGCTCTTCCTTTATTATCCTGTGCTGCTGTGTTCTGATTACTTCTCCTTCGTCACCACAGAAGGTTGTCAACAGGCTACAAAATATTATACAAATACATACTTGAATCCAGTTCGGACAGCCATTAGCAGTAAGCGCCAGTTTAGTCAAATGCTTTAGCTTACAAGCATTCCCTTCTATTTCTTATCTTTCAAGTTTTCATTTATTTTCTCATCTCTCTCTATCTCCTCCTGTCTTTCTCTTTCCCTGTGAGATTTTACTATCAATTTTCCCACTATGCACTTCGTTTTCGAGTAACTCTCTCTTGTTTCCGTGTTTTTCCGTTGTGCCGTATGAATTCCGCTCAGCTCCCATTATTTCCCTCTCTACCTCTCAGCACAGTAATAATGCTACTGATAGATAGAGGCCTGAGTATGTGTGTGTGTGCGATTATTGTCGTGTCGGGAGTCAGAGGAATCGATCGATGCAGAAATATGAGGGTCTGTGTCAAAAACAATAACCACATATTCCCCAGACACACACACTTTTCTTCACACACAGAGATATTAAATATGCACACACATAAGAAAAAATACACATCCCTCACATGCCCAAATGGCCCATTTCAGATAGGAAACTTATCAGCAGAAAATAATCACTTCGTTTACCATTTTGCTGTCCGTCACAGGGGTAAAAACATACACATAAGCACAGACGCGCGCACACACAGACGTGAAAGACCTTTTGCTGCTGTTGCTTGGCAACGTCGGCCACTGACCAATCACAGCGCAGAGCAGTGTCCAGTGATGTCACGGCGTCTGCTGACCAGCAGTGAGGAAGGAGAAAGAGGAAACGATTGAGCAAATGTCTGAAACAATGTAAAGAGAGTATTCAAATCATTAGGTTGAATGATATTCTGTTTCACAGCTGCTGGAGCGAGTGGGAAGTGAAGAGAATGGACATACAGTATTTGTATTATTCATAGAGGTGTGGAGGTAGACAGAAGCCGGTGTAAAAGCTCAAAAGATGGACAGTGAAAGTAAGGATGAAATGAAATTTTTCTGCAATAATGGCGCTTCATGCACATTTGTTTGTTTTTAGAGGAGGAGAAACTAGTCTCATTCCTGACAAGAACTGTCCTTAGGAGAAAGAAAACTACTAAGTTCTCCACGTTAGTATGAGAGTGTATAGTTTAGCTTGAAATGGGTTCATATCTGAGCTAATATTGAGCTTCTGCTTTAATAAAACAATCAATATTGCACCTGAACTTGACAGCTTTGACATTTTTGTGAAAGAAAGTCAAACTAGTTTTGAGCAACACAAAGGATTTGTAGACGATAACTGAATTTTTAGTGCAACTTTTTTAACATATTTATGTATTTATTGGAAGTTGCATTTAAAACCCACTGGGAAATTGGGCTTCTGAGTATTAAAGACTGACGGGATTTGTATTCAAGTGAACATTATTGTAACTCAGGGCTAAAGAATATTTGCTGTGTGAAATAGTTAGTATCTAATCACTCACGCACACACAGGCGCATACAGCTGTGAGCTGTGACACCTTTAAGATTGATGGTTCTCTTGAGATCTGTGATTCGCTCTCTTAAACAGACAGCTGATCAGATAAATGTGGAAAGAGGAAGAGAGCGAGCGAGAGAGAGAGAGAGAGAGAGAAACATAGATAAAGAAAGGGCTGGAGATGTTTATTTGTTGTTCCCGTTTATTTTGAACATTTATTAAACAGCGGATGATTTGTGTGGTCACACACACCAAATCTGATGTCATATACACTCTCATTTGTAATTATTACCAAGATTGCTTTCCTAGTGAGGTTTCCATGGAAACCATGTTATGTGTTGATGGGGCAGCCAAATGGCCCTAGACCCCTGCGACATACCCTGTGTCGTCTGTGCTGTCTGACCTCCGGGGTCGTGAACTTTCACCCCGGCAGCCGCACAGCACACACACAAAGGCACACAGACTGTGTCAATGACCGTGAACCTGACACACATGACTCTTCTGGTGTTATAGCACGACATATTTAAATGTGACATACAATACAAAAAAGGGATACGAAAGACCAAAATGTTACATTTGTGTTACATTTGTTTATGAAAGTGTGTGCATTTATTGTCTAATAGTCTTTAAAATGAAAATTGGGTTTTCACATTAATTTAAAGTTATTTGGAAAGATTGAACCCTCGGAAACTGATGCTCTTCAATAAGATTGAAATATTGAAAAGAAATCCTCAAAGCGTTCATAAGATGTGGTGAACGAGACAATGCTACCCCCTGGTGTTAACCTTGCAGTATTGCAATTTCTTATATCGCTACTGTAAATCACTTGAGAGCGTTTCCAAATGGCCAGATATAATTAGCCATTACATTGTGCTCTACCCACTGGCGTTTATATATTTATTGTATATTTCATCATATATTTCTGTATGGCTGCCTTTATATATTCACTTTAAAGTTATAGTTCAGTACTTTCTTTCTTCTGCAGAACAAAAAGGAGAAAGGTGGTAACCGAACAGCGCCGGCACCCATTCACTTCTATTGTATGGACACAAAACCAATTCTAATCACACTTCTATGATCAAAAATGTAGAAAAGTAAGAATATAGATGATAATTATAATGTATGTCCAAACCTTTCAACAAAAACTGTATAACAAACAGTAGAACAGTTGAAGTCATGTAAAAACAACACTTTTGCTTATAATGCATTTAGAATCAGAACATGTTCACAGTCATTATTGCTTTCTTTGCTTTGTTTTGGGTTCCCACGGAGTGATTCATGCGCCAGTGTGGATGTGTGAGGTTGGAAAAAGCCTGTGAGCACGCGTCCTCATTCAGTATTTTCTCGTGCTGTGACAGATGTGATGATGTACAGTAGTGATACAAGGCATAAACGAGTACACGAGAGAAAGTGTGTGTAGGTCACCACAGGGCTCGTGAGCGACTCTTTCCAGCAGCCCCAGCACTTTCCAGCTCTCCCCCTCCTTTCACCTCTATCACACGATCTGTTTGTTCTTTCATCTCTCGCTCCTCACCGTCGTCATCCCACCTCTTTCATCCTCTCTCTTTAGCTGACCCTACTTTTCAGCCCACCGCTACTTTAGTTACTTCCTCCTGAAGTAAGTCAAGGTGTTGTTCGCTTTCCTGCCCTGTCTCTCGCCTTCCTCCGTCGGCCGCTTAGCATCACGTACTGCGTCTGATGTTTGGCTGATGAAACGGTGTGTAACATGCTTTCAAATCTTAAAAACCTTCAACATCGTAATGTTTTAATATGCGGTATGTTTACTCTGACCTGCTCCTCTCTTGCGTTCTCGGGGGCAGGAAGTGGAGGAACGGAGGGGGTGGAGGTGTGGGTGGGTACAGCGTAGAAAGGAGGAGACGGAGGGAGGGGAGGAGGAGGAGTGGAGAGTTCACCCCACTTATTATCAGTTTGTTCCTCCTTCTGGCCACATATTGAGACTGAAACAGAGAGTCAGAGAGAGAGAGAGAGAGAGAGAGAGAGTGCATGTGTGAGACGAAGACGAGAGGAGAGGACAACACTGAAGTGCACGTAGATCCATCAACATGACAAAGACAGGCCCTGTGGCATCTATGGATTATTCCCATATGTGGTTGCCAGGTATGTGTCCCGATCATCTGTGTGGTTGCCAGGTTGGTGTTAGTATCAGTTTATTAGATGGTTTCATTGGCAGGAATTGTGCCAAGTGCATTTGTGTTTATCAGATCAAAAAGGTCAACAGGGAGAAAATGAAATGTGTGAAGCTACATAAAAGCTAAAGTTTCTAAATATGACCAAATATAAAGCAATTTATCTTTCTATAGATGTATTACTTCTTAATGGTACAGTGCACAAGAATTGTAACTGAATTTAATGAATTCTTCTAATTCACTGAATCACATATTCTCCTGAACTGACCCCATTGTTTAAAAAATATATATTTTATATTATATAAAATAATAATATATAATAGGCCTAGATATATAGTTAAAATATAATATGCTACAATATGTTGCTTAAAATGCTTTTTGTATTTATATTGGATACATATATTTGGCAGTAATACATTAATATATTTAGATTTAATCAAAAAGTATTTGGATACATTTGTATTAAGTGTTTATAATGAATACACAAACAGGTTTTAAACGTGTTAGATTATGTTTATGACCTGCTATGTTCAACCGGTCCACATACAAAATTGTAAACTGGAGTTGCATTGGGCCATTATAGGACATTCACCTTTATGTTCCTAATATATTCAGCATGATATCATTATCCTAATGAAACAAACATTATTTCTCAGCAGAATACATTTTTGTTGTGTTTCCCTCCATCCAATATAACATTTGCACCATATTTTGATCCGCATTTCGTTAGCTCATTTAGCGAACATGATGAATATTTTTTGTACAAATACTCTTTTGCGACATTATTTTTAAAGGAGCAGTTTCTTTAGTTTCATCAACCTATACAGACATTGATGTCCAGACTACACTGCATTGAATGTATTGTAAATTGGTAAAATGTGAGAACTGATTAATGATACGACGATTGCAAAGCACTGTGGGTGAATTTGCTGATCATTTATGATGGCTGTGCATTTCCTACATAAGGACAAATAGGCAAGCTTGAGAGAGAGAGAGAGAGAGAGAGAGAGAGAGAGAAGAGAGGAGTTTATGAAGTAAAGGTTACTCAAGTGTGAGAGACCCTCTGGGAAACCCAGTGTAAAGTTCTTCATGGGTTTCCCCCATCCTTCAGCTCCAAACTGTATCTTTGACAACTTAGACTAAAGTTCTGTTTGGCATTTCTTGGCATGACAGACTGTTTATACTAATATAATGACAGATGACAGAATGCTCTGTCTGGACCATTGAGAGAAATCTAGTTGACTAACAGTGAAATGTTTGCTAACACTTGCTGTGAGTATAGATAGAGTAATGCTTTCCTGAGATTCATCTGTGTTTACCATGACATTAAAATTGTTTATTTGGCCTTCAAACATAGTCAATTTGACGAGATGTCAGTAGGCAGCATTAAGAGAAAACCTATACATGCATTGATAAAGATTTGTGATTCAGAATTTTGAAAGGTCCTCATTTAAGCTTTACTTTCTTAAAAATACTGTAAAATGCAAAGTGACTGTTAAAATAAGTGACTGATTACTGACATACGACGAGCGTGTGCCGCCTTCCCCCTAACTGACATTATGTGGCAAATAATGACATAAAGAGGTTAACATGCGTATTAAAGTCAAAATGTATTTCTGTGAATCTGTCCTAACCTCAGTATAAACATATTTATAAATCTGCATTACAATAATTGTGCTTGCCAATCATTTACAGTGTGTAAGCATTTTATTCAGTTTTATATTAAGAACACGGATCTGGTTTTATTATATCCATTCAATACAGAAGTTATCAAATGCAGAAGTTCGGAATATGTGTAAGTTTAGAAAGAAAACTGCATGTGTATGCGACTGTCTTAAGACAGTATGATATTAGCACTCTCAACTTTTGATAGTGCCTGTATGTGTATTAATAGCTGTAAAGGTTGGGTTTAACACATTGTGTTTGCCCCAGCCTTAGGGGAAACAGAGAGGGAAGTGAGACATTGACACCAAACCATCAAGCACCCTTTCATATTTACTTCATATGAATGATGAACTGCATATGTATTGTTTATAAAACAAACATTTGGTTCTGGACAAATAATATAAATAGTGTTGCAGTGCTTATTATTGAGTCCGAGAGAGAGCGTTATCAAGTATCAAATTAGTATAAAAACTAAAGCTTATACATGCTTTAAATTATGACCAGACGCATTTATAATCCAAATATGACATGCAAACTGACTCACAGATCAATCAGAATTTGTTCATTACGCAATCTTCAAATATTCTTGAATTTTCAACCGAAACTAATTTTGCAGCTTTTACCAGCAGGACTTTGTGTGGAAACCCAGAAAAACGTATTTTCTCTGTAGATAGACAAGATTTCAGAGGGGGTTTCCTTTCCGTTTTACTTCCTTTTCACCACTGGACACTGGATTTGATTGTCAGAGGAACTCGGCAATTCTTCAGCCTTTTGGTGGCTTTTACGCGAGTTACATAACTGATATTAGTGAAATCTGGTTTCCTGTCTAACTTTATCCGGGCTTTTATTTCATTATGCAGTGATCAAGCTACAAGTGTTTTAGTGTATTGTAAAAGTCGAGGAAGAGAAATATCTCTACTGCCCTCTGGAGTTTGATATCAATGGTCAGTGTCTAGTGAAGGTCTCAGTGCTTAATGTAGCAGTGAGGAATGAAGCATTGATGAAAGGAATGGATGAAGTGTGTGTGTGTGTGTGTGTGTGTGTGAGAGACAGATAGAGCAGAGCAGGAGGGAGATAGCAGCACATGCAGGTGGGCGATATTATTAGTCAGTCGTTGGGTTTATTTGCATCTTTCACAAAAGGGAAGTTACTTCGTTTCTGTGTGTGTCTTATGCATATGTCTGTTTGAGAGTTTTTTCTACTGTCCATGTCCTTAATCCTTATCGGAAACATGCACATTTGTGTAATTATATTTTGTTTATTATTTATTAATTATTTATTTGAATATGGGCAGAATATCATTATCATTACAATATGGTGCAATATTGTTAAAAGGCTTTTTATTGTTTATCATTTTTATATTAACAAATTAACTAACAAATAAAAAAAACTAAAATTCTTTATTTTCATACAGAAAGAATACATTTCAGATGGATTTAGTTGTTGGTATGTTTCTCCGCTGAAAGCCTCTTGGGGATGGCCCCATGGGGACGGTTACAGTTCAAAAAGAAGTGGCACATCTGTAATGCCATTACTATTAACTGGTTGTTTGATTAATCATACACAGACTCCAGTTTTTAAAGAAATATAAACTTGAAGCAAATATTTCTTTAAACTGTGTGCCTCTGTGTCCATTATGTGCTCAGGGTTCTGAAATATGGACAATATGATGCTATAAGAATGAAAACACGCATTAAAGAATGATGATTTTAGTGTTGTTGAAAACTCTACCAGGTCATCTTTCAACACAATTTATTCTTTTTGCGCTTTACAAAATGTTTAGGAAGACATTTATCAACCTGTAGAAATAGATGATCACTCTTTCTTACAACCGTTCTTCTCTCTCTTTCTACAGACATCAGAATGTCAAAACCAGTAGAGGTTGAGAATCCAGCAGCAGACTCTCCGATGGAGACCACAGGTGAACTGGAGATGTGATTTAGTCTGGAGTCTGTAAAAAAAGAGTGTTTAGATCAACATATGAAGAACAACAGTAACCCCCCCCCCTCTCTCTCTCTATCTCTATCTTAGACTCTGAGAGAAATGGCTCAGATTCTAATAATCAGGTAAGTGCACTAAAAATACAAAATTGGGGCCTTCAAACGATTTATTGCATCCAGAATGAAAGTTTGTGTTTACATAATATATGTCTGTGTACTGTGCACATGAATTTTGTATTTATAAACATATGTGCATACATTCAAATTAATAAACATATATATATATCATATACATTATTGGTAAATATAAATAAATACAGGTAAATATTCCTCTATATATGTATAAGAGAATGTGTAAATATATATATATATATATGTGTGTGTGTGTGTGTGTGTTTGTAAATACAAAATTACTATGCACAGTAAACAGACATATATTATGTAAACAAAGTTTTATTCTGGATGCGATTAATTGTTTGACAGCCCTATACAAAATGTAGATCACACTAAAAAACGACATAAATAAATACAAATATAAAAATATGAATTGTAAGTTATTCATATTTATTTACAAAGAATACATTGTGACTTTTATTAGTTCAATGTGTATGCTTACAAAAAAACTCTTATTTCATTTAATGCTTCATTGTGGCAAATTATTATTCATTTATTATTAGTGTTATTTTCAATCTGTACTCTATTTCGGACTTTCTCTCCTCCAACAGGTTCAGCCAATGAAAATCAATCCCTTCTCCCTTTCCCCTACACTGGGCATTGCCACCAAGGTGATTAAACATGTGAATGCATTTGCAGTTTCTGATCTGTTACTGAGTGGATAAGATGAACTCATCCTCATTCTCTGTGTCTCAGGCTAAGGTAGGAGATTGTGGTGAAATGTCTCCTGCTCCTGTACAAACTACACTTGCTCAGACGCCTCTTTCCCATACACAGCTGATGCTAACAGGCGGCCAGCTGGCAGGAGTAAGAGAAACATACAACTACACACACACACACAGTTCATGTTGTGTCATAATTCATGTGTGCTTATGCGTGTTGACCACTCTCCATACGTGAGCGTGCTTGCTTTAGATGTGCTTCCTTTCATCCGCTTCTTCTTTTCACCACATTTGTCTTTATCTGTCTCTCTCGGTCTTCTCTAGTTGACTGCACTTTTGCCTGCACAGCAACAACTGCTCTTACAGCAGGCGCAGCTCCTTGCCGCCGCCATGCAGCAGTCGCACGCGGCCCATGCAGCCAATCAACAGCAAGCACAGCAGCAGGCCGCTCAGACGCAGTCACACAGCCAGTCGCAGAGCACACAAGAGCAAACCGCCGCCCCCGTCCACCCTCCTCCTCACCAGCTCCCTCTTACTCAACCAATCCAACTCACTGCCCAGGTACAGCCAATATATGTTGCTGAGCAGCACACCTGTGAGGGAGAAAGCAATGAAACTGAAATAGCACTCAGAGAAACAATGTTTGTAATTGTATTATTTCTTGAAAAAGCATCATTTCTGTCGGTCTTTCAGGACATTCAGCAGCTGTTGCAGCTTCAGCAGTTAGTTCTCGTACCAGGACACACTCTGCCTTCACCTGCACAGTTTTTTTTACCACAACCACAGCAAGGGCAGCAAGGTGACTTCCTACTTACAGATTGTATGAATATCTTTCTTTTTTTGTGTTACACTAATTCTGGGGACCATTTTAAACAGGTGTCACAAGTTAGGTTAGCTATCGTTTACATTTGATCTATTTCAATTCTAAGATTCAATTCCAAAATTGTTAAAAATGAAGTCAAACATTTTGATATTAGCCTTTATTGTCATTTAGCGTGGTTATTGACTGGTTTACAATATATATTTCAAACCGTTCGATTCCGATTTCGAAGGATTTTCATTTCCCAACCCAACCAAAGTAATTTTGCATTGTTGCAAAGCAGCTTTACATACAATTAAGCAGTGGTTTCTGTTGTAAAGAGAAATAGATCAATTAATAAGAGACACAATATATGGTATTATAATACATGGGACTGTATATTACTGCAGTTTTTCTCAATGCTATGTGCATTGATGAAACTAAACTGGAATAAATACAATATTTTCATCCCACGTGATTTTAGTAATCAGAAGGCTAACAACAATACAAACAATTACAAAAGCACTAAAGTTTTAAAGTCAGACTAATTTGTTTATTTTGATGATATTTTTAATCTAAAGGTTGTGTATGTATGTTTCAGGGCTGCTATCAACACCAAATCTAATTCCACTACCTCAGCAAAACCAAGGAAACCTGCTGGCCGCTCCGCCCAGACTCGGTCTTCAAGCACAGGTACAGCATCTCAGGAAAAGTCACAAGCATGGCCGTAGCCAGCTTCACAGAGGTCCGGACCGCATTCCTTTTTTCATATTAAAAAATAAATCAGCAGTTTAAAACTCTTCTGAGTGTCTTGGTTACACATGTTTAATTATATATACACAGTGGCAGGGGTCTATACACAGTGGCATAACTACAGACAGCTGCACTGGGGCACGGCCCACATCGCAAAGGGCCCATTGCGACTGTCTGACTATATTAATATAAATCTATTATTTACCACTTTTGTGCTTCTGTGGATCGCCTGTTATTTAACACAGACCAGCGAATTTCTTATAAAATTATTTTAGGAACATCGTGATGCTTGGGGTCGCAAATTACACCTATACCATAGTACTTTGAGGAAACTATTAAAAATATTCCACAGAAGGGTCATTCTGAAAAAACTGTGACTTTCTGACTTAAAAGAATTTAATTCAGTTTTCATGCCTACATTTGAGGATTAGTATTCACCGGCATAATTACATTGTTACCAATAATAACGGGCAACTGGAATTATTTTATTTTACTTTTTATTTGTCATTGGTTTAACGCCAGTTACAATAACACCAGTGACATGCTTTTTTTCCAAAAGGATGGCCAAGTCACCTCAAAACTAGCATGATTGGGCACACTAAAATCTGTACATTATACCGATAAACATGTCTTTTTCCAATAAAAATCCTTCACCAATGACGTTTTTAAAGAACCACACCAAAAACCGACATTTTAAAAAAATATTCTAACTTATATAAAGGAAGGGGACACTCCATGTGTGTGCTTGAACAGAGCATCTTCCTTGTTGGTCTTTGACCTTTTAAGGTCTTACTTGCATAGTTTTATTCTTTCAAAATAAAAGTTTGTGTCACCAATAACACAAAATCAAAGGACAGATATATTTGTATTTGTATTAATTAATAATGATTTTGGTTTGCACGTTTATGCATATATTAAGCCCTATACTTGTGTTTAGCTGGTTGACTTCATTAAAAAAAAATGAAAAGGAAATGTTTATACACCATACAAAAGAGGAAGGGGGACATGTGTTTTCTCAAGTACAGATAAAAAAAGGTACAAAACTATAAAGACTTACATAACAATCATCATTATTAAAAGGTGCTGAGTTGTGTATTAATGGCTAAATCGGGTGTATTCTTTTTCATTTGGAAGCTTTTTACATGCCTGTAAAGTGTAGGGACAGGTTTGTGACCATATCTTGAAAATGACCCAGAATAGATCGTCTTGTTTTATTTCATAACATGTAATTTTCCACGACTCCCAAAAGAGGAGAAAAATACTGAGAGTTTTGACATATGTGACTGGCTGCTGTGGCCAGGCGCACGCACACCAGCATTGTGTTCGTGTGTGTTAGAGAGAGACGCACACAAAGAGAATTTTTCAATTTAATATAGGAAGCCGATAAGACACTCATTTTGGTTGGTCTAAATTAAATAGGCTAGCCACACAAATTCACTTGGCCTATAGGGTAAAGGTTGTGTGTGTGTGTGTGTGTGTGTGTGTGTGTTTTGTCTTGAGTATTCAAATAAATTCAAATGTGAAAAACTAGAAACTGCATCTCTTTAGTTTCATACAGATTACATTTCAGGAGAATATTTGTCAATTATTTTATTTAAAAGTAGTCATTTCAAGCTTTCTTCAGACGTATGTTTCATGTTTGTGTGATACTTCGTTGAGTTTCAGTTCATCTTTGACAACTGTTTCAGAAAGATTCTCACAGAGACAGCTGAAAGCACACCTTGTTTATAAGGCTATTTTTATCTTATTTTATACTATGAAAGCACAAATAAAAAGTAGACCATTTATAGTTTATAATGATGTCTTGCAGTAATCTATAGCCAAAAATGATGGAGTATTTTATTTGTTTCCGCTGTCATGGCGCGTTCCTCGTCCAGAGTTGAAAGAAACGTAGCCTAAGTTTCATATTTATGTTTGAATATTAGGCAATAATATATATATTTTTAATTTCATGTTGATAATGAAAAGTGAACAGCATGACATGTTTTTTGATGCATGATCTCACAGCATGACATTGTCAACTTTAGTCATAACATTATTTCCCAAAAACAAAATTGTTGACTGCTTGGTGGCTAGTGTAACGGAGGCCAGCGAAAGAGAGCTGTGCAAGTAAACCTGACTCCCCAACTTCAAGAGGTGTTCTAGTGACAGATGCTTAGTACCTACCTATCGGCCGTTAAAACACTATGTGTAGTATGAATAATTAGACCAGTTATTCTAGTCATTTTGGAAAACGACTAGTCACAGTATCAAGCCCTGTTCATGGGTATACGTTCATCATTTAAAACCATATTTTTCATTATATTTATTCAAGTTGAATGATGATCATTTTATTGGTAATAATAAGTAAAATTATTGACACCCCATCACGGACCCCAATCATTTTCAAAAGTGTAGAACACTTTTTTAAAGCAGTCACTTTAAACACACTTTACTTCGCATCAGTAGCTGAGAAGTGTTTTTTTATATTGATATATACCAACATATGCGTGCATAGTCATATAATTGTATTATACTGTATGACACATTAACATAATATACATTATGTGACAGTAGTATTTTTGACAGAGCAATGTTTATTCTTCAACACAGTAGACTCATGTATGTGTCTATTTGGTTTATATCAGAGAGACAAGCTTGCCGAGAGCAGTGTTACCACAGTAACTCCAGTGACCTCTCACCCTGAGGAACCCAGCGACCTGGAGGAACTGGAGCAATTTGCGCGGACGTTCAAACAGCGAAGAATCAAGTTGGGCTTCACGCAGGTACATCATCAATTTACATACATACATAAACGCTTAAAATAGAGTCTTACGTTTCTTTCATAGCCTTACGAATATTTTGTTTTTCTCTACAGGGTGATGTGGGAATGGCCATGGGGAAGCTTTACGGCAATGATTTCAGTCAAACCACCATCTCTCGATTTGAGGCGCTCAATCTCAGCTTTAAGAACATGTGCAAGCTCAAACCTTTGCTTGAGAAATGGCTCACCGACGCAGGTAACCATCACTAACAACTGCATGATATCATACAGGCTTTGACCAAACCCAAAGCTCATGTACAGGTCTGAGCATAAGGTGTTATTAGATTAAATGTAAATTATTGAAAGACTGAGATGGTGATTTTATGGTCGTAATCAAGGATTCTTTTTACTGCTCTGCTTAGAGATAATGTCGATGGACAGCACCCTGCCAAGTCCCAGCTCCCTCTCCTCTCCTTCACTGGGCATTGACGGTTTGCCTGGCCGCCGCAGGAAGAAACGCACCAGCATTGAGACCAATGTCCGCGTTGCTCTGGAACGCAGCTTTATTACGGTCAGAATTACATGTTTATTACATGTTTTTCTAAAAACATATGTATGCAACTACAGTAAATTGGCATGCATGTCCAATATACTATGTACACTTAAAAAGTCTTTGTCTTTAATTAAGATTTTTCATATATTTGTACTGGCAAACAAGATTAAAAATGTTTTTTGCAGTGTAGTACTGAAATTGATATTTTACTGCTATTTGGTATTGACTACTGAATGTTTGATATAATGACAATCCTTTTTGCAAGTATTTTTTATCAATCAATCACCCTAAATTTGTTGTTTTCTGCTCAGAACCAGAAGCCTACCTCAGAGGAAATCCAACTCATCGCAGACAAGCTCAACATGGAGAAGGAGGTGATCCGCGTCTGGTTCTGCAACCGCAGACAGAAAGAGAAACGTATTAACCCCAACAGTGCCACCCCTCCCTTGCCCAGCCAACCCCAGCCTACCTTGCACAAACCCCCCTGCTACAGCCCGCACATGGTACGACCCGGCTTGCGCCCTTGACCCACACCTCCAGTTCTGACATGGCTCCTGCATGAGCAGACATTGAAAATCATTCCCATTCACCCACCCTGCATTGCTTTGCCCTTTTAAAGCACAATTGTCTTAATTAATACCTTTACCCTTATGAAAATTGGTATTTATTATAGTAAAATGGTAGTAAGCATGCCATTTTCATAAACACAGTTTTACTAGAAATATCATGGTTATACGATGTATAAAAAATTGTGGTTACTATGAATAGTAACAATGAGTGCTTTTCCACCATCGCACTGAATCATGGCGATCCATGCCAGACGTTACGTAAATGGTTTCATTTTCCACCACAGGGTTGATAACGGAAATGTTTAGAAGTTAAACACAAACGCATCATGCACTGCCTTGGTAACACAAGAGACTGAGGTATAACACCTTTGCACGCATTTATTAGCATGATTCAACATGGTAGGCCAACTGAGCCGAAAATTCAGAGCTGAAAACTGTTTGTAATCTGTTGTTTCCAAGGCCGTTTTAGACTGTGCTTAGAACAGTTCGGCACGATGGTGGAAAAACAAGTAAATGAATATTTGCATTAAAGTGACCATAACTCAGTTTCTGCATATCTTATATTAATCTTGAGTACTTACAGAATAGTGTCGTACCCTTCAAATATCAGTGAAGTCTTTAGTTTGATCACATTTATAAAAGGCCGATGCAGCTGTACTATTTCTGATTACATGCGACGCGTGCGGGAATTTAGCTAGAGAGGGGGAAGCGGAACTAAAGCACGTTCGCACTTATTGCCAACAAAACACAGACATATTACTCAGTTTCACTTGCCGCGCGACTTACCACTTACTGCGGTTCATGTCCGGCATCTTTTAGAGCTGGGAGCGCTCCATCTATCAGTTTCAAACGATCTGCAAATCCAGCGTTATATCTACAGTTTATAAAACATTCATCACCCAAATGCAGTGAACAAACAAACACAGCTGAACTTTGCGATCATAGTGCTCTCTCTCACCTCGGTTGATGCATAGGCGCGCCGCATGCTTTTCCTAGGAGAATTGTCCAATAAGAGACTGAGGAAAGTTGTTACGAAACGTATTTTCATGTTCGAAAAAAACTGTCCGAAACCTATACGACAATGGGGGAATGTATCGAGCACAGAAATACAACTTCATACGTCCAACTCTTTTTTTTGACAAGTTGACCATGTTAAGAATCAGAAGCCAGCATGTTTAACATTGTAAATAAGTCAGAATGCATGAAACACTGTAGCATCCCGCCTTTAAAATATGGGTTAATTTTCATAAGCCCTTAAGCACTTTTTGAAACTAGTTCCGTGTGATTGTCATGATTATTTTGGGGGATTCAACCCCTGTTATTATTACTTATGAATGCATATTGCCTGTTTTCCCTAGTCAGTATACTTAAAGTTTGCATAAATGCTTTTCGCTGTTTGACTCCTGCTCCTCTTATTTCTGTCTTTTTCTTTTTCACCCTCCAATTTTTCCCCCTCGATCATATTCTTGTCTTCCCCTGCGTCCTCCTTACAGATGGTCAGTCAGGGTCCATCCCAGATGGTGACCAGTCTCAGTACAGCAGGTATGGTGCACACCTGAAAATCTGTTCGTTACAGAAAGACCAATCTTAAATCTCTTAATAATGAATAAGTCATTTATACTCTGTCAACCTTTTGTCAGTGACCACCATGTCATCAGTTTGCCCATTGACCCAGAGCGGGCCTTCGTTAAGCTCCACCCCATCTCCTGTTACTCCACCTCCCCGCAGTGACACCAGCCCCGCCCCTTCGAGTCACAGCACACTAAGTCTGAACACAGGGTTAGTTTCTCTCTTTCTCTCTCAAACATTAACATACACACGTGTACACCTTATAGCACTAACTCAATACTGCACATCATTTTCATCTTCTGCCTGAGAAAACGTAAGTGACTGCAGTGTCTGTGTGTGCGTGTGCAAATGTATTTTTATGTGTGTGATTTTGTCATCCGCAGTTCTTGGCATAAAAAGAATGGTGACGTTACTAACTACATCAATGATTTTGCTGCGAGTCTGAGGTGAATACAGCCAGCAGAGTCTGTCACACACGCAAATAAACTTACACACACACACACATAAACATTGTTTGTCAAGGAAGATGTAGATGATTTTAAATCCATTTAGATGAAATACCCTGCAAAAATAAATATGGAAAACATAATCAAATATTATCAATAACTGCTAATGTGTCTTTCAGCTCTGCTGTTATTCAAGCTGCACCGCATTAAGAGAAAGACTTCTTGCACTGTTTATACGGCTCTTAACTATGCTTCCTAATACTTCCTTTCTTTCCCTGTGTTCCCCTCCGTTTTCCTTGTTGTCTGTGTTTTTGGGGTGGTTATTTGTTTGTGAATCAGAAATACGATGAGGGGCATTAACGCGGGAATGAACCAAGCTCTTCTTGCCAACAACCCACTTGCTACTATCCAAGGTTTGTGAGACAGGGAGCCAGATAGAGATAAATTCTTTACTCTCAAGCAGAGCTACTCAAGCTTCACTTCATCATTTTTGCATCTATACTGCAGTCTCGGTTTGAAACATAAAATTGCAAGGTTACTTTACATACCTTCAAAGGGGTCAAATGATGTCAAACGTCATTTCCTGCAAAATCACAACCTGAGAGGTCAAATGATAAATCCAATCATTTCTGTATAATCTAATGATTATATACTTGGGTAATAACAAATAGATGGAACATGTGTCGTAGGGTGTGACAGCAAACATTTAGAAAAAAACTAACAATCAAGATAGATCTCTCTTATGATATAAATTTAAAGTTATATACTATTAATATATAGTAATACTATTAACAGTTTGTTTTCTACATTTTTGCTGTAACACCATAGAAGACATGGTACGGTTTATATGTCAACTACCCAAAATATTTACCAAAAAAGTCATATTTTAGTCAAAGAACCTAATCTCACATTTTGCATTTGGCAGATGTTCTTATCTAAAGCGCCTTACAGTACACCTAGTTTATACATGTCTTTATACATGTCTTTTGTCAGTACCCACTATTACTAACACAATGCTCTAAGTGAGCTACAGAGATGAAAAAGTTAATGATAAAATTTGTAGTAGGGCCATTTTTTATCAACTTTGTTGTGGCCCCTGAGCTTTCCAATGTTGAGTAGACCTGTTTGAGTGACATTATCTCAAAAATATTTTCTCCCTCCTCATATCTTTGTCGTCTCCAATCGAGTCTATATGTTGTCCTGCCTTTGCTGACACTCTTATTTTTATTTATCTCACATCTGTCATTTCACACGCTGCTAGGCAATTCATGATGCATGTTTGTTTCACTGACGTTAAAATATCTCTCAATAATAATGTTATATCTTTAAGTCTTTTCCCCTATCTGTCCTCCACAGCACTAGCAGCCAGTGGTGGCCAGCTGCCCATTTCCAGTCTTGAAGGAAGCAGCAAGGTTTTATTCGCTGGTTCTGGGGCCCAAGGAGCAGGTCTAGCCTCTTCTCTTTTCCTCAACCACTCCTCTTTGCTGCCCATGGCAACAGGCACCGGCATGGGATTGGGCGGTTCGGCTATCGCCCATGCAGCCAAAACATCATTCCCTCTCATCGGCGGCATGAGTCCCTCCCCTTGCTCAAGCCCTGCCTCTTCTTGCTGTTCCAGTGATTTGGTACACAGCCCACACTCGATGGGAGGGGCTAAAATTGAGTGACATTGCCCATAGGCCAATCACAGGAGGAGGAGAAGGAGGTGAAACCTCACCTGTCAACCAAAGCATCTTTTGATCTCCTTTCTCCCTTTCATGTCATCCTTCCCACTCTTTTTCTTCCTCTCTCCCACTCTACCGATACCAAAAATACACAGAGTATAAGAGGGGAGAGACGGAGAGACAGAATGGAAGGAGAAAGGAAGGAGGAGGAAATACCAAACCAAAAAAACACCACGAGGCTTAGCAGGACGCAGCCAAATACGTTACCTAAGAGAACTATTAGAGAGAAAAGCGCAGTGTGAAGAGGAGAATGAGATCCTTGGAATCTGTGTGCACCAAAAACAACAAAAGAACTTCAACTGTGTTGTAGACAACGTTAAGAGAGTTTCAACTCTCAAAAGCAAAGGTGTGGAGAACTGAATACCAAAAAGTATAATGGAACTTTTAGAGACTCACTATGACAAAAAAAACAAGCATACCAAAATATCAAATACCAAAAACAAACACCAAAAATACGGATGGAAAAGCTTTATTCAAAGGACCTGTAAATAGCCAACTGTCCAGGACCAGATCCAGTGACATGATCCAGCCATTTCTGAGCTCATCATCTACCATAAAATCCCACTTTCTGTCTTCTGTACATTTCACCATTAAATTGATTTTGCATTAGTTGTACATCATAACTAGTGTAGACTTTCTCTGGTTCTTTCTCTTTCTAGCTAATTTCTCGTATTTTACAGAAGGTAGCAGGTTTGTCATCTTCGTTGAATGTACATAGTATGGACATCATCATCATCATCAGTCTTATCAGCATATAGAGAGCAAGAGTTTCCATAGATTCATCCTGTGAAATGGATGCGGTACATTCAAAGCTGTACTAGTGACACCAATCCTCTCTATTTCTCTCTTTTTCTGTAAGAGTACTCATACCTGTAGTTAAGTGTAAATAATCTCTCACGTCTGTCTTAATAATGCTCATCGCATTTGTCATCCATCACACGTTTCCATTACCCGCGCGACCCTTTTGAATACCAAAGCGATTCATTCACACACGTTCATTATTCAAGCGACGCAGGAAGCGATTGGAAGCCCAGACCTTGGCAACCCCACCCACATATTGTCTTGGTGAAGAGGCTTCCCGTCCTCCTGCTTTCTTTACAAACCAAAAAACGACACTAAACTTCACAGCCAGCCGAACTTCCACTAACCCAGAAAGGAAAACCAAAAAACAAGCCAAATATCGGTGGAGTTTTGAACGAGTCGTTGTACAGAATAAACAGACATCCCTTCATGCATCTGGACCGAGGTCACCCAGAACCGTAGCAAGTGATCAATGCAGTTCCTCTGCCTCATGTCATTCAAAACTCTTTCTGGTCCTGGGTGGCGGGATCTTTGATGACCTCACTGAACTCATCTGAAGAAGATGTTTCGGGTTTGTTTGGGGGTTGGGAGGGTCGTTCTTTTTGGTCTTTTGTTCCGTCTGTGGGGGTTTTCCGCTTCGGTGTGTGTAGATGCTGTACTTCTTCATTTGTGTGCTTTCATTTGGGGAAAGGTATCTCATTTTTTGCGTTCCTTAATTGTTCCTATCTAGTTGTGTTAGAGACTCTTATCAGGTGGTTGAAACAATACTGTGAAAATTCAGTACAGCAGATAATGAACCAGGATAAACACATGCATCCAAAGAACCAAAGTCGAATATAAGCAAGCTTTAAAGAGAACCAAATATCATATACTCTGCAATTTCCATATTCTCATCCACCTAACCGTACAGTTGTATTTATATCGTGCTGAAATCTGTAGCAGGTTCAATGAGGGATGGAAACCATGAACTCACCGTAAAGTCCGAATGGGTCAGCTAGCGCTTCTATAGATTTCGTAGTAAATTATCTATGTTATAATGCTTACTTATTGCTAATGTGTGGAAGAAAAACATTGTGAAAAGATGAAAAAAATGTTGATATTTACTTAGACCAAAAATCCTTCCTCATCTCGCTTTTGAGTTCTTCGTGTTTTCTTCCTCCCCCATTTTAAACGAATTCGATTCTTATTTATTCTCCTCTCGCTGGTGTGCGGAGTTCCTTCATTTTGTAAGATTTCTTTAATATATTCCAAATGCTGTTTTGTAGTGGGTGTGTTTGAGGCACCAGATTGTATTACAATGTAAACTTCCTTTGCCAAGGCAACCTTTCAAACCAAATCCATCGACAAATGCAACCGTCGGTCCTGATCGACTGACCGCGACGGGTCGACGCTCGTCTTCTAAGTCCCTTACTGAGACAGCTTAGCCTGCGGAGGGGTAACCTATCAGGGGAAAAGCAGCACTGTGTTTCAACTGCTGAAATGTTGTGGTAGCTTTCGTTCACAACGTTGAAGTAACCTTCCACAGTAAAAGCATGCACTGCCATGGTTTGGATTAGAACGATGAGGAAGGGGTGAGATTATAATCTACAGAAACGTATCTTTGGACTGTTCACCTGTCTTTATATCTTCTCATGTCTGTCTCACCACAGAGGATGTTAGCCATCGTGTTGCTATAGTTACTGTTGTGAAGGCTACCATGCATGTATGTTGAGCGCAGTGCTGTCGTTAGCCTTGACCTGAAAGCTTTAAACAGCTACAAAACCAAAAACTTAAGGAGAGAAGAGATGGAGGTGTTTGGGTGGAAGGGGTCCCTGGGGGGAGAGCATACAGCAAAATATATGTATATGTATGATAGCCGGCGCTATCTCCATCTTCCTCTCTTTTGCTCTCTGCCTAGCTTCTCTTTTTCCTGTTCCTGCTTTGATTTTTTGTGTATGTTTGTTGTCTCTTAGGTAGAGAGTGTAAAAGAGAGATAGTTCCTCATATACCTCACGCTCTTCGCGGATAAACCAAATAGATGAATGCTTTAAACATTTAGAGAGGCGGGCCGTATTCGAGAATAGGGTACGGAAAGAAGCGTTCTGATTGGGCGGAGCTGAAGGATTATATGCTGAAAGATCATGAGTGGTGATGATGAAAGCCCCGTTGAGAACGAAGAACTCTGGTCTGTTCACTTCCTCTGCCCTGCACCAGCCCCTGGAACCACTTTTCCAGTCACTAAACATAGGGCATGATGTGATAAATATATACACTCATTGTGTATGGCTATATAAATCAGACGGGTGACTGTTGTTGCTAGGTGACAAATTTTTAGTCTAAAAATGGAGATATAGGAAAATAGGGGGATGCCACTTAAACGTTCCCTTGCATTTTATTCACCGTATAGTCAGGCATTGTATTGGTTATCTTAAAAAACTATTTTGATATGCAAGTAATAAACTGCAGTGTTAGGGAGCGTGTTTAAAGTGTGCAGTCTCTTAATGGCGTGAATCTCCAGAGAATGATACCAAAGCAACACCCCATTCTGAGACCAAACACAGCAGACACACTGCCTAAAAATAACTGTTCAGATTCTCCTATTCTCTTTTGTCATACTTTCTTCGGAACTTCATTTGTCATTTAAACATTTTTCATAAAGAGAAATAAACTTTATTTAAAACGTTGATAAATCCTGACCAGGTTAAGAGAACTGTAAGTTACAGAGCTGCTCTTGTTTTAGTCTTCTTACGATGCTTTCTCTGTATTATAATAAAAATGAAAAAGCTTCAGTCCAAAGGTGTTCGAAAATATTTTTTTTAAATAACAACGAACTTAAACACTTCTAGTTAAACCAAAGATCTACACTGACATCCTCAATTGTTTTTATTTTTGGTCTCTTTCCCTGGTCACCTAGCAACCCAGTTTCTGAAGGTACAAACTCAACTACTATACAAAGTAACACAAGGATAAAAAATGATCAAATGTATATTTTTAATAATCCATTATCTGGGGGAAAGCATCATGAGGATGATCTTAAAGTTGGTATGTGTGTGATGATTTTTTTCTTTGGTTAGTGATCTGTCTCAATCTCTTCATGTTCACTGCTCACTCAATGCATAAATGCGAGTCTGTTGTTGTTGTCTGTGTGTACATATATCATGTATGCATGTTACACACTTGGACTCATTTGACAAATGCGGTTATCTTGGTAGTGTGGAAATGTGTGTGAATGTGAGCGTCTGATCTAATGTACGCTGTCACATTTTTACCCTTTCCATTGGCTCTCTTTAATTTTCTTGTTATTCTTGAGTTGAGCAGTACTTTTTCCCTTTTCTTCTGTGTCTCTCTTCCTCCCTACGGTGACAGGTTAGCCTTTTGGTGTAATTATCTCTGAAACCAAAAAATTGTTGACAAATAACTCGCTTGTTCATTGTACAGTGTTGTTCATTTTAAGTCATTTTTGTAACTGAAAGTGTTTCACTCATCTGAATAAAAACAGTAGAGAGAAAAAGAACGCATGAAAATGGTGTCCTTTCATTGTGACTAAGATCCATTTATGAAAATGATTCAGCACTGCAGGGGTATACGTCCCGTTTATATGTTCAGAAACTTTGTCACCTCAATGTGACCGAATATACAACAGACCCTATGATCTTTAGGGCCTTAAGATCGCGGTTTCACAGACAATTGAGGCTTAGCTTGAGACAGGACTATGCCTTTGTAAATTAGGATATTTAAGTCGTTTTTATAAATATGTCTTATAAAAACATTACTGGTGTATATCTTCAGACAAAACAATGGCACTGACATATTTTAAGATACCTCGGGCAAGTTATTTTCATTTAAGACAGCTCAAACATACAGTATTTATAATAATAATAATGCATCCTGTAACCTACTTGATAGAGCATTGTTAGCAAGGATCATGTGCTTGATCAAAAAATTGAAATTAATAAGAGATCTTACTTGACCTCAAGTTAAAACCGCTGTTTCACGTTTGACCACTGGGTGGGAGCATCAGCGTTAACTCCAATCCGTTCTCATTCACATGTGTGAATCATCAATACCAGTTTCTGCCTCCACATGGCACATCAAGTTAGTCACCCTCTCTTCCCCTTCCCTCACTCCCTCTCTCTCTACATCCAGTTTCTCTCTTTTCTCCCGCTTTTTCCACTTTTCACAGTTTCTCATTTGCTCATCTGACTCATAGGACATCTGTTCTTTGCCTTGCAGTGTGTCCTTTAATTATGTTTTGCTCCTCTACAATCCAGACTGTTAAAAAATCATGTTTTTTAAAAAGAATTTTACTTGAATATAGATGCAGATGAACTGCAGGTCTTATAAAGACAAATATCTAACAACTTTAAACCAAGCGAAGGTTTAACTTAAGGTTTAAAAAAGTGTTTGATTGTCAATGTCAAATCAACGTTAAATGACATTAAGTAAAATGTGCAATATGTAGTAGTATATGTAATGTTTAACCTCATTTCAAAGTATGGTTATACATTATATATGGTATATTTTTAATAACTGTAAAAACACAGTGACGTTTTGTAAGGTAAAATTTCATGTAGGCTATTTAAAAATGACATTTTACATGTGCTAGTTCTGTAAAATAAAACAGTATCATTCTGTGAAATGTGTGTTTTTCAGAGTCACCTATAAAGGGCAATTACAATGATGAATACTCCTTGTACATGCTTGTTATAAATCAATACATCCTCAGCTTTTACTAATTTTAATGTAATTCTTTTGCCTATTTGCACTTGTGTTGTCCACAAATTTCCAAGTACCAAAATGCAAACTAAATACGATTTTGTCAAACATTATCACAGAAACTAACTAAACGTACAGTATGTGTGCATCAGCATGACCAGCTAGCCCTTAACTTGTTAACTTGATGCTGCCGTTCAGCACCTTTCAGTGGAGTGCAGGAAAAAATGAAGAAAAGCTGCAATGCAGACATATGAGAGACATTAACATTAAAGGTCCAGTGCATGAAATTTCAACGAATGCCTCCCTCTACCCCTCCCCTTTGAAGCACTACGGTGGCTGACACGATGTTTTCACGTTTTCGCTTTTTTACCGAAGGAGATAACGTATTAACGAAACGCGCTTATGTCGTTAGAAATTGGACAAAACTGTGTGTGCGTGTAAACAAAGCGGATTACGCAAATCTCTAATTTGAACACAAAAAGCAAGATTGTGCACATAAATTAACACTTGCGAGTGGAAATAACAAACCCTCGAATCACAGCAGATCGCTCGCGCACAGTATTGACTACACGCGCAAGTCATTTTGAGTACTAAGGGGGCGGGACCTCCCGTTGCGATTGGCTGTTGCTGATGACAGAACAGGAAAGATGGCAGAGAATTGGGAAAAATAGGATGGGCCGTTGGTGAAACCGCAGTCTTCAGCATCCGTAAGTAATAAGAAGTTATTCTTCTCTTTAATTTGTGTGTATTCTGCCTTTAAATGTCTTAGATTTTCTGTATTCTTTTTTGTTAATAACGTTTAGTATAAAAGATATCACTTTTTAAATGATGTCATATATCCTTATATGATATTGATATAGACTTTATATTATTTTACGTGTTAAAACCAAGATATTTGAGCATGTGAAAGTCTGCTTCCTATTCCGACTGTGGAGGAATTCCTTCGTCTGCTCAGCAGAGACAGACAGATGACTGTGAATCGAGTTGATTTGTATTTTTTGGTTTCAATCATTTTTAAAGATGCAATTTCAAACTTTGCTTATCAGATGACGCTACTCTCTCATCTCAATTTTAGCCCTTTTTTCCATCAAGTTATATTTTAAGACTAACCCTACCTACTTTCATGCATTACATTTCAACATAATTAACATAATTGTATGTTATATTATGAACACTGAATTTATGAACACTCCAACGAAAACACTGGGCCTCCTCACTTTTCACAAAAAAGCATTGCGCCGCCCCCTTTGTGCCAAAAGTCATATTGACTTTGCCTGCTCTGATTTGCTGTCATTCGAGAGTTTGTTATTTCCACTCGCAAGTGTTGACTTATGTTCACAATCTTGGTTATCGTGTTCAAGTTAGAGATTTGCGTTTTCAGTGTGCTCGAGAAGCTGTAATCTGTTTGCGCGATGTGTTTACAGGCTCACATAGTTCTGTTCAATTTCTAACGCCATACAAGCTCTTTAGAGCAGTTTGTTCGTTTAGGGCTACTGTTGAAACAACATGGCGAATTCAATGTAAGGGGACCCGCAGTGTATGTAGATAGAAATAGCTCATTCTAAGTAATATAAAATTACACTTCCTGATGTAAGGTATTATATTGCATTTCTGTCAATAGATCTTTCAAAACAATTACACATTGGGCATTCAAGTAGGGCTAGTAAATAGTGATTTTATAAACTAGAGAATGTCGTAGAGACATTGGGCCAACCACTTAGCAACACCTTAGCAACCAAACAGAAGAATGAAATCCAGTTTAAGACTTGGCTTTTCAAAACCCACTAACCCACAAAACCCAGTCCAGCACATAAAATAAATGTGATCAGTGCTTTTAGTCCCCATGAGCAGTGGGGTGTTTACAGATTGGTCACAGGATGCGTCAGTCATTTCTGCTCCCACTCACAATCTGCCTCGGTCAGACTTTACCCACCCACTCAGAAAGACAGGTGGTCAATCTGTCACTTCCGCGGTACAGGTGTGTGTTTGTGTGACCTTACAGCAATGGACCCGAGAAGGAACATATGACGACGACAATTCAGGTGTGTAACAGGAGCACGGTAAATTCCACAAACATGGGGCTAGAACATATGCTCTTTTGTTTATGTTAGATTAACAAGCATAACACCGTATCTTTGTCTTGAAATCATGTCACACAGCAATTTAACAGTAAAGGAAATTCTCACACCAAGGTAGACTGCAGTCTTGAAAGGAAAGGCAAGAGATATTAGTGTTTTGGTTGATTTTCTCACACAATAACAGAAATTCCTTTACGCTACCTGTCTGCTTTCACACCCTGCCCTTAGCTGCCGCACCTGCACAAAGCTAACACAAATTTGCAAAAGTATTCAACACATGTCAAATTATAAGCAGCTATTGTTATTCACAGACAGAACACACACATTATCAATAATCAGCATAACAAATCACACCTGTCATAAGAATATAAATGTCAATATGTAACAGTTTCATAACATGACAGAAACTTCTCCCACAGTCAACTTACTATCAAAACAGCTGACCTAAACCCTCTTACAATAAGCATTAACTCTATACTAATCTAGACTGTAAAGAAACTTCAAGTTCACTCAATTTTCACATATTTGCCATAATTGAATAAATGGCTGTAAAAAACTTGGGTGTAAAACCTGACTTTTTTTGGCAACCCAAGTATTATAGTTTTTTATAGTTTATTTTTACAGTTATAGTATACTTGTAAGTGTAATATTCAACAATATTTGGGACGTAATTTGCCCTATACTTTTTATATAAGACAGTATGTACAACTGTGAAAAAGTATTTAATAGGCTACTCAGTCAAAAATGTAAACACAACTAAAAGACAAGTATAATTAGAATACCGCTTTACACTTTAAATTAAAAGATTAAGTATTGGTGCAATATGAATATGTTATAGATTTATATTAATATATTGTATTATATATCTTTTAATATAGTATAAGTAGATAAAAAGTACACAGAAGTCAACTTTGTCTCTTTTTTTTGTGAATGTCCACCTGGAGTAATAAATGTTTCGCTCAAGAGTTGAGGGTAATGGACCATCCCTTCCAGGTTAGAAATCCAGAGCTTTGGGTTAGATTGTAAATCACATCGCACCAGCACCTCTTCTCAATAAAACGAGAATGAAACGCATGCACAAATACACAAACAAAACTAAGAAAACATGGGGGTGTCCTACGGTACACATGGACTTGATGAGTCACTAGGAACATCTAGTGCCCGCAGTATAATTTAATACCTACACATATTTCCCATTTCTGCGATTAGCCCACACACGCACGTACAGTAACACTCATCTGTCATAGCATGTTTCTCTCAGGCTACATTTACAGAAGATACCAAAGTGAACACTTACAAATAGCTGTAATACTAAACATTTTCTGTGTCGGGATCTAGTTTAGTATCACAGAACAACAAAGTATGGACCTCTGAATGACAACCAAAGCTGATTCATTCTGACATACAATGTCTTCTATTTATGAAATAAGCTTTTTTGCAGGATGGTTTTTTACAGGTTTCAGGATACACCTTCTGCATCTTCTATAAATCTTATACTGCTGTTCTCTCATGTGATGGGAGTCTGGTGGGTATGGACCTCATAGATGTGGGTTTAGAGCAATCTGAGAAATATTTGTAGCAGAAAAATGTGGACAATGATTCTGTCTAGGTTTGGTATCGTCAAGGCCATCAAAGAGCAACACCGACACCAGCGATATATTCTCAACTGTCCGTTGTTTCCAGAGTGGAGTTTTGCTAACTTTGCAACCACATGCCCTTTCTCCAAATGCCCGCCCTTCAAGGGCATGTCAGCCAATCCGCTGTCAGCTAACCTGACTAGACAAAATGATTCAAAGGCTGAAAGCGTTTCTGACTAGTCCTGTGATTGGCTAACACAATCATGGGCTGACTATGACTATTTGATGCTGTTTACACATTAGACAGTATAGCGATTTCACAGGACACTTTAGAGATACATCTGTTGGGTGATGTGTGATATTCCAAAATCCACAGTACATAAAAACAAGACTTTTTGCAAAGTAATTAAGTAACATTTAATGAACAGAGTTCCAGATCTTTGATATGAATCTAATCCAGAAAACGCAGAGATCCATTTTTGCATATGGTATGTCAAAACCCAAGAACCATCTCTGATCACTATATGAAGTTCAACAGCTGTCAGCGCCGCCGTGACCCCGGTTTATACCCGTCACGCTGCTAAATCGGACCTCCGATTAGCTCCACGCCTCTGAAATGACAGCTGTACCGGATCCAGACCTGTTCGCAGCCAGTGCTCTGGAATGCAGGTATGAAAGCTTGTTCGGAGAGATGAGCCGTAGTGGAAACCGCGAACCGTGCCAATAGGAAGAGTTTGTTCCTAAGCGAGATATCGGAGACACTATCAACACACAGTGTGGGCCTAATATAGCAACTGACAGAACTCTCTTGCTCTCTCGCCCCTGCCTCTCCCTGCTCAGATATCACAGGCCTGTTACTCCGAGGGCTGGATTTCAGGGTGGGTGTACGTTGAAATCTAATTCTGTTTCGCCCATCATCCAATCCGATGTCACTTGCTCGTCAGGCCTTGCAAACTTTTTGCTCCTCTTTTCTTCTCCGCTGCCGTTCCGTTTCCTCCTCGCGACGTGAACCCCCGATCTCATCTCTCTCTCAAACCTGTTCTCCTGTCTTACCCAGTGTCTGTCCTTGGCAGAGCAGTGTGTGGTAATCCTATTACTCTTGTTCAACAACCAGCTGAGAGAGAAAGAAAGGGAGAGCGAGCGAGCGCGGGAGGGAGAAAGAGAGGAGGCAGCGTAGGGGGATTGTCAGTTCTGTGTTACACTGGTGAGAAGACAAAAAGCAGTTTAAACTATGGAACATGACCCTAAAGACGCGGCAAAGAATTAAGAGAGAGGGGAGGGGCAATAAAGGGAGATGATGAGGTTTTTGACAGTTAGAGCGCCAAACTTAAAAGTAAACATTGATGACAAAAGGCCACTGACACGCTCGTTCTCACTTGTTAATGAGGTTTTTGTCATCTGTGATCATCACACTTCATTGTCAGCAGTTACTTCATTTAATTCATGTCACAAAACATGAACAATAAACAGAAACTGAGGTTGTCAAGCTTTAAGGATGTAGTAAAGAAGCATCATGAAAGTGGTCCATGCGATATGTATTGTCATATGATAGCATTATTCAAGGAAAAGGTCGAAATTTATGTTGTAATTTACTGATAGCAACTTGACCACTGTGACTTAATTACTGCTTTTTCAATAAATTGTTCAGACAAAAAACTAAAAAGGTTTTTGGAAGTTAGTGAAGTTAATTTGTCTCAGAAGAAATACTTTACTCGGGATGATATGATAAAAAAACACAGACCGCATCTCTTTAATATTTAAATTATGACTTGACATCAATGAAATTAAATTAGAGCAAATGGAAACTATTTCTACTGAGAAAAAGACCCAGAAAACTCACAAATGCCACAAGAGTTTCAGAAGCTGAAACATACCAACTTAACTCAAGATTTGTCAAGTCTGCAATCTAAAGTCAATGTTATTGAAGATCTCAACATGAACTCAAATCCAGATTATTTCACCTATATAGAACAATACATTCATTTGAACAGTTACTGTATCTTACCATTTACATTATAATTTGTTTTGTGAAGCACTGTATGCTCGGGCATCTGTCCGTCACTTTGATTTAAATGCTGATCGTCTCATAAAACGAAACAGAGAAAATGTTTTGTGTTCGGTGGGTGAGGGGTTGGAAAGGAAAGGGTGATTCTCGATTGTCACGTTTTGCTGCAATTGTGCAACTGTGAAACTTTCATCCGCTTTTCATTTTCATACTTGTACTTAACTACAAATAACCACATGGGAAGACTATTACAGAATCATATTTGGTCAGTTTTTGAAGTTAAAAGATGATAGAAATATTGGATCAGTTAAACGTTTTTTATAAATGCTTAAATCAAAACATACAAATAAAATGCCATATAATACAGTAAATCAAACATCTAAAATAAAAATCATGTTGCGGATCAGTTAAAGGTCTGGGGATTGGTTTTTCCGATGAGTTTTGTAGACATACATAAATTATGCCTATTGATACATTTCTCAACAAAACTATCATTTATGTTTGATAATTTAAGATTTGTATTTTATTACTTTAAATAGATACGTTTGATCAGCCAGTACAGGAAAGGTAGATAAAAAGTGCCTATAAATAAACAAATCTTTCAATGCAGGCAATAAGTAATACAGGTTTGGAATGACACGAGGGTGAATAAATTAATTTACATTTTAGAGTGAACTATCCCTTTAACAGTAATAATAAAGAATAAGTAGGTGTTCAAATGTTTCTTCCCCAGTCACTCCAGTACTTCCCCTGTCTGCTGAGAGAGGTGGATCTGGTGAATGCAGGTAAGCTTGAACATAATCAGAACCGCAGAGGTCAAAAACTCATCTGTCAACTCATACACAAAAAGCGTGGGAGAATGTGAACAATATGGAAGTTTTCTGAGAAACCGATAACCTTGAGCTTATTGTGCTTATCGAGTGACAGACTCGACATAAGTCCAGAAGTAGTGAATAAGTCGGAATGTGGTGGAGAGCAGGTTGATTGCGTGAAATAATGGTGTAGATGAAGAAGACAACACAAAAGTGGAAAAAGAAAACCCACAAGGCAGAAAATAAATTGTGTTTATCAGTAAGCACGACACATTGACAACATTACACTTCATAACAAAAAACATGTAACCAAATGCAATGACATAAAATCAAGACACTAACAAATGCATGACATTGTGTTTTCATGCTTTTCTATGGTTAACCTTCCTTTTTCATTACCTACAGGAGTAGCCCACTGTTGTGATGGTTTCTGCTTTAGCTCACGAGGAAACAGAGACAGGGGCAGATAAAGAGCGAAGGATTTAGACGAAATTGTGAGAGAAGGGAAATGGAAAAAGAGCTAAATTATGTGTAAACACAAGCGTAGATTGTATTTATTGTCCATATGGTCGAAGGAAATTGCCCATCCCGATAACTGCTCTGTTTTCTTTCCTGGGGTAGGGTGGGGGGTTGTCTCGGGCAAAGGTGACAGCAATGGATATTTCCAAAACACACATATACACACATGTTCACACGGTGTGCGGCAGCAGCATTATGGAGCTGAGATGCTTATCTGCGCCACGTCTGTTTCCTGTGACCAGAAATGACTGCTGACACACTACAGCATAACCAGCACAAATAACAACAAGAAGCACAATCATGAGAAGCCCCACAACGGGCTTTACAAGTCACAGCACAATAACACAGGTTTCCTCTCGCAGGACATTGTACAATTGATCAGGTTAAAGCTCGTGAAGGCACACGCCATCCTGTCAGTCACAGACTTGGGAAATTTGATGAATTTAGAACAACAATCATACGCATAACACTGCACACTTTAGGTTTTTCCATGAAATGCTGTCATTAGGACCACCAGAAGAGGATCAATGTTACATCGTTTGTCCATTTTTTTGTTTAATATTTTTTGAGTCCGGCTCTCCTCAGTCCCCTGTTATCTGGCACTAAGGATGCACTGATCTAGAGTCGGAGATATGCTACACTGCTCATGGGTGACATCACATTTATTCTGGAACTACTCTTCAGTGAGGTAGTGAAGGGGGGGTCTTTTTATGGTTCAGGTGCTCAGCTTTAAAACAGGATGTCTGCGCTTGAGAAGATGGATGACACATTCAAATCATACAGGAAACAAGCTAACAAATACACACACTTTCTCACACAGACAGTGGCACTGCAGCATCCATGTATACTCTCATTGGTTTGTGGTCATAACCTCATATGTTTCACTGGTGATTTTGAAAATTAGAAGATGAAAAGAAAGTGCTTAGGAGTCAAATAAAATGATTCTATTTAATCTGTCTCTGATATTTCAGCGCTTAAAGAGATAGTCCACCGAAAAATAATTGACTCAACCTCATGTCATTCAAACCCCGTATTTGCATTAATGCATTTGGCAGACGCTTTCATCCAAAGCGACTAACATTGCATCATCCTATACAATTGTTTCTAAGTATGCGCAATTCCCTGGGATCGAACCCTTGGGCGTTATTACCACTGATCTACAGGAAAGCTATATGTCAGTGTATGAAACGACGCTGTATGTTACCAACGTTCTTCAAAATATCTTCTTATGTGCTCCGCAGAAGAAAGTCATGCAGACTAGGACC
The DNA here is from genome assembly GCF_947034865.1 of Barbatula barbatula. Classification (NCBI taxonomy): domain Eukaryota; kingdom Metazoa; phylum Chordata; class Actinopteri; order Cypriniformes; family Nemacheilidae; genus Barbatula; species Barbatula barbatula. The sequence continues at coordinate 12,637,446 of NC_136775.1, forward strand.
GACATGAAGTTGAGTAGCCGAAATGATAAAGCATTTACATTTTTGCATTAACTAAATATCTGTGCTCCAATTATAAACAAATGAATCTTCATACTTTTCATGTGTTAAATCTATATGGGAGGTTTTCACATGCAATTCAAAACTAAAATGAGCATAGGTCATGTGTTTCACGGACTGACATTTGGCCATCCATAATGCACAAAACATTTGCTTTTGTGTTTGATACAATTTCCTGAGTATAGTCTGAAGATCCCTTTATTTAATAAAAACATCCTTGTTTATTCTCGTAAATTTCTAAAATGACCTCTTGAGGCGGTAGGCAATTATCATTAAACGAAAGAGAAACTTGGCTCATTATACAGAAAACCACTTGTTGCTTACGTTAAAGGGCGTGATGACGCTGAATCTCGGTTCTAACGGCCTCGTCGGCCGCGGATGTGACGCCATCATGGACAGCGGCTACGGCGGTCTCCATAGCGACGCCTCGTGCTGCAATGACGCCAACTCGTGGTGAGGGGGCGTGACTCAGCCAATGCCCGAGTCCCCCCTTCACCCGTCCGTGTGGGCGGCCCCGTGCGGCAGCAGCGAGCGAAACACGACACCCGAGAGAGAGAGAGAGAGAGAGAGAGAGAGGGGAGAGAGAGAGAGAAATGGGGGAGGAGACAGAGAGTAGTTTCAGAATAGGGAGAGTGGAGGAAGGAAAAAAAGTCGGTGTGAAAGAGAGAATGGGAAACTGACTGGTATACTGCGAATGGCGAACCTCGGCAGAGCAGATGACAAACTAATACAAGGAAAAAATGTTGCGAAGATCATCAACTCGGCATAGGAAAGCGCACATGTGACAGCGAGACGCGGAGCGTGTTGGGATTGTACCGATCGTTCCCGGGACAGACAGGAAAGCGGTGTTTCGGAACTCCGTTGCGCCCCGTCCCGTGGCGCTAGCTGAAGTGCAGAGCCACTCTTCAAACTCAAAGCTGTCGGGGAATTTTGAGCGATCGTGTAAAGAGGACGATCCGATAGGTGATCGTACAGGAGGGAGCAACAGGAGCGCAGAACATTTGACAAAAGTTTGGCCTTTCGGAGACGGGGGTTGAGGGAGAGGCCGACTCTCGCCGCTGTTGAACTGACAACTTAACCCAGTTTACTGCGTTAGGGTCTGCGAACTTTCAACATGAAAACCCCGGGGGACTCGGGTAAGTTACCCAGGCATTCATTATCATGTGCTGCCACAACTTTGGCCACTGTGTAACGTACTACTGTATGTAAGTCACTATGTTTGGATTTTACTATGGTAATCTTGAGCACAGGGTCTTTATTGTTTGATAACAATGTGACAAATGTGTTCGAGAATGTGGCGTGTTACTCGCTTGCAAACTGACTTTTGCTTTTAAAAGAGAGTTGACAGGGGCAGGCAGTTAAGCGTAATGATTAGGTGTTTCCCCAAGATTTATTACCTTGTCATGCCACATGATTTGCTACTTTGAATCTTTTTGTTTGGTTTATTTGCCTTTTGTTTAAATGATTGTGTTCATTTGTCCTATCGTCTATCGAAATATAATCTATTATTATCGCAGTCATATCACCACAACTAATAATAACGCACGATAGATTCCTTTAAAAATCGGAAGGGTTGTTTATAGAAAGTCTTACTGTGTCAGTCCAGCCCAGTATGTGTTCTTTCTGATAACTAATGCTCGCAAGGTTTGCTTGCAGTCTTTAAAAGTTTCTTTAAAACAATGACTGCTTCATTCCTGTCTCCTGCCAGCAGCGCAAGACACCAAACCGGTTTAATGGCTGCAATGTTCATAGCGCGGCTTGCGCGCTTGTTATTTGCAACATTATAATCAAATATCTAACACATTTCATTACTCTTTCTTTTTTCTGTCTGTCTTTCTTTCTTTCTGTCTTTCGTGTTTGGCCTTGTCAGCTGTGTGAAGATCTAGCGCGAGCTTTGAACGAATTTCACGGCACACTCAAAATGGAAGCCCGCTGTTTAACGTGCGCATTTAATAGACTATGACTTCGTTCATAACTTCACAATGGCTTTGGTGTTGTCATGATTTCCCGTCATATCGCACACGTTTGATATAAATGCTTTCCAGCAGCCCGGTCGTTTTCATAACCTTCAATCACAGTTAGCGTACTTGCCCCGAGTATGCAGTTCGTAACATGTATGCACTTGTCCAGCATGTACCTGTTACTGTCCCGCCAACTAGAGCAAGTTTCAGTAGCAGTGTTCAGAAAGCCTTTTGTAGCATATTCGGGAATCCATTCTCTCGCATTTTCTCTCTCCCAGGCGTAGTTATTTCGCTCACATCACGACTTTCTCAGTGTTTCCACCCCGCCACCCACGTTGCACGAAGTTTAACGGACTTTAACTATTACATTACAAAACCCCAAAAGGTCCTGTTATTATCAACAGAATTGTATGCGTTTGGGAGCGCGCGCGCGCGCGGACTGCTGGTGTTGCATCACAATGCAGACTGTGCTTTAGGATGTGGGTCCCGTGTAGAGCACATGCACCAAGGGTCACTCACTTTTTAAAAAGAACCGTAGACTGTTTTTTAAACTTAACTTTTTGCAGTCTAGTGTTTTCTGTGACCTAAAACGAAATAAAGATAGTACGACAGTTCGCAGTCGTCTCGTTTAGAAGATCCGAGGGATGCAACCATGGGAAAATACACAGTAAATGGACATATCTGAAATCACTGGCCTGCTATTAAATGGGCTGTAACATTCATTTTTTATGTGGCCAAAATAAAGATGAATAAATGTAGATTAATAATATGCGCAGTGAAACCAGTGTTAATGGGATACTTCACCCAAAAATGAACATTCTGTCATCATTTACTTGTTCCAAACTTCTTTGTTCTGCTAAACACACAGGAAGAAATCTGGAATATTGTCAAATCCCCCCTCCCATTGACTCCCATTGTGTTTATTTTCTCCACTATGTCAGTAAATGGTGGGTGAGATCTGACATTCTTCCAAATGTATACAGGTTTGGAACAATCTAAGGTACAATTTGAGTAAATGATGACAGAATTTTAGATGATATCCTATTCTATTCTTTAAATGGAGTGAATTTTAAAACAAAAAAATTCTAAAAGCAAAACATTTATGGTTAACCTTTCGACTTGCTCTGCAAAAACTTTTACATTTTCATTCTCATCAGGGTCTGCATTTTAAGAAATCTTTTTCAGAGGATAGATCTTCTATACACCTTGATGTCTGATGACTTTCTGCTGCTTTGCAACAATGCAAAGTTGTGAAAAGCGCTACAGCAATTTATTTGAATTCAATTGAATTTTGGAAAGTGCCATTTTAATCTATTGTGAACTTGGGAGTGTGATACATAGAAAGGGGCAAATGCTGCTTTGAGTCACAAGCCAATAACTACTACAGGTACCTTGTGGTTTTATCCGTCTACGGCAGAGCGGGCCACATTCTGACCTCGATAGTTACGAGGTGAGCTTAGCTGCTGAGTATGCAGATTAGCGAGCAAGTGTGTGAAATAAGAAAGATACAGTATCGAGTATAGGATGTGGTTTTTAAAGTGCTTAACTCTATCAGAGGTTTGTATCTTCCTAGCCTGTTTTCTTACCTGCAAACACCCACAGCAGTATAAATATATAGCTAGAGCATGTAGAAATCGTGAGAGATTCTTTTCTGTGAAAGCCGTGGTTTGTTATGAGAACGGGACTCGACAGCAGTGTTATCCTGCATTATGATATGTATGTGTATGTCTGTCAGTCGTCATAACACTGACGCTATCAACTTCATCAAAATCCCTGACCACATGAATCACATTAGATAAGAGGTGATGCTCTATCAGTTCCTCACTTTCTGACTGCCGCTTTGCATTAATTCAGAGAACGATTTGTAACTTGTGTCTACACAAATAGGTCTCACCTGACCCTGTCTGATCTCGTTTCCTCTGTAATATCTGAAAGTGTCTGTGGTTTAAATCTGGTTAGGCCTATAGGCGTCCACAAATACACATGTATTTTTATAAACAGAGTTTTTCTTTCTTCGTTTAAAAAAACCCTGCATTCACACGAAACGTCAAAACACGCGAAAAAGCGCTGTCAAAAGCATGCCAAACCAAAGCGATATAACCCTAACCATTAAGTCGTGTTGACCAATCAGAATCCTGGAATCTGATGTCTAACAAAGGAGATAGCGTCACGCATTCAAACGCCATACGCCAAATCACTGGTTTCACCGTCTTACATGACAACACTCAAAAAGTTAAAAAAAATCTTCACCCAGGCAGGACTTTTCTAAAAAGTTTGGTTTCAGTGATCGAGTACTGCGTTTGCGTGTGGACGAAACTGCGCTTCTGAAAATACCTGTGTTCGTGTGGACAGGGCCTTAGTGTTTATCTAGTAGTGCTTGGTCCTGAGTGGCTTATCCTGTTATTTATTTATATTATCTTCTGCAGATATTTTGAAGAATAGTGGTAACCGAACAACGACAAGATCCATTCACTTGCATTAGTTTTGAGAGAAACAGAATTTTCATCCCTTCAAATGGTCAAAATCTGTATTTTCCAGCTAAACCTTTAGCAGGGTTGTGAGAACTTAATCTTTCAATAACTTTTGTTTAAACTGAACTTTTAAGGATTCATCTTTAATTGGTCATATTTGCTGTTTATTTCACATACACTGTTGACACATTATGCATCCATGCACAAGGAATGAAATAACAGTTTATGTTGTTGCATGCATATAATAACAAGTGTTTAGGTGCATGTTGTTGTTCGCTCTCTGTATGCCGGTTGCCATGTACTGGTAATAGATTGTTAATTTGGAACAATTAGCAGCCCTTTATCGCTTGTTCGCATTGTCACACAGGAGACTGTGCGCTCCATTTTAGTTGGTGTTATGCAGCCCCTCAGTAGTTCAGGTCTCTCTGGAACCAGTTCAACATCAACAGCCACCTCTCTGTGTGTTTACATGCTTGTGTATCCTGTTCAGCAGTGTGTGTGTGTGTGAGTGTGCTTTGTATTTTCCCTACTGTCTACTTTCCCATCAGGCCTTTTAAACAAGTGCTCCGTCATGCTATTTCTGTGAACACAAATGAAACCCCTGAACGCGCCTGTAAATGTCACACGCAGAGGCTGGACCGACGTAAACGCCTGAGACCGTATTAAAGATTTCTGCGGTACATCATGTGCCGTAGGTATTAAAAGATGTCAACGTTTTGTTCCCGCTCACCTTGGGAGAAATAGTCCCTTGATTTGGGCGCATCGGGAATAAATGTTTCGCTGGAAGTGTTGGGGTGGTGTGTTTCTAGGGATGAATAAAGTCTTCTGGGGTTGAACAGTATTTTGTTTGTTTTTACCCCGTGAAAACAATAAGAGTGTGTCTAGTCCAGCAGGGACACAGTGGTTTGTGTGTGTTTGCCATGTCAGTGGATTATGGGGGCCAGCGTAGAATACGAACGAAAGTGTCCATGTGTTCGAGTCATTTATGGACTGACAGAAGCACAGAGACCCCTGTGTATAAAAGGGGGGAGGGTGAATATGTGTATGTATGACCCTGACCTAATGAACTTCAATAGCTGCTCCCCTAACCCTGCATTCCATCACACACCCCTGCCCCCGCCAGTCACATGCCAAGCAGCCTGAGGGCCCGATGCCATCTCCTCTATTTGTGAGCGTATATCAGTACTCTAGAGAGCGTATACAATATGTCAGCCCTGTTTCATTTCCCTATCTAATTTCCTACGTTCTGGTGTGTAATTCCCCATTTCTTCAAATCAGAACTACTACAGATTTACACAAAGGTTCCGGTTTGACGTTGTTATCAAGGTCAGATGTCCTCACTTCATCATCTCACCAGTCCTCAAGCATTAAAGCGGCCATTAAGTCGAGGGAAATGACACCGGACCGATTGGCGTCAGACCGGTTATATTACTTAATACTAATAACAGAAGCATTAGTCTTGCCTTTTTATATTGGACCAAAATTTGCAAGCAGGACTTCAAAGGATGTTTCATAGAAGTGTTTTAGAGGTATGCGCACACACGCACAATATCAGTGTATTACACAGAACAGCTTTCAGAGCCGATGTCATGGCAGCTGTTACCCCAAATTCGACCGTTGGTTATCTTAGAATGTGTGTAGCTGAATTCTTATTACCAGCTGTAGGACTGTGATAAAACTGAAAGGAATTCATCTCTGAGTGAGAATCAAACACTACTCCAAAGGCTCTTCCTCTTCTGTTAGGAAGGCCTTGCCCCTTTTTCTGTGTATTCCTTTGGACGGAGATTATTCAAAAACTCTGGAATAGTGACATCACATACCCGGGAAGTAAAGGGCTGTAGTCCGATTCCAGCTGTTCTCTGTAGTCCTTGAAAAGCAAATTCTGGTAAAGAGAATATCTCGCTTGGAATTGAACTTTGAGCTTTATCATTTTGCAGATATTATTATTGCTCTAACAGCAATATTACACACTAACTAAAGTTTGAAAATTGGCATCACAGGGAATGGCGCCTTTAAAGAAATGTGTTGAACTTCTGCTTTTTCCCTAACATATAATATATTCCCTAACATTACATATAACATGCAATATAATACACATAATATGTATAAAGGTGTAAAAGGACCTTACATTATGAAGCATTATGTTTTTATTACTTTTGAGTGAGTTATTTCTATCTACATACACTGCGGGTCCCCTTCCATGTAATTCTCTACATTAGCCCTAAACGGACAAACTGCACCATAGAGCGCGTTTATGAAGATTATGAAGATAGCATTCACAAAAGTTGTATAACAAATTTATGATTCATAATTATTTGTATGTACATGGAATTTAAGCTTTCTTGATCTATTTATATTGTCTGTTCGTCTCATTCTGAGTTGAAGGTACGTCAGAACTGCTGTGAATACGTGTGTAGTAATAAAAATATGAAATAACCATGGAATCTGAAATTAACAATGAACTATAAAAGTGACATTAACGGAATTCACAAAGAAAGCTCACCTTTTATCTTAAGAAGACATTATGTCACCATTCACCACATATGAGATTTCACCTTGACTGATTCACAGGCTTGCAAATTGTGTGACTGGACTGGTTTAACTGACTGGAAGCACTGGGACAGGTGAAAGGTTATCATGTCACTTTACTTTTCACTTATATTATTCTATTTAGGCTGTCACTATTTTATTATACCTCTGCAACAGAAAAAAAACATTGTCCCCAAACTAGAGTTCGACCGATTAATCTGGCCAATTTGGGGATTTTTAAATGAATCGCCATCAATATTTTTATCCTTGTTCTTAATCTAGCCTTGTATTGTATATTTAATTGATTAAATATTATGCTACTTGAGAATGTGAGTTACCTTTTGGAACGCGAGCTTTCAACCACATAGTTTAGGCTACATGTATGCACAGGAACCAAAACCTGGTGACGAGCCCAGCGGCTAAATTATTACCGTGGTCCACATTGTATAGCTAGATCAACTTTGACGTTATCAATACTGTTTCTGTACCAGAGAACTTCTCTCCAACTCACAGTCTGCAGCCATGCCTTGTTAAAAGACTACATTTCTGGCTAAAACGTGCACATTCACTTTTCTGCTTAGATGTTCCTACTTTTTTGGTATTGAGATGGATTTTGGTCCAAAAAGCATCCTTCAGAACAGTCTCAACAGAGAAGGTGCTTAAATGTTTTGAGCAATGCAATGAATTAGACTACTACTGTATCTTGTACCCTGCAATAAACACTTACTCAATCTTTCTCAATCAAGTGCATTGACTTGAAGAGACATGTCTTCAATAAATGATTTATATAAGCAATAGTTTATATCACTTCTTTTTACTTCACTGTAGATTTTATGAGATAAGGGTGGAAAAAAGATAACCGGCCAAACAAATCGACCAAAAACCGGCCGCATATATTGGCCACCCTTGATTTAAAAAAATCTGCATCGGCCAAATGCAAATAAGAGGTTACACACTTTCAGTTGTTTTATCTGTGAATGTACATTTGTGTTTTAATGGCATAGTAAACGTTAAGTGAAAATCTTTCCCCCGATTTTTAAAACCTCTCTCGCTTTATCTGACCACAGTTTACCCTGGCTTTCTATTGTGCTTTCAGAGAAACCTCCATTAGCCTGTTATTACACTTACTCATAATTGCATGGCCCATAGGAGAGTTCAGACATCTGGTTTCACTCATTCAGGACAATGCTGAAGAGTTGCAGTCCTATAGACTCGATATATATATATATTGAGCAAAGTTTATTGATTTTGAATAATGGCCAAAGTGTTGATATTGACGGACAAGCCATTGACAACCGATAATGGGGCAATATTCTCATGGTTCAGCAAACACTCCCTCTTTCAACACCGACAGGCACGCTCTCACCCCGGTTTGTTCCGCGGACCTCCCACATTCCTGCTTAAAGCTTAAATCACTGCAGCCTGTGTGGCATTACTTATTCCAGGAAAAGCTTTCTGCCAAACGCACGCTCGCTCTCTCGCTCATTTACTCAAACACAACTCTTCTTGCGGCATGCCTGTACGTGCGGATGTACACACATACGTTTAGCTTCTCTCTCATATTTCTGCCATTAAAGCTGTGTTTCTGGACTGTTTTCAGCCATTCCTGATAGTTTTTGTGTGGATGCGGCGGCTCATTAGCTCTCAGCTGCTGTTAGACAGCACGCTCTGGGTTCAGACTGTCATCGGGTCTAACAGCTTGTTTGAACCTAATGAAATTCAGGCCGATGTGAAAGAATGCGGCGCTCTCCATGTGTGCAAGTGTGTGTGTCTTTGGAGAGAGAAATGTAATACAGGTAGTTTACAGTGCCTGCATTGTCATGAGCGTGATGCTGCGTAACACCTGCTTCATTGATAATGATACGAGCGTGCATACACGTGCATGTGCAAACAGACCATAACATAGTAGAAGTCGACAGATGATTTTAAATATACAAATCAACAGGTTTGTGTAAGATTTAAGCTTAGGGATTTCAGGGAACGGGAAAAAAATATTATGAGCCTGCCTGGCACGAAATCAATGGAAGTCTATGAGATGTCCTCGCTTGTATAGTGTGTCTGTGTGTGCCTGTGAGCTTGTGATAATGCTGATCAAATAATAAAATGAAAGTCAAACACCTTTCTTTTCACTTCATGACACACATATACAAACTACTGAGTGTGTGTGTGCTCGTGTGGTCAACTGCCGGGAATTCAAATGCTGTCTGGCGCCACTTGAACACCCACCCAGCCCCCCTCCATCGTACCCCGTCCCTTTTCCTTCTCTTCCTAGGAAGATCATGTTCTCTCCTTGTCTCATACTCTCCGCATGTGTTTTAACCTGTTTGTGAGTGTATTGGAGTTTGTTCTGAACTTTGAACCAGTTTGTCACCGGCATTTACTGCACTCATTTGTAATTCATCAGTCAGGCACACCCTGGCTTTGTGTGTGGTCAAGGGATGGTCTTTGCGTGTGTCAGACACGAACAGAAGTGTGTATGCTTGCGCACCTGTGCAATAAGTACTGTTAGTTATATAGAGGACAGGTGGGAAATGTTTCCAGGGCTGCGAGGGGAGAACGGCCGATCCACTTGCTTGCTCGCTGTGTAGACGCAGTATTTGAGTCGCGATATTCTGTTACACGTTCTCGGGAGGCTCTGTTTACATCGCTGACTGGATTTCGGGTGTCACATCTTCTCTATGAAGATTTTAAATGATGCTGTCGATTGGATACGAGTCATCGTTCAGTTAAACGTGTGGTTGCACAGTATGTGAGTCTGTACAGATTTGGCTTTAGACGGTTTTATAACAACAACATAAACAAAGTTACTGCACTTGCACGTTTTTGTGGCCCGAACTTAACGTAAAGTACACATCTGCAAAGAATAAACTAAACTAAAAGGAAACTGAATAACAAATACATTTAATTAGCTAGCAGGTTAAAAGAATGTCTACTAGGGATGCACAATATCATTTCTTTGGCTGATACAGGTTTTAACAAAAAACTCGTCCGATACAGGTATTGGTTAATTGCATAGTACTTTACAATGCAAGCTAGTTTTGTCTGCATTAAACAAACTTGACTAAACGTGAATTGGATCACTTTAACATTTTAAGAGAGGCAGAAGTTAAGATCAAATAGAATAAGGCAACATGGGAATCTTCAAAGGTGATTTTTGCTATCCAATATTTTCATATTTGACTTAACATTGAACATTTCTTTAACAAACTTAAATACATTCTGTGCTGTTGCTATTTAATTATTTTGCATGTGAGTGTTAAGCTCTCCGTCAGAGCGTTTCATTGGTTGAATGTACTGAAAGAATACGCGTCAATTGAGTCAAAATGAGCCTTAATGAAATAGTAAGTACATGGTCTTATATTCTCTGTGTTGCAATAATGCATATCCAGTACTTACTGTACTTTTCTGAAACACGAAGGTAACGACGTGGTTTAATTTAATTTTAGGGTAAAGTGAATAATGTCAAAACAGTTAAATCTTTGTAACCTTTGTAAATTAGTTAAACCAGATAGATTTTAGTAAGGGATATATCGGTCAAAAATGTTTTGCATGAAACCCAAGAGTTGTGTGAGGGTTCAGTTCAGGTTTAGAAAATATCAGTAGCCTGGTTTGAAAATAAAGTATCCGGGTATGTGTTAGATGACCTTATTAATATAGTAAAACAAACCCGTGTGTGCGCATGCGGATCAGGTTCTGACTATAGTGAGGGCACTGATTCTTCCCACAATAATAGCATTCACCTAGATTGTGACTAACATAAACATTCTAACTAGTGTCTACGTGGAAATGTGAAAATGCAGAAAGGTTTGTGTGGAACAAAAATATAACTAAAATAAGTGGAAAGTTCCCTTCACGATAGAAAAACCAACATGTGTGTGTATGTGTGTGATACGTTGAGAGTTTTGTGTTTCATAGTGAGCTACGAAAGAGTGTGTGTTCCTGTGAGGCAAAACCTTTTAAACCATCGATTTCACCTCCATTCTGCCACTCTTCTTACACACACTCGTATAACCTCTCTGTCACTAATCCATGCTGGAATACCCCAGTGGCATCTCATCTTCCATCACTCTCTCTTTCTCTTCGTCTTTTCCCTCCGTCCTTCTCTTGTTTTTAGGGCGGGTATTGGTTGAACCCGCTCGTGCTTTGAGAGCCAGTGGCATATGTGCTTTGTCATCACTTTTTCTGAACACTTTCCCATTCGGTGCAACTCTCTGCATTTCCCCTCTGTAGGGTGCGACCTCTCGGCATATACGTCAGCAAACGAAACGCTAAAGCTCTTAATGCTCTTTCCCTCCTCAACTTATGCACATGGACATACTGTATAATGTCCGTGCTGTTGAATAATACATGTGTGATTGGACCGAGAGCTGCTCTATTTAGGAGACCCTCCTCATCAATTGTTGATGGCATGTTTGGCCATCACAAACAATTGAGCGCGAAACATCTCTTCGTTCTCTCTTTCATTTCTGTGGCTCTAAGCAATGTTGATATTCTGGGCTGAAGATGACATCAGCTTTAAGCTTCTTATTTGTGTGATCTCTGGCCAAAGTGCTTGCCTCATAATTGTTTTAACTGTGCCATATTTAGCCTCAGACATGGTTTGGCTGATTATGCAATGCTCACACGAATGTGGGCCAGATATTGAGAGACACACTCGATTATTCTCTACATACACACACAGAGGCAGGGCAGCTCAGGGCTCGCCTGCGTAACGGTGTGTGATTGTTGTTTTAGGGGATTAAGGTTTATAACGGAGCGGGGCAGGGACCGAGAGGCCCTGAGCACAAGTCTGACACTTTGGCCTTCTGTCTCTCACAGCAACAGTTGCCCTGTGTCACACTGTGTGTCATTTCTCTGATACTTTTATTTTGTTCTAGTGTGGTGTGTAGAGACAACTATATGTGAGCCATTTGCCTGTTGATTTCGAACAAAAACTAGCACTATTGTCTAGGGGTGTGATGAGACACTTATCTCACAAGACGAGACATGAGATTGGGTTCACGAGAGAAGACTTTTAGATTTTTAGACTTTTAAAAAGAAATCCTCATTGATGAAATATAAATTGAAAACATTTTCTTTTTTTCACCTTAAAACAAAAAATGCATAAAATCACCTTGTTCTTTATGAAACAAATTAAACTTGTACTTTAAAGAATTATATTATGCAGTAGTAAACAATATGTAAATGATGCTAAATGTTTTGTCTCAAACTTAACTGACTCGGCTGTAATTGCACAATAAATATGCTTTGTTTTCTTAACAGGCGCAGCTTTTAGTAAAGAGCTTTGTCTGTTTTCTCTATATGCTTTTGCATAGTGCTCGTGTTAGCAGAGGTGACATCATATCATGTCAATCCTCCTTCCTCCACTCACTGAACCCTCACAGCCTTCGGAGAAACAGTTAAAAACTGCATAAACACATATGTTTTATGCTTACATTGCACATATGTAAGAGACAGATGATCCGTTTCTGAAGAGGTTTGCCTGTGAATATGTTTAAAATAACTTAATGTGAGCTTGCAATTGCTATAGTGTAGGCCTACATGTGGGACAGTCAGCTCGCCCGCTCCCCACAGGATGGAAAATCACATTGTCTTTGAATGGCCGGTCACTGTAGCTCACAGCACGCACATACTTTGTGCAGTTATTAGTGTGTTCTCTACAGTAATGAAAACAGGTATTGTTTTTTTTTTCGATACCGGTGCCAAATCGATACTGTTAAAATGGTAACGGAGCTTAAATGGTGACTGTGTTTTTTTTTATCTTACCTGTGTTTGCCAGTTTTGTGTGTATCAGTTCAACAAAGAAATGTTCGAGGATCTGCAGTGGGGTTAAAGGTGTTAGTTTGTGTGTATTCGAGTGACTAAGCAAGGTGTTTTTTTCGAGAACCATAAACGTTCATTGCCTCTTCCTGGGTAATGTAACTTAATGCCTGCTGACGCCGTGTGTCTGGCTGTGAAGGTTGATGTGCTTTTGGTGGGATTCCACTGGGTGGGGTACTGACAGGTCATTTTCCATCCCATACTGTGTGTATTGCTCCCAATGAATGTAGATGATTTTGCTTCTTATCTATGGCCAATGGACTATACTCTCTGTGTGCGTGCGTGCGTGCGTACGTACTGATTCTTCTAGTTACGTAATACTGTTCACAAGCAGCATGTAAGAGGGTTGTAAAATCTAAATCTCTTTCACTCCCTGTTGTACTGATAACCTGGCGATTAGGTCACATCTTCACACCCTCAAGGCATTCTAACTCAATAAGACTTTTTTCTTGAAGAGTATTGCAGTCGAAGAACCTGCGCGTAAACCTGAGGCTTATATTTTTCCGGCAAATGACGGTGACGAAAGCTCCCGGCATCCTATTGGAACAAAACAAAGAAATGCTGCGTTCGTCACCGGAACTTGCCTGCGTCAAAAAAATGATACGTGGTATTATAACTTTGACTGCATTATTCTTCAAGAAGAAAGTCATATTCAGTTAGGATGCCTTGAGGGTTAGTTAAACATGGGGACATTTCTTTGCCTCTGTAATATCCCTTTAATGTTAAGTCTTTGAAAACATCGTATTGATTAAATGTCTATTTGTTGTTTCACTTTTCTCATTATTATATCATTAATTTTTGATAGTTTGTTTTTTAACTCTATACGCAGGAGAATGTGAAGATGAAAATGGCACAGTGATTGCCTTTTGCAAGGTGTACTACTGTTATATAATTTTCCTAATGTAAAACCAATAAGTGTTTTATAGTCTCATCCAAGTAATGAGTTACAAAAATAATTACTATCTACGACAGGAGTATAGTTCTTTTCTATTGTGTAATGTTTCCTGGAAGTCTTTCTCAGAACAAAGAATCATGCAGATAGTACATTTGTACAAAATGTAAATAAAACGCAGTGTTTATTTTTGTACACTGAGTTGACTATTATATTTTCTGAGGGGTCACCACTGATGATGAGTGGTTGTTTTGATTTTCTATGTCCCAGTAGTTGATGCTCAGTATTCATGTGTTTTTAAATGACTGAGGATGGTTACATCATCATTGACTTGCATAATGCAACATCCTTTACTTTCTCTTGCTGAGCAGGGTCATTTTTGCTTGAATGGACTCAAGGGAGAGGGACAAAGAAAGACGAACAGTGCGAGAGAGAGATGGGGAAGAGGACACTGACTGAGAGAGGAAAATGGGACAGGGAGACACATAGGTGGACTTAGGCACAGGGTCTGAAATAGAGAGACCTTGACAAAAAGCAGGTGACAGGTGAGAGAATGACAGGGTTATTGAGTTGGAGAGACAGATAGCGATCGAGAGCGAAAGACAAACATCAGAATGAGAGGAAGATAGATGGATGTGGCGAGATCTGGACTCAGCACTGATAATTCAATCACTTTAGTCATTAATGTGCTATGTGTGTGTGTCATCTAAAGACAGTGATACACACGCGGCAGAAGATAAACAGTGAATATCTGGACAGTCTGAAGAGAGACTGAAGTAATACAGTGTGATCACACACACACACACAGAGAGACGTGCGCAGCGGCTGTATAGCAGTTCTCCCGCAGTGTCAGTGAGGTGAGTGTTACGTAATGATGGAGCAGCAGGACTTTTATCAGCTTCAGCAGATCCATTTAAGCAGCTCTTAGATACAGAGTGCTGTCGTCCTTCTGCTCACCACCACACTACCATCACATAGAGACACGTCTGCATATGTGTGTTTGTGTGATGGTGACAGGCGGTATCTCTGCATGTTTCCCAAGCCTGTGCGTGTTTACCATTGGACACACACACACATGCTGTGTGCAGTCCTCTGTACCCCTTTTACACACGAACACAGACAACATGTTTTATGGGGTCTAAATTCTTTTATGGTGTACAAACTGTATATCTATCTCTTTACTATAGCCCTAAACTTAACCCTCACAGAAAACTTTCTGCAACTTTACATTTTCAAATAAACTATTTATTTTGAATTCTAAGCTATTTTTCTCATGGGGATCACAAATGTGTGGATTCACACACACACACTTAATTATACAAATTGGGACATTCCATAGACTTAAAATACAACCAAACAATTTTTGCACGTTTTCAAAAAAATACTATATTTTATAGAAATTTTACAAATGAGGACGTTCACAAAAGAGTTTCCCTCACTTTTGGGGTACACTTTTGTCCCCAAAATATGGATAAATAGGCCAACACATACACAGAGATCTTAAAGGCCCAAAATGAAAATTCTGTCATAATTTACTCACCCTCAGACAAACCTTTATAAAACCTTTGTTCTGCTAAAAACAAATGAAGATGTTTGAAAGAATGATCAAACCGATCTCATCCCACATTTACTGCTGTAGTAGGGAAAATAAATACTATGGGAGTCAATAGGAGATAAGATCTGTGTGGTTACTGACATTTTTCCAAATATTTTCCTTCGTGTTTAGCAGAACAAAGAAATGTATACAGGTTTGGACAACTTGAGGGTGAGTAAATCGTGACAGAATTTTCATCTTGGGTCACTTTAACAGCTGAACACATTTTGTTTAAAATCTCTCTCTTTTTGACATAGTTCAGTATATTTGTGAAGCATTTTTTAAGATTTGGTCCACTCTAGGATGGCCAAACCTACACACACGCACACACAAACACTCTTCCCGATCTCATATTAAAGTTTCTTACCAACTGTAGGACTGAGAAACACTCGTAAGCCTCTCTTTCTTTTGCTTTCTCAGATTGTTAGCAGATCTGTGGTGGACTTTTTCCCCTCTGTCTAAAATTAGAGAGGTAGAAGAATAGCAGGAAGAGAGAAAGAGCAGGACTGAAGGAGGGGGGGTGGGGAATGGGGTGATGGAGATAAAGAAGAGGGAGTATTTTTGGCCGTTACACGTCACACAGACGCAAATCAGTCTGTCGTACACAAACAAAGATGAGGAAGGTGATAAAAGCGCTGCGCTCTGACAGGAGGGGGGCCGCTGTTTGTGCGGACACTCGTGCAGAGGTGTCACCTTTAAAAAGACACCATTTGTGTTTATTAAATGAAAATTCGGCAAGCGTTTACTCAGCCTCATGATTTTTCCGTACGGTAAACCCGTATGACTTTATGCATTTGGAAGACAAAGGGAGATCCTTTAATGACTATCCAGTTAGGTGGATGTACTGTGACTCACTTGAAAGCAAACAACTGTGTCGGAAAATCATCGGGTAAAAAACTTTAAAAGTTGTGAATGGCGCTGACTACAGGTCTAGTTTGTGACATAAAGTATAGACATATTACTATAAGATTGAGAACCAGAAATTGTCCATGGAACACACTTGCGTTTCTAAAATAATATGATTTGATTTATGCTTTGTTTGATATTCTCTCATGTAATTCATACATCAATTTACACTTTTTTTGCGGCCACCAAAACATACCACGTTACACCTTTGTCACCAGTAAACATGAATGTGAAATTATAAAATTTTCCTTATTTTTATATATTAAAGATACACTTGCTTAGCAGTAGATGTGTGATATACAAGCCTGTCAGAAGTTTTTTTATGTTACAAAATGAATGAAACAACAAATCATGCTATTGTGGAGAGTTCCAGCATTAAACCATCAGGAAGCATTTGCATTTTTTCGTCTTGGGGTGTCAAAATATACCTTTTATAAACACAAATCTTGTTATTGTGATCCTACTTACTTCACATAATATTGTAAATACTTTCAACCCATTTAAAAAAGACAAACACAAATTCAAGATCCATTGACTGATAGCATTTATTTATTTCAATTCAATATATATTGTGATAGTATTGTTATCATAAATTCTTCTGCCCGTGATGATCGTGTAGTGACAATCTCATATCATGACAGCCCTAGTTCAGTTAGAACCTGTCTGTGTATGTTGGTGCGTTCATGTTGCCCGCTTTCTGGCATGTCAGATGTGAGGTCAACAATGTTTTGTGTGAATGTTTTTATTAAAACTATTTTTAATGTGGACATTAAATAAGAGCTGCTGTGCATCACACATCAGGCCACCCGCAGAAATGTTTTATACGCTGAACCTAAGTCACATTTCTCTGCCTGTGTGTTTGTGTTTGAAGACCCTGCAGAGTCCGCTCTCTTCCCAGCAAGCTTAAAAGTTGAGAGTTCACAAAAAAACTAACAAATACCTGTTGCTCGCGCTCTCTCTTTCTCATTTTTCTCTCCTCCGGAGGCTTCGCTTATTTCTCTATCCCCCAACCTCGCTCCTACCTATTCTATTTGAGACTCGGCACTCTGGTGAAAGGATTAATTGTCGTTTATGTTTTATATCTTGTTCTCTTCATTTCTAGGGGTTTATTTTTAGGCCTGAAGTGTCTGGTTGCTAGGAGACGGTGTCCAAGAGAGAGAGGGAGGGAGAGAGGACGGAGAAAGCAAGGGAATGGAGGAGAGAGATTGTTTGCGTTGTGAAGGCTGAATTACAAACACGCTCACGCATTGAGTCAGCGCTGACGCAAACACACACACACACACACTGCCTGTTGCTTGTTTTTCTTTATTATTTTTATCACTTCGTGCAGCTTAACGTTTATGCGTGTGTGTGGCATCCATTTGTGTAACTTTTGAAAGTTTGTGACTTCCATCAAATGTGATTCAGATGAGAGGAAAGTGACATATGTTGTACAGATGTCAAAATCTCTCCCTCTCTCTCCCACACACACACTCGTGTTCACACACACATGCAGGAAACAGAGATGTTGTTGTGGTGCAGAACAGTTGCTAACTTCCTGTACCGCATTGGTGACACATTCCAGGAAACACCCAGTCACACGTACGAATACACACGCATACTCGCTTGCTTTACTGTAACTCTCTAGAGCGTTTAACCCATGCGCTTCTGTTGTACATTTGACTTTCGAACTCGCTGAAATCATTTTGACTGACAGGGACATAATGTGTCATTGATGCTACGTCACTCGGCCCAGCTCTAAAATCGTTTAGCTTTTGCTTTAGCAATGTGACCTCATAAACAAAGTTCAACAGGGGGCGGTCCTGTGTCCACACAAACTAACACAAACGCTTTGAAGTCTGAGCTGTGATGCCTCAGAGGGTTAACTTTACTCGCAGTTTCTCACCTACCAGTTGGAACATAAACACTTACTGAGAGCCTGGTGTGGGTTTGTGTGTGTGTGGCGGTTTGGATATTCTTGTGAGGGCTAAATGTTTGAAAAATGTCTTTACAAATTTAGTGAAACTCGAAACTCACATTTGATGTAGGGTTTAGTATTTGAAAGGCTCGAAAATAGACCAAACCGTGTTTTGCTTTTATTCTAATAAAATCAGCAGGATTGTGTGGGGGTTGAGGGGTATCGTAAATATTCTTAATATTTATGTTAATTATTGTCTATCAGACGTAAAGACTAATATCAGAATTGTAATTCTGTTTATTGGTCAATTAAGTTGTGCTTGCAAGAAATGTCTCTGTGCTTTGTTGTAACAAGTAGTCATGTCTTATCAGGTGCTTTTGATTGTAAAATCTGTGTATACGTGTGACAGAGAAAAAGAAAAACGAGTGTTTGCATGACTTTAATGTTTAGGGTTTTGAAAGGTATGTTAGGAAAGCGAGAGAATAGACGGATAATGAGTAGAAGAGAAGGGAGACAAATTTACTCTCCGCTTTGGGACTCTGCTCTCCTCTGAGTCCTTATATTTTGCACATACTCAACTCTCATAACACATAAAAGGAGTACAGATTTGGTTTAGGTGGTCCTCGCTAGTTAATCGTGTCTTACCATATAGTCAAATGTTTATGAAAAAGTTACTACTATTCACATATGGTGGTTTGGGAAAATCTCAATAGCTTCAAGCTAGGATGAAACCATTGGAAGACTTTAATAAACATGTGTGTGTGAAGGACACGCTTTGCTGCTTAAAGGAGTAGTTCACCAAACATTACAAATCTTCATTGTAACAGGCCTGTAACGTTTTCTTTATCGTTATCTTTTCGCTGGAACGAAGAAAGAGATGAAAATTTTTGCTTGCAAAACACATCACAACATGACGCAAAGTGTTTGCCGTCTTTTATGTCAAACTTAGCACCACACTTCGAGACACTATTCACTTTGAATAACGTGCAAGAGTCAAATCTTGACTCATTTACTTTGTTTCAATCTTTTAAATACAATGAAGTGCTTATCATCTACTTTTTGTGTTTATTGGGGGGGGGAAAGTCACATTGGTTTGGAGGTTCATGAGTGTGAGAAAGTGTTTTACATATTTGGGCGAGGTACTCCAGGTGCTGTCGTGTTTCTGTGTTAAGAATTTGTGGAGAAATTAGGCAAACATTTGGTATGTTTATAGATTTCCACCTCTGCCCTTTCTCTCTTTTTTCCTTTGCAATGTTCCTGGAAAGAGCTATACATGGTTGTTTAGAAGTACTGGACTGTGAAAGAGAAAAGTTGTTTAAAGGTGTGAAACCTTGTAACTTGTCTGTTCTTTCTTTCTTATTTTCTTTCCTCGCTCTCTCTTTCTCCGTCTCTCTCTCGCTCTCTCTCACTCTCTCTCGAACAATAACCCCAGTGTGTTTGCTTCTATTTTTGGCGCTTCAAGGCCACTGCTAACCCCCCGGTCTTATTTCTAAGTTCTCCAAGGCACATCACAAAACAGCACTCGCTCTTTCTCTCACACACCACATGTTTGTATGTGTCTGTATGTGCGAATACAGTGTTTATGGTGTGATTATAATAGCATTGTGCCATCCTCAAGTGCTCATTCATCTATTCTAATACATTTTAATTCATAAGTTTTAATGCACTTTAATTCTCATTTCCGACATGCCTCTCTCTCTCTCTCTACTGTACTCACCGAGGGAATTCTGCACCTTGTGACAATTCTGCTGAGAAATAAGCTTTGCCGTTACTAAATATTTGCATGGATATTGCCAAAGCTCGCTTGAATTTGTTTTAGATCATTAGATATGATGTTCTGAGATCTAAAACCAGTTGTCTTCAGGAAGAACCACATTTATAATGAAATGTGATGTGGCTTCAGTTTATTTCGATTGATTATTTATTTTAATTCATTATTTAAATCTTGGTCCATCAATACCAGTTTCTCACGAAGGCACCGAAATAATGTACTTAAAATATGTATGTTAAAGTATGTTCTCAAAACTAAGACTTGTAAACACACAACAGAAGTCGGTCTCAGCAGCCCATCCAAGCACACAAACACAGTGAGAAGTCATGAACTTTTGACACGCAGTCTTCTGAATGTCTTCGCTGTGCTAAAATCAGCCCTCACACTTACCTGTTAAACCAACGATGATCTCTCCTTACAGTCAGCTATTTACTATCAGTTTACATGACTAAACACACACAGTCTAAGCAGGGGGGTAAGTCCCACGTCCAGCATTTTCTGTCCTGTTATATTCACAGATCGAGTGCTACTGATATCACAGGAAATGAAGTTCTGCTCATCTTGTGCAGTCCTATTATAAATGGAAGAAAAGGCCTCGGCACACCAGAATGTAATTCACTTGATGTATATATGAATCCTTTTTCCAAACTCTCTTTGTTGGCCGATTCTATGTGAGAGAAGGATTAAGAGCTATCATTATTTGTTCTCTTTCCCTTCTGACAGCTCTGTGCTGCCTGACAGAAACTGCTTCAGGAACTTTTTGATAAGTTATTTGAGTCTCTCTCTCTATTCTGTTCAACTTTCCGTTCAAGTTCAGAAATGGATATACAGCAGGAACAGTTGAAACTAGGATTATTTAAAAGATATGTCTTCATGCTTTTATATGGTATGTCATTTTTGCAGTGCGACACACAAATGAGTTTCAGGGGTCCTTCAGGTTACGATGTGTCATATCTCCCAATATAATTCAAATTTGTTCAGTTTCAGGTAGTTGAGGTTGCCTAGCATTTGGTGAAAACATGTTTCTGATCAACTTCATTTTTCTCTTTCTTTGTCACTACACAGAGCTGAGATAAAGTCTTCCTCACATACTCTGAATTCTTTAAATACTTCCTATGTAAAGACTTAAGTGCAGGAGAGTCCAGAGTCTACAAGATTTACAAGATGAATCGATTCCTGAGAAAGGTGGGGGGGGCAATTTGACCTGAGTGACAACAGACTACGAGAGGAGCTATGATCTCATCCCTCTCTCTCTCTCTCTCTCTCTCACCCCATCCCCCTTTCCCTCTTTTTATTGTCTCCCTATCCCACTCCCTCCTCAGGCCCCTCTTCTTGTCCTCCTTGTTCTCTTCTTTCTTTTCTCCTCTCTCGATCTCTCGTCTCTTTGACATCTCGGTTTGTATTTTCCAAGTTCTTCTCTATTTCATAATTTATGAATAGGGTACAAAACTGAACCTAAAACAAATTTTCAATAAATCATCTCAGGTCTTTTAATTTTTTGAAACCCCCTCTAAAAAGATCTAGAAGAGTTAAATATTACGTTTGAGGTCATTTGAATAATATTTAAATAATATGTAAGATTTAATCAAATAAATTAGTTATTCACATTCTATAGTTAATTAAATTATGATATGTAAAAAACATTTATTTTTATATATTTTTTATTTATACAGGCAAATGTGTTGGAATTTCATTGTTGGGTAGACATCTGATGTCTAATAGTTATCACAGCCAAACATTTAATTTGGGCTTTAAAAGGTCAAGCAAACCAAACTGTAGCGTATTTGTAGAAAGTGCCTCTCACAATGCGACACACACTTTAATGTTCCAGGACAGAGAGAAGCCTATCTCCAAAAACACGAAGGCTGTCAGGCTGTTGCATTATTGATGTGGTGTGTGTGTGTGTGTGTGTGTGTGTGGGTCTATCTTCTCTCTTCTGTAATGGGGATCTAGTGTCTTCCCCTGGGGTGGGGCACAAAGAGAGGGAGAGAAAGAGGTGTATTGGGGGGGCGGAGGTCACAAAGGTTAAGTAGGGTGGGGGATGAGGTCATATACTCTCAAACAGCACACCGTGTTATTAACACACTCACACAACTTGTCATATTTGTGTCTTATAAAGTGTGATGTGCCAATATTCCAGCAGAAAGTGATCAATCTATTCAGACATCTAAACGCAGACATGACAACATTTTAGAAACGATAAGATTTTACATTTTTTGATGGGCGGGGCTAACCAGCACAAAGCCACAAAAAACAAACGAAAACCAAACGATTAACAAAACATCCATAGTCTTGGTCGGTGTGGTGTCAAAGCTGGGGGCGTGGCCTGGGGTGGAGTCGGCGTGGGGGAAAGCATTCTTTCCCTCTTCATTGGAAGTGCTTGGCGTTAGCCAGTATGGTCTACATAAAATTACTTTTTCCATTCAACAGAGCAAGATACATAGAAAAACCGAGCCATATTGGGTGGCAGACTCCGTGCAGTATCTGTGACTGAAGGAAAGACCCAACGGAATGGCCTTGAGGTGTCGGTTCGCGACATTTTTTATACCAGATTGAGTCTCCAGCTAGGCGACAACTGTAATATCAGTTTCCCAGGGTCATTCAGCAGTCTATATTTTTATCCTATGTTTATTAAAGCTATAACATAAAAGACTAACGTGTACATTTTATGCACAGTTTAACTGTAGCACGCAACGGTTTCCACACAGAAGTCCATTATAAGGAAACAGCTTAAGGTTGCTCGAGGCAGCGATAAACTAAGAACACAGAATTTTCTGTTATTATGTTGATGTTTGACATCAGTGGTAAAGGAACTTATTTCATTAGTTTTTGTGGCCATTCCCAGCTATGCCGACCAAGCCTATTCGCTCGCCGCAGCTGGTTAGGACAAGTTCTCTGATTTACATGCAACAGCTTTATAGCTTTACCCCGTCACGCTGGTTAGGACACAGTGTAAACATGTGTGCACAACTAATGTTAGAGTCAGGCTTTGAGTATGAGCGTGTTCCCATGCTGTGGAGGATCGGTAAATATAGAAGTTTGTGCGTCTGAACACGGGCAGGTACTTCTGAGAAATGCTCATGTTTAACGTCGCGAGTGCAAACGGCCGTAAGAAGGCATTGATATTGAAACCTTCTCTTATGATTAATACTTCGCACAAACACACACAGACGGTGCCTGAAGAGGTTTCATCCTAACACATGAGCTCATTGTCATTACAGTTTCACTACATATGGAACAGCCGCCCACCTTGAGACTGCCAACAGCAACCAGCCGTGCCATTGACATCAAAACCTGAATCGTGATGTTTCTGCATGAATTGAAATATGTGTCAAATTGTGACAATTCGAATGTGGTTGAGTGAGTTTACATCAATGTTTTTTATGTGTCCTTCGAGCAGTAACTGTATCTGTTTTGGCCTTTTGTGTGTGTGTGTGTGTGTGACTCATGGAGTCTCTTCTTCATTGTTCATCAGGGAGTTTGACAGACATATTGAATTTGGCTCAGACTTCTTAGCAAGGATCCTTTTCATGCGTGTGCACGTGCGTGTGAGAATGTGAGCTTTGAAACCAGATCCCTGTCTGCAGTTTCTGAAGACAGACTTCGCTCTCTGGTGCATCGTACATTTGACCTCTTCAAGGAGCAATCTGATGGGCCCTTTAAAGTGTGTTTGTTATATTTAGAGAGATGGTTGAGGTTACATTTCATTGTATTTCTTTTCTTTTGCACAAGGTTAAATGTTTGAAGCTCATTTACTAAAAAAGTAAATGCATTGCCACGTTTCCTCTAACAGGGTTCCTGTTTAGGTTGTTGACAGGTAGAAACAGGAAAAACAGGTGACGGTGTGTGATGAGTCAGCAACAGGAAATGAGTCGTCCGTTTTCTAAGAAGAGTTGTTGAATAAAGTGCTTTGAGCAACGTGCAGTTGATAATGTTTAATAGAGACGAAACATGAACATGAAGACCTTAGGAAATCAAAATAGGACTTTTGCTCATTTTATTCCACATTTGTTAGCGCTGCCTTCTACGACTAAATTAATCTTTAGCAGATGTACGCGTTTAAAATGTGCAGTCTTTGTCTTGTGGGAAAATGTAAAAAAAAATGATGACTCATCTTGCACTATGCAGATTGTTTTATCCAATCAAAATTGTTCTCATGGTTAATTAAAGTCTACAAACTTTGATCAAAATATACATTTTAAATCCAATAAAGGTCTCTTTACTTATAACATACGTTTTGTAAGTGTAAATAAAAGATAAACACAAATAAAACACAAATAAAAGATTTTCAAAAATCACCTGCATTGATAACATCATCTGATGCTAATGTTTTTCAGATTGGACAAATATCATCGTATTTGTCAGCCAATAAGCCAATAACACTTGTCTGCAATCACCCAGCGTCACAACAAAACTTTATTTGGTTTGACTATAAGGTTTGTTTATGTTGTGAAAATACTCTGATTTGAGGAGAACATCTTTTTGTTCAGTTTTGCAGGAACTTTCATAATATAGTCTAGAACAGTGGTTCTCAAACCCCTTCCTAAGGTCAAAAACTCTGCGATAACGTCATGTCCGAATGAATTATCCAAGTAAATTATTTGTCCTTCTGTATACATCTAAAGCTGCAACAAAAGTGATTGTTTACTTGCCACGATCACTGCTATTGCTTCTCAGCGTACAACACGAGATGCTTCTTCTTCGGCTGTTGTCTTGGTTACACAAGCAACACGAGCGTGGACACTGACGCCTAGTGGACAGTGACGCACAAGTATAACGAAAACCGGCACGTTGCCTACGGTGTATATTTTGACCTTAGTGTGTGTGTGTGTGCGTGTGTGAGACTGTTAGGAGTGTAAAGAAGGTCAGCTGTAGACTTTACAGCCGTTACCCCATCTAACCTTAATCAGTCTCAGCCTCAGCCTCACCTGACCCTTCCTGAACCCCATTTCACCCTGTTTACCCTCAGTGACTGGACACCACTTCTTCTCACTGCAACCTTTTCTTATCAAACCCAAAAGCTTCACAGGAGTAAGTTTTACTCCTATTGTCTTTGGACAGGGAAATCACCCCTTAAGTGTCATACTTAGGGGAAAAAACTTAAGGTGCTTTATGCAACCAGGCCCTGTCCTGTAACTGCCTAGAGGTGTATGATGTTATGGGTTGTGCCAATATAAGTTTTAGCAGATATGATGGTATACTTTTTTCTCTGCTGATTGTTGGGGACAGTGTTAAAAATGTTGTGCAATAAACATTTTAGTTATTTCAGAATAGTAATAACAGTTTGCCATGCTATATACAAAGGAATAGTTTGTAGTTGTAGTTTACTAAATGTAGTTTACCTTCAAAATGAAGAAAAGCGTGGGTCCCCATTGACTTGCATTGGTTTCGTGTTCATACAATAGAAGTCAATGGGGAGCAACGGTTTTTGTTACCAAAATGTTTCTAAATATCTTCTTTTGAGTTTTGCTGAAGAAAGAAAATCTCACCAACAAGGTGGCTAAATGATGATAGAATTTTCATTTTGAAGGTAAACTATTCAGAATCTGGCATCAAACATTTTATTGTTGAGTAGATATGCTAGTTTTGTACATCACAGATGATCAGCTATACCTTGTGAATTCTTGCTGATGAAAATCATGGTGTTGATGGACAACCAGTTCACCCAATAAACAACATAAACCAAAAATCATCAGGACAAAAAAAGATCCAGCATCTGATCTCTTCTTTTTCTCTCTCTCTCTCTCTGCTTCCGTAGGGTTAGCATTCCCAGACTGGGCCTATAAACCTGAGTCCAGTCCTGGCTCCAGACAGATCCAGCTGTGGCATTTTATCCTGGAGCTGCTGAGGAAGGAGGAGTATCATGATGTGATTGCCTGGCAGGGGGACTACGGGGAGTTTGTGATCAAAGACCCTGATGAGGTGGCCAGGCTATGGGGCGCCCGCAAGTGTAAACCTCAGATGAACTATGACAAACTCAGCAGAGCTCTCAGGTAATAATGTGGCACTTGTGCATTTTTTGTATGCATTAACTAAAGCGATGTGATGATATTATTCACAAACTGTTGACATTGAAACAGAACATTGTTGAGGAAAGTTTCTGTTTTAGTAAAGGTTTGATCTTTTCGAACATGACTTAACAGTTTCTTGTTGTTTTTTTGTAAATGATTACTTTGTAAGTCATTTGAATTTGAAACAATGTACAATACACTTATTTCAGTCCAAACCCCATTTGAGCAATCTGGGTTTAACTAAATTTGGCACACAATGGAAATAGCTCATGGATTGCCTCTTATTAGGTTGTAACTTACCTTTCGGGGAGATCTGTCACCACTAAACCAACCCAACCCAACCAAAGACTCTTTAAAGGAATAACTCAATCAAATATGAAAATCTCACAAAATGTACTCACGCTTACATCCAAAACATCTGTTCGTCAAGTTTTCAGAAACAGATTTTGACAACAGTTTGTTAAAATTGACTTTTTCTTAGCAAAATATAACATAAAAAGTAGTTAATGGACAAAAATTTATTAAGTGATAGTTCAACAAAAAATGGCAATTCTGTTATCATTTACTCACCCTCTTGTATGACTTTCTTTCTCCGCAGAACACAAAATAATATATTTTGAAGAATGTTTTTACCTGGTCCCCATTCAATTGCATTGGTTAGGTGTCCATACAATAGAAATAAATGGGGGCCAGTGCCGATCGGTTACCAACTTTCTTTTGCGGAAGAAAGAAAGCCATAAAGGTTTGAAATGATGACAGAATTTTCATTTTTGGGTGAACGATCACTTTATTTCTACAGCTTTCAATTGCCACTTTTTGCTGACCATCCCATCATATCTTGGCCCATCTCAAACACGTCAGATTCTTTAATCATTTACTATTTAAAAACTAAACCCTTTAGCACAGATTTAGTTTGGCCAATGAAGACTAAAGTCTATTTCTGTTCAATCTAAATGGAGAACAGTGTCACACTGACCAGCTTTTGTGTTGTTTTATCGGATTGACCCTCGCACTGGTGGAGTTATTACAGTGCAGTCTGATCTCTCTGTAATCCTAGTCTCTTTACCTGTACAGGATCTGATCTCATTAGAGGACAGACAGGTGAATGTATTCTAAGCGCTGGCTGGCAGGGGGACAGATGACAAGTTTAGCCTCCGCTGTATTTCCGACCTGATCTGCATTCGTTGCGGTTATAACTTTATTTTGGTCTCTGACTTGGCCTCTTTAAGAGATCAGCGCTGATCCTAAAAACGGATGCAGGGTGAACTTTATTTGAGAGTATTCTGAGGACAATTAGTATTCTGAGTGATGTCACATAAGGCTTTAGCGTTGGATGTAATCAATCATACTCTCTATTGATTATAGTGCACTTAACAAACCACTACAGTGGATGTGATGTTTATATTTTTGGTGCTAGATAATGGAAACAGGACTTTGAATGCACTTTTGAGTAAACAATTATGAAAATGAAGTTTTGTTAATTTCAAATAATTTCCAGGCACATCTGATAAATACAATTTGTATTTGTGTAGTATCTATGAAGTGTTAGCATGTATTTATAGACCACTTCACAAAACTGTAAGTACTGGTCCACCTGCCAGTTTAATTTTTTATCTTACATGTACAATATAGTAACACCTTAAAGATACGTTTTGATTCGGTTATAAATGTTCTGTGGGTTGATTTTTGTTTTAACATTTGTGAAGTGTTAAAACTGAAACAGGAAGTTCTTCTGGAGTGGACCATCATTGTTTACGTTTTCAGAAGTGGTCTATTCTCTTAAGGTGTGAAGACAGACTATGAAACATAGAAGTGGAAACATCTCATAGTAAATTATTAACCCAGTGTTCGTGTATTTTTCCACAGTCATCCAGAATACACTCTATTACAATCTCTTTGGTAATCCAAGTTATACTTTTCTTTTTGTATTCTTTTACAAATAACTGTTTACCGGCTGTACTGATTAGCTTTTTCATTAATATCACTGCTGTGAGCGTGTGACTGTGTGAAAAGTTCATGTGACCATAGCGCAAATTGTAGCCATGTTGTTTTGACTTTTCCCATTCCAGATTGACACAAGCTGCGTTTCCATTTCCCTTCAAAAAGAGCAAATTTAAATAGGGCATTGAAAATACGGCCAACGGAAACACGTCAATTTCGCAAAGACTCCCATGTATTGTTTTTCTGGCAATACGAAAAAGGCAGATTTTGCAAAACTGCTAAGGAAATACTTATGCCGTATTTTTGCAGGTTACGTGTTGTAGGAAAAAGTCACATGACCAGTCGCGGTATATTTGGGTAGAACATTTGGAAAGATAAGATGTAAGGAATTCACATTAAGTAATGTATTATGTGATGGCCCAAATGCAGGAAACGAGTGAGTGCAGTGTGGAGATTTATGAGTAACAGTGAGGTAATATAAAAAATATAGGGAAATATAGACATTTCTATTCAGTAGGTGGCAATATGCACCTCTAACGTTTGTTTGCAACCTGCCATAACACCAAAAAGATGAAGTATGGCCAGAATGACTAAACGCAAGAAGAAAAAAATAAACTTCAGTCGCATAACAACAGTTAATGGAAACGGCGTCATTCCGCAATATTTTTAATCAACATTTAGAAATTATCGGTAAAGTTTTGTGCAGATCTGTAATGGAAACCTGGCTACAGACACAGTGTGTGTGAGTAATGAAACTAGAACCTGGTCATTTTCGGATTGGGGTGGATTCGCTGTCAGGAAGAAAGCCGATCTTTTGATCAATTTTCCTCAGTCCGTTCTAGGCTGGAAATTTTTGCATTGCCCCATCTGAGGGTCAGGCGGCCTCATATTACTTCTTATTCTGTCCCCGGATTTACAGATTTTGCCAACATTATGCTGGATTACACTTTTACAAATCTGAACAGATTTATAATACTAGGCATCACACACTTGCTGACTTATTGAAAATCTCTTGCTGACATTTAAAGGCACATTACAATCATGCACTTACAGTGGGTGTCTATAAGCAAGCCATTCTGAAGGGTTTAGCAGTGTAGCTTAAAGTGTAGCTGTTTAAGCACTTTTTCATATTCATTTTTTCCACTAAAAGGTATAGATCTAAATCTTAGCTGTATTCCTGCTGAAGTCAGAATTCACATTAGTCCCAACATAATAGCAAAACTGTACATGATAAAAATGCATTTTAATGCATTTACCAAAACAACAGAAGTGTTTTTTACCAGCAGGCATGGAACAACCACTGAGCCAAGCCAAGTCTTGTAATAGCTGAATATGGGAAATGCCAGCAGTTTCTCGCATAATGATATCAATGAAATTTCAGTGCACTTAACAACAGACCAATAATTCACAGAGCAAAACCACATTGTGGTCGGCATATAAACCATATTTGTCCTTGCTGCACCTAAACCCATATTTAACATAGTCTGTTTCTAATACATTTATAACATATGACACATGAAGTCAAAAACAAAAGAAAATCATATATTTCTTTAAGTTACAGAATCGGGTAATTTACGATCTAAACGGCTGTATGGTAAGCTTGCACTGTTCTAGTCACACGAGGTTATACAGGCGTTACAGATTTACATTCCTGTCACTGGATTTTAAAACGTTTTTGTATCGAGGCTTGTGTTGTGTGAAAGTTACATGGCGTCCAATATTGAATATGATCATTACACAAGATATAATTGTGCGCAGGTAAAGCTACAGTACGTAGTGATTTTATCTCCCTAATGATGACACAAATTGTGTTTAAATCTTGTGGTTATACTTTTAAAGTGGTGTGTATAGTAACAGTTTCATCCAGTGCCCTTTAGACTTCCATTGGATGCGCTTTACTGTAAAACCCAATTTGTTTTCCAAACATAATTTTCTGTCTGTCGATAGAGCTTAACTTGAACATTCCTGTAAAACAGCACATATTGAACGGACCGCACTTCAAGTCTCTTTATGTTCCGATCGTATTAAATGTGCCGTCTGATATCTGCTTTTCTTTCTTCATTTTCTCATCTCTTCTTGATCCGCTTTCTTCTCCCATCTTATTTCCAATCCTTCAATCTCTTCTTCACGATGTCAATGACTCACTGTCGTTCCTCCACATCTCCACCGCCTCCCCACCCCACAATCCCACACTGCACTCCTCCATCTGATTCATACCTTCAATCTGACACTTCAGAACTCACAACAGACCTTTCAGAATGAACCCAGCACACTCGTGACTTACGGTTATTCTGACAATTGCAGCTTTTCAGGTCACTCTGTGACATGTATTGAAATTGTGACTAATGCCGCTGAGCTCTAATCCTAACTGGAATTTGACTTGATGTTGGCCGAGTCGGGTTGTTGTTTCAATGATGTTTTCCTGTGGACGTCCCGCTGGGACTTTGGCTCATCACCTTCCTGACACACGCGTGTGGAAACTCCACAAAAATGGAATTCTATTGTCCCGCTGTTGATGTTCCATGAAACATCAGGACACAGAGACATTACAAGTTTCCCGTCTGGCTCAGTCCATGGCGGACCCCCAGCCACACGCTCCCCTCCCTCGCCTTATCTCATCCAGCTCTTGTTAAAACCTGTTTGGGACATATTCAGCCACAGAAATCACTGGAGCTAAAATCCACAGTGGCTATGCTAATGCTTTTTCCTTGGCATTGAAATTGCAAATGTAGTCATGTGATGGATTCGAATCAAGTGGCCCATTTTTCTTTCCTCCTACTATTGTTTATTGTGATCCCTTTCTCATTTCTCATTCTTCTTTTAACTTCGCTCTTAGTGCAACTAGTGCAGCTTAGTTTACTTTATCATATCAGAGCCGTAGAAATTGATCATGTCAGTGACAGACAAAAGAAAATGTAAGGGAATAACATAGCTTGGTTTCCATTTGAGAGCCCGTATGGACTTTATGGGTATTTTTACGTTGTTCTGAGTTTACATTTGGCCAAATAAAATGTGAAATCTCATAAACATTGTATTTGTTAACATTAGTTATTAATGGACCATGAACTAACATAAATAATTGACATTATAGTTACATTTCTTTTGTTGTGACCATCCAGTCCTGTCCAGCTCAGCCGTCATTATAAACTTGACTTTATTTTGATGTCAGATGCCCTCGATGCAATCATCTGCATCAGAACCGATCTAGTGTTGATTGAAGTGGTTGACCGTGATTCCTTCTTCACTCTTTGGAGATTTGATTAAGATTGACTGCGCGTGTGAGTGTGTGTACTCGTGGAAAGAGTGTGTCAGAGGCCTTGTGCTACAACAGCCCTCTTTGTTCGGAGGAGGATGACGACATGTGCGTGTGTATGTGTGTTTGTGGGCAGCCTTGTGTCTTATTGTCGGGGACAGAATGAGCTCTTTATTAGCTCGGTGGGTGGAGATACACACACACGCTCATGTAACACTGACACACGCTTACACGCAGCGCACAAAACATGATGTTTATCTCTGGCTTTTCAATAGAGCTTATGGATGGACTGGATCTCACTGCACGTTCACCATCCGCCCCAGAGCCACGCAGGTCCACATGCACAGCCCCCCAATCATTAAACATTTTCTGTCCCCTTCTGCTTCATCCTCTCACATTACACACATGCACACAAAGCTGATTGTAAATGAGTTATAAAACCTTTGGCATTTTAAAATGTGCCCTATAGGATATGGTCATATTTTGTTCTTAAAGTATAGCCAAGTAAAATAATTATGTGTATGTTATTTTCAAAATAGAAATTGTCGGTAACGTGGAGATTTTTTATGGAAGTTTATGTGGACAGGTATTTGTTGTGTAACTATCTCACACAGTTGGTCAGTTTAGTGTGACAAGTACAGTCAAATACACACAACAGGGACAAAAGCACTTCATCCTACTTCTAACTGATAATCCTCTCTCTCTCTCTCTCTCTCTCTCTCTCTTATTCATTCTATCCCTTGTTCAGACCTGATTTGCGAATACCAGGAATGGCCATAGCGTTTGTTTAGCTCCTCTATTGCCGTCAATTACAGAATTTTTGCTCGTAGAGTTTTTAATAATCTGCCGTCTAATCCAAGACTTTACTCTGTGAAATCTGATTGTTTCCTGGAAACCTGCTCGGCTGTGCCACCTTAAGTCATTTAGTCACCAATGGCAGTAGTCATTTTATCTTCAAAGCCGTAATGATATTGCTAAAAATTTTGATAATTCAATTACATGTAATCATATTGCTTACAGTTTCATTTAAACCAGCCTGTGTGTGTGTGTGTGCGTTCACAGTTTATAAACAGATGTGTCAGTAAATATTACAAAAGAAGGGTTCTGACGCTCAAAGAATCCTCTCTTTTGCTTTGAAGTCAGGTCAAATGCTCTTTAAAGTGTTGGGTGCACATGCAGTTGTATGTGGGGACAGGGGGAGAAGAAATACTGCCTTCACATTGTGTATAATGTCACAGAGTTTATTTACCTGTAAATTTTCATATTTACCAAACATTTGCAATTATGCAGGTTTTATCCAAGATTGTCTCTCTGGAAAGTGCAAAATGTAAGTGTTGGTTTCAATCTAATTTGCTCATGTAAAACCATGGAAAAAATGAAGAGACCACTCCAAATTTACCTTTAATCAGAATTTCTGGATGTATTGTGGCAATTCCATTCCAATGTCTGTATAATTTCAACAGAAACAAATGTTAGGAATGACATAATGTCACCCAACAGCAATGTGGATTTTTAAACCGATCCTAAAATAATGTAATACATTAATGTAAGCAGTATTGTGTTGTTTAAATATATATAAGAACATCTGTGCAGTATTTAAAACATTGCATCTTTTTTTGTCATTTTAGACCAGTTTGCACTAATAATATTTTGGAATTTGTCATTCATTTTTGTGAAATGTCCAAAGAATGAAAAACATGTACCTTTAAAAGGTAAATTCTGATAAAATGTGAGTGGTGTCTTGCACAGCTGTAAATATTTATACACTGGTTTTTCCGTTGAAATGCTGTTGAAAGGGATAGTTGACCCAAGAATGAAAATCTTGTCATGAATTCCTCTCTTTCTAGTTGTTCCAAATCTGTTTAAATGTATTTGTTTGGTTGAACACTGGGAAAGATATTTGAATGAGTGCTTGTAACCAAACTATTCTTGGACCCCATTGACTACCATGGTAGGAAAAGTACAATGGTAGTCAAATGTGCCCCAGAACAGTTAGATGTCCAATATTCTTCAAATACCTTCATTTATGTTCAACAGAACCAAAAATATATATAAAGTAATTTGTCCTACTATGGTAGTCAAGGGTGTCCAAGAACTTTGGTTACAAGCAATCGTCCAAATATATTCATCAGATAGTGTTCATCAGAATAATGAAATATATGCAAATTTTTAATCACTGTAAGGTTTGTTAATGGTGACAGAATTTTACTATACAACTATCCCTGTGTCCACGCTAGAAAGCATCTCTAACAATGGGATTTTCTCATTCTCATTCTAATTTATTTTGTATTTTTTAGATATCTTTTAAAACTAGAATTTATTTTTATTCTAGTTTTAGGAATTGAGAGCTGTGAACCAGCCGTATTACTCACAGATGATTTACACATGAGTCCATCTGTCTAAAATAGTTCACGCACAGATTGAATCAGTCATAGCAGTTACTGAATTAACATCTGGCTTACTCAACCACAGGTCATTCTTTTTAGTCATGTCCTACTCAAAATAAACCAAGAACCAGTATGGTGTTGAAGGGATAGTACACTGAAAAATGAATGTCCAAAAAATCTAATTTTGGTTGACCTGTCTCTTTAAGGTTCATGAGACCATTCAACCAGTGTAATGAGGTAGCATAGTGAAAGTGACCAGTCCAGAAGTAGCTATATAACATGATAAACTATTGATAGAGTCAAAAGTAACAATAATCCTTAATGCAGTCATCATAAGGAACCGGAATTGTTAAATTCCTGGCAGTTCCTGTCTTCAGACGTCTGTGACATTCACCGAGGTGGATGAAAGTGTCTCTTTGCCTGGCCTGTTGATGTGTATGTCACAGTCCAGGGTGTCATCAGAAGAACATCCCTTCATCTCGACTCAACATCCTCCTCTGTGTTTGTGGTATAGCTCAGGTTATTACCGCCAGCCAACAGTGCAGAAGTAAGTGGATTGCATGAGTTGGATGTCTGTTTGGTAGGCATGCTAATCCACAGCTGTCTCAAGTATATTAATATCTCACTGCGTGAGTCACATGATCACCTGCTTCCATCTCTGCCTTTGTTAATAATTGTATTTAAGGTGCGATCAGTTAATTCTGCTGTGTCGTAACAGGCTTTTCCTGTTCGGCGGTTCACAGCACACAGCAGTAAAACTGTAATGCTTGTCACCCCCAAAAAAACAAGTTTGATGGTTTGAGAATGTTCAAACACATTTACAAATGCGTACGTCTCTTTCTAACCACAAGTCTGTATCCGTCTGTCTCAACTTAATCTCCTACCGACACAACTGTCTGAACTCTAAACATACACACACTCAAGGTTGGTAAATATATATTCCATGCTTATTAAAAGCTACGTGTCAGCGTCTTTCCCAAAACATGCCATTCACTGAGAATTATGGCTGGCAGGTTATCAAGTAAAAGATGAATTGTTGTCGAGAGGGATTCAAACCATACACACAGACACAGACTGTTGTGCAGGTCTCTAAGGAAGATGCAATGTTGTTGAAGTTACATAAAGGGATAGAGGGTTGTGAGGCAAAGAGAGAGATGTTATGTAAAGAATGACAAAGGTTAATATATAGATAGGAAGAGAGAGAGAGAGAGAGAGAGAAAGAAAGAAAGAATGGGATTATATAAAGAGATTAAGAAAAGATCATTTATCGGTGGGTTATAGTGTTATGTAAACATGCACTTGATTGACCAAAACTATCCTGACAGGATCTCCAATCGCACAAATAAACACATTAAAACATCTTCATATGTATTTAATTTTTGTCCTCTTGAGTGACTGAAGAAACTTGGCGCTGAATGTTCAATTTTGTCCATTGAGTTAATAATACAAATAAGAAAATAACATATTACAAATCAATAAATAAATGTAATACATTTAAAAATATAAACATATTATGAATTCAAATAATAATTAAAAACAATTTTAAACAAATGATTCAATAACTGTTGATTAATTTTCATTAAAGTAAATGTATCAAATAATATACAATAAAATATTAATCTAAATCATTGTTAATATAAATGTAAATATTAAATAAATTGTTATATTATAAACAAAACACAGACTGGAAGTTGACTTCGGGCCAGCGTGTGCGTCCGATGAAACCGTCTATAATAAAAAAATATTTTTTATTTTCAAAACTTCTTGGTATTTACTTTGATTTTGTTTTGCTTTAATGACAGCAATCGCTCAAACTGGCCTGTACAGTTGATATGTTTCATGGTGTGATGTATTGTGATATATTTCAAAAAGCATCTTTTGACTGGAATGGAAGCAAATCTGATGTTGTTGACATTTGCTTTGAGATCTATAAAAAATATGTCTTAATCATTGTATGGCAATATGTTTTTATTCTTATTAAATGTCTGGTTTAAATTAAATGCCAGATTTATATACAGTACTGGATCATGTAACTAATAAGTCCCGTGTTTCTGTGTGCAGGTATTACTACAACAAGAGGATTCTGCATAAAACTAAAGGAAAGCGCTTCACCTACAAGTTTAATTTCAACAAACTGGTTCTGGTCAACTATCCTTTCATTGACGTGGGGTCTGGAGGTACAAAAACAGACACACATTTCAAGTTTATATTTACGGAATATAATACACAGCTAACGTCTCTTCATCTATATTCTCTTCCCGCAGGAGCTCCTGTTCCTCAGAGTGCTCCACCAGTGCCTACAGGTCCCCATTTCCGTTTCCCTTCATCAACTCCATCTGACATGCAGGTGTCAGATGTGCTGCGTTCCCCCAGCAGCGAGGAACTGCGCAGTCCCGGGATCTTCAACGCATCCCGTCGCATGGGCCGCGGGTCCGTCTCCGACTGCAGTGACGGAACTTCTGTCAACTCTGAGATCGAAGAAGGAAATGGAGGAGCTCCAGAAGAGAGAATGGCAGAAAGAGTGGCCGAGAGAGGAGCAGGTGGTTTCCGGAGTGCCGTTCATCCACGTCTGTCTCACGAGGCTATGTTCAGAATGTACGGTGGACCCGGAGGTCACAGAGGTCACCGGGTGTCAGAAGTCTCCGGTCACAGGGTTCATCCTGAGCCTCTCTCACCCTTCACCGTTTCGCCTCTGGCCGGTCCGGGAGGTTCAGGCTTGTTGGCGCCTCCTCTCTCCCCGGCTCTCTCCTTGACCCCGGGCTCTCACCTGACCTACACCCCGTCCCCATCCCTGTCACCCATGCCTGGCTCCATCTTCTCCTTCAACCCAGAGGACATGCAGCGCTATCTGCAAGCTCACAACCAGAGCGTCTACAATTATCACCTGAGCCCTCGTGCCTTCTTTCATTACCCGAACATCATCATTCCTCAACCTCAACGGCATGACAAAGGTATACACGGACCCCAGGGCTGCGAACGCGGCCCAGCCGAGAGACCCTCGGTGCTCAACAGCCATCACTCCAGCCTCCCCCCGCCACACGCTCACCCCGTTCACTCGCACCTGGCAGAGGACCAACACCATTCCTCCTTCAAGTTCAAGCTACAGCCTCCACCTTTGGGCCGCAAGCAGCGTGACAGTCAGGGAAGACAGGGATCACTGTCCTCCACGTCTACCTCTGGTCTGGGATCCTCCTTATCGTTTGGTAGTGACCTCAGCTCAGCCAGCGGATCAGGACTGGTGTCCAATTCTTCCTCAACTGGCTCGCTAAACAGCGCTGGGCTGCCCAAAATTAAGGTTAATGTGAATTACACACAAAACTAAAATTTCTGTCATCATTTATTCACACTCATGTCATTCAAAAGTCTTTTTTTTTGTGGAACACAAAAGAAGGTATTTTGAGAAACGTGGTTTTGAATCCACACAATTGGGGTTTATGTTGTTTGGTCACAACATTGTTCAAAATATAATCTTTTGTGTTAAAAGATTAAACAAAAAGAAAAAAAGAAAGTCATACAGGTTTAAAAACACATGATGGTAAATAATGAAAGAGTTGTCATTTTTAAGTAAACTTTCCCCTTAAGGCTAATTCACACCAAGTTGACAAAAAAAAACACGTGTATGACACATGGTAAATAGTTGACACGAGTCTGAAAATGTACAATAACCTGCAACAATCCATTATTGTTTCATGATAAGGTTATTTAAAAGATAACTTCACTATTCAACAATGACCATTATCAGATTATTTGGATGTTTTTGTAAGATAAAGTTTTTTTTGTTACTTTTGTAACCACTCAAACACTAGATGGAAGTTACCTCAATCTTAAATGCACCTTATTATTTATTTTTGTCTGATATCACCATGCTGTTATCATAACTGAGATATAAAATACCTACCATGATACTGTTTTAAAACTTACATGCGTTTTCTCTCTTTCTGTACAGGTCGAACCCATATCTGACATCGAATCAGAGGAGGAGGTTGAAGTGACTGACATCAGCGACGAGGAGGCTGATGAAAGAGATGAAGAGTTTGATGTTTTCCCCCCTCGCTATCATAAACATCATCACCATCAAAATCACCATCCTCACAGCCGAAAGCACCATCAGTCCAACGGAACTGACACCCACCCAGATGAGGACTTAGAGGAGGACGTTTTCAAAGCTCCCGCCCCTCCACCCTTTTTCATCCCTCCTGCCTCAGGTGAAGGCCGCCGCCTCAATGCTGTCGTAAAGAGCGAACCCGTAGAACCCGCGGAGGCACAGCTGCCCCCCGGTGGGCTTCCGCAGACACAGTCCCAGTGTATCCCTCTGAAGCTCAGGTTCAAGCGACGCTGGGACCAGGACCAGCACATGGAGGAGGCAGAGGACAAGAAAGTGAGAGGAGAAGAACAGAGGAACAGAGAGGCGGAGGAGAACGGGAACGGCAGTGGAGAGGCAGAGAGTCCGCCTCCTCCTGCTCACCACAGGGTTAGCGCTGAGCTTCACCGCGCCACGGCGCAGCTGTCACTGGAAAATAAGGACTGCTGATACACGACAACGTCGCCTTGCGCAAAACTGCTGATGGACTCGCGCTCACACGTGAATCTTTGTAGATCAATGACTGCTGATTCTGACAGACAGCTTCCTGGACAACAATACTGACACATACACTTAGACCCTCCTACTTTATACCCTCTTTCATCTGCCTCCCTTGACTTCAACCGATGGTCTTGCCAGCGCACGTAAATCTGGTACATCTCAGTATACCGATGATGTGGAATGAGTTCACCCATGTGCCCCAGTGACCCTCAGGAGTCGTGAACTTTGACCTTTGGCACTAGAGAAAATTGTATATTTTTAAATGAGATTTTATTTTGCAAAGTGCCTGTGAGCTACCCCTCCACAAACACAGAGAAAGCAAAGGGATGCGGCAAAGACGGTTTGCTAGAACGTGGTTTGATGTTTATTTCCAGCAGCCCAGCATTATTTTCCTCAGTGACTGACTATGATCAAATTCTACATGATGTGGTGGTATACAAATGCACAGAAAGTCACAAACTTTCTCTCACAAACACAAAGACACTGTTTGAAAACCAGCCTGGTCAGAAGTAAGAACCCTCAGGGACGAACCCCCAACACACACACACACACACACACACACACAGATATAATCCCTTCCTTGTTCCCTGTATGAAGCCTGAACAGATTGTGTGTCACAAGTGAGCATTTGTGCAGAAGACTTGTGTCCAAATGCATGTGTTTTTGGAAACTTAACTGTGTTCTCAGGTTATGTCCTTCCACTCCTGTCCAAACCAGCTCACCTTTAATTCGTGTTCTCTTTTGTCAAATCTCTGGGACCATACCTGAATTTGTTTCATTCTGACATGAAAACGTTTCAAAGACCACACACTCAAATCTCTTTAAATCAAATGATCGTATAAAGTGGCACACAGGAGTTTCCCTTGTAAAGTCTTTTAATGCAAACAAACCAGCATTACACACACACAAAGCATGTACAGTGATAGTAAGATCTAACTGTTTTGGCATTTCATGCATTAAGAATGTGTCTGCTTGTATCCTTATGAACTACCTGTAGGTGATAATTCTGGGTCTCGATTTATCATCCACAGTCATTTTGTAATAATAGATTTGATGTTTATGAGATCTTATTGTGGACTGGGGGAAATGAAAATCCTTAAACTCAAACATTTAAGTACTAACTTATAAACAGGAAGGTCACACACGAACTCCGCCTATGCCTTGTTTTAATAGCATGTCTTTCAGATTAAAGTAAAATAAATTAAATATTAAACTGAACAGAACAGTATACACTTAATATACCTTTATCTAATGTGTTAAACATACTGTAAACTTGTTGAAAGCATAGCATTAACAGATGTATCGGTTTCAGGGGTTTTGTAACATTTGGTTTGGAGGGGAAGGTTGACTCTTCTCCTCAGGGATAATCCCATTGTTTGGGTGAGGGAGGAAAAACGCTGCTTTTTTACCAAGTTAAAGGAACAGGTCACCCAAAAATGAAAAATCTTGTCTTCATTTACATTAAGTCTGCAAAATCTGAATCTGCATAAATGTCTTTGTTCTGATGAACACAGAGAAAGATATTAGGAAGAATGCTTGTAACCAAACTTTTCTTACCCACTATTGACTACCATAGTAGGAAAATTCCAAGAACCGTTAGGTTACAAGCATTCTGCGTTTATCGGAAACAAAGACATTTGGAACAACTAGAGAGTAAGTAAATGATGACAGAATCTTTCTTTTTGGGGGAACTTGTCCCTTTAATAAATTGTAGGGTAGAGAAGGAAAAAGCAAAATAGTACACAAAACAAAGCAGGAAAGCTGTGTACCACAGACTATGTGGCACGTTCGGTTCTTTAACCAGCATGCACCTCCTCAACATCCTGTTCTTACTGCCACAACTGATGTCTGGGTGCTCGTGTGTTGCGCGTGCGTGTGTGTGAGAGAGAGAGTTTTCGTTAGAGGCTCTATTTGCATAAATGTCTCTCTTTAAGTCACTGAAATCTTGCTTCATGAACCTCATAAACCCGTGTGCACTAAAGCCCTGTGCAGGACTGAGCACAGGAACGGCAGAAAGACATTTGTGACGTGGCCAGTCAGGCACCCAAGATGGTGTAATGGTTTTCTAGTCACAGGAAGAAAGTTATCTCATGTCTGAAGTGTCTCTGATAGCTATAATGAGACATTTGACAGAGTAGGACTGTTTCTTATAACAGAACTGGCACAGATATCGACCTTCTCAATGTTTTTTACTCTTTCTAGCTGCCTTACTCCCCCTTCAAACCAAACCCCTTGTACTTTCTTATGGTTTTGAATTTGGTCTTTACCACTTGTTTCACGCCCCAGCATACCTCAAAATGTGAGATGTGGAGATGAGGTGAGCAGTATTGACGGGCGCAGTCTCTGCTTCTGAATGCCCACATTTGCTTGGGCACAAAGTGAGTGCTTTCTTTTTCTTTAAGAGGGGAGATATTTATTTAGGCTGCTCATTGGTTGTCCAAGGATGTTACTCGCTCAGAATCACAGCAACAGATGATGTTTTGTATTTTATTTTTTTACCCAACTTGCTCCAGTTTATATCTCCTCTCTGATGTCATCGTTGCTGTTAATCATAATTATTATTAGTTATTATTTTGTTGAACATTGTAGTCACGATAACTTTGTATGCATTACTGTAAAAGATCCTTTGAAGAATGTTTCTCCCCACCCATGCCCTCTCGCAGAGCAACCCGACAGTGTGTTTAGTGTAACATTAAATATGTGTATATTAACGTAAAACCGCGTCTTTAACATGGGTGGAGATGTGGAGAGATGGCGGATGGAGGAAGGGCATTCTGGAGATGGGCATCTGATTTTGACCTCAAGTCATGTCATGTAGTTGTTATTTTGTAGTGTTACTTATTTCTTGCTCCTGTAAATTTTTTCATTGGGGGATTGTATGATTTTAAAAGATATATTGTGTATTGTTTTATTGTGTAAAGTCGGTATCTTTCTTTCTCAAAATGTATTTCTGTGGTTCCATAACTCATAATAACAGGTTTAAATGCCACAATGTAACATTTTATTCCTCCTTTATTCATCTTTGTGTTCTTTTTTGAATTGTAATTAAAATGTAATCAGGGTCAATTAAACTGGTTAAAAGCCATTCTGTTCTTTTTGAGTTTCTACCACATTTGAGTTTTATTACTGCAAACAATTTTCAACACTCTTAACAATAAAGGTTAATGCCATATATGAACCATTTTTGGTTCCACAAAGAACCATCTCTGAAGAAACCTTTTTCGCCAGAAAGAACCTTTTGTGAAACAGAAAGGTTCTTCAGATGCTAAAGGTTCTTTCAAGAACCATCTCTTTTTAACCTTTTTATAAACTGAAGAAACCTTTTTCACCACAAAGAACCTTTTGTGAAACAGAAAAGTTCTTCAGATGTTAAAGGTTATTTTATGGCATCATTAAGCATCTTTATCTTTATGACTGTACCTATATATATATATGAGTGTGTTTTCAAGCTTAATAGAAGTTTTATACAAACTTGTCCACTTAAGTAGATATTTCAAACAATTTGCATTTCAAAGATAGTTTTCCCAAACTGCCTGTTGATGGAGAATATTGCATGTACTTTTTAAGACTGACCTCTGCTGTCAGAAGAGCAGAAGTACAAGTGTTTGCATCATAGTCAGCATTTATTTTTGAGAAATCTTAGAAATTGATTTGATTGATTTACATACACATACTGATAACATATATGATTGAAGCAATACTGCTAATTGGAACAATTATTATTTTTAGTATTTTGGTAAAGTATGTCTGTTTGATTTGGTGCATATTGGAATATGAAGAGCACAATAAAATACATAAGACAGAATGGAATAAAGATTTACAAACAGAGCCAGCTTACATATTGAAAATAATTGAAAAGATTTGTAACCGCTATTGTAATTTTATTGCAAGGAGCCATTGCATAGATGTGTATTTTCTACTAAAGAGCAGTACTCCTTTTTCCACTTAAAGGTATTTGTTTTCTTGTTTTTCTTTTTAGTAGCCCGATTTCACCTTGCCGTGTTTTAAAATCGAGCGTGGTCAGGTTCAACGTCAAAGCACCATTTTTAACGTTAAACTTGACATTGAATCATGACCTTGTTTCACGTTTCATTAATCCATTTCTGTAACATTTTATTTTCCACTGCTTATTTAATTTACAAAGATCAAATAATCTCCATAATCATCAAGCATCAGCTCCATCCGTTCATTCAAATGAATATGAGCACAGACTGAGTAAAAACAACTTCGGGATGCAGATTTATTTTATTTTAATCAAACCTTTGGTCATATTTCTGGTGAATGAGATGATTTTCGTCACATTCTCAGTATGTCGTCCCCTTTTACTTATATTATCGCCCCAATCATTTGTGCATATCAGGAGGTAGATGAGGGAACACAGTCCCCTCTGGCGCAGTGGGAGAGTATAATGGAGGGATAGAAGTATGACAGCTGATTGACACAGCATTGCGGCGCCAAAAGAAGGGGTCGATGACATCATGGTGAGGGTCAGGTCAGAGGGCAGGACTCTGGGTAGTGGAAGACATATTAACGTGGAACTTCAACTTTGAGCAGATAGCTACTTGGTTAGTGCTGACGTTAAATATTTAATGTAATTATTTTTTGGTAAGTAAAAATAGCTTTACTTGTTAAAGTTATTTTACAAGTATTGTTACTTGTACCCCTTCTATATTGGGTGTGTGAGCGGTTTGTGTCTCAAAGAAACCCAACAGGGGTCGCTGTGCATTGCTTCAAAATTTCAGGATGGCGCTGAAGTATCTTATTCTGTCTGCAACAGCGATTATGTAACGGGTTTTGGCATCACTGAGAAAATTCACACGAACGCTCATTCCCTAAACGTCGAAGTACGTCTCTATGCGTCAATATGTCGAGAAAAATGAATTTCCATACTTAGCTAAATTGAACGCACGACGAGATGGAGCATTATTTGCATGACTTTGTAAATCAATGTCTGAGCCTCCACGGTGTTTCCCGTTTTAAAAGCACACTACTTGTTTTGCACTGTGTCACGGCCCAGTAGTTTATATTGGTTTCATCCGTCACTGGTATGTTGTCCTACTACGCATCGAGCATGGGGTTATGCGAGTACGTCAGGCCACGCCCCTGCCGTCCAGCTGGTGGCAACATGGGCGATGACTTCATCGCTGAGTTTGATCATTGGCTCGTCGACGCTCTCCCTTTGGCCAATCGCGCGCCGGTGAGATGACGTCACCCCCAAATCCTACAAGGATTGCATGGATGGGGCGGGGCGCAAAGGCACATACGTTAGAGACAGCCGGATAGCGCGCAGTGATTGGTCCTCGCGCGCGAGGCGAGGGGCTGTTGCTGAGAGAAAAGAGAGGCAGAGTGGAAAAAATCGTAAGCGAGAAAGTCAACAGTGTCCGTAGTAGACGCATCCCGTATTCACGAGCAGAGTGGTGGGAAAGTGGGAGAAATAGTCAGAGACGTGAGGTTAACCAGTTCGACGTAATTTTGCTCGTCACTTAAAACTAGATATTTAAATATTTATTTCGAATTTCTATACATTATTTGAATATTGCAGACAGTATCGAAACGTACGACGTGTTCAGCTTGGAAACACTTGTAGCTTAAGAGAAGTGTAAAACTTTAGTCATTTAAGGGTGGCGTCTGTGGTAAACATGCACCTTTATTTAGGGAGCGAAGACTCGTATTGCGTTATTGGCCAGCGCTTCTTGAACACTGCCCTTGTGCCCGCCCACACCCTGTTCCTATGGTTCCCAGCGCACTCATTGGATACTGTAACTTTTGGAGTGAGAACCGGCTTGCTATCTTCTTTCATTCTGATTGGCCCACGGCGCATGCCACTCAGGTGGAATATTCCACCGAGAAACGCCTCCGAGTTTGTGCTGTCACATCCATAGGTTACTGTATCTGTCAGCGCGCTCTGATTGGTCAGGCGGGCCAGCTGTTAGTGGTTCATTCACCATTTTGTGACTGTAGTGAAAAAGGATTCGTATAGTTTTTAATCCGTGTCTGAGTTGATGTAGGGAGGGGGGCAAAGACGTTTAACGGAGGACCGACATAAAGTGAAATCCCCGACAGAAAGAATACATGGACGGACGTCGCACGCCACTTCAGGCGAAACGAGAGACCCCATCTGCAATTTGCGCCGTAAATTCATCGGATAGCACGTATTTTCCTGTTTTGGTGAGTTGTTATCACCCCAAGGGGTCCGCTGCTAACGGTAGTGGCAATTCGTATTTAGAGATGTCTGTGTGCGGAACGTGTTTTTTGCAAAAGAGAAACGGAGTGCAAATTACCTCACTGCAATAAATATCAAGGAAGAACCTAGAAGTAATAGGGAGGGGGTGGGGTGCAGAGTTAAACTTTGTCAAATGTTTAAAAGACATCGTTTAAGCTTTTGAGTCATTTGTCAGTTATCCCTTCCCGAAATGTTGCACGAGTTTGAGCAACTTGAACGGAGCAGATTGGCACTCATCCGCGGCGTTACGCACTGGAAGGATTACGCGAGTTCAGCTCGAGGAAGGATCGCGCCGCCTATAATACTACCGAATAATAACGCGCAAAAACAAACAAATGAAGACTTCACTCACTAAGAGATCGTTTGACTTGGGCATACTTCACTCGCTGTCATCAGCTTACTTTCTCGTGACCTACCAGA
This sequence comes from Barbatula barbatula, assembly GCF_947034865.1. NCBI lineage: Eukaryota > Metazoa > Chordata > Actinopteri > Cypriniformes > Nemacheilidae > Barbatula > Barbatula barbatula. The sequence goes on from NC_136775.1 coordinate 12,682,161, forward strand.
ACGGCGCATAAAGGTGGATCATGTGCAACTTTTGCTGCGTGTTCGTCGTTATTGACATGAACAACAATTTGCATAGTGTTTTGCACGTTCGCGTGCGTGTGTTTTTACACGTTCTAAAGCTTTCTTTTGTTCTCTTATAATGTCCTTCTCGTCTTATTTTGCGGCTCACAACACCGACTGTTGCGAGTCCTTGGCATAGTACTACTCCCGTGACATTGCGAAGCACTGCGAGTGATAGTACTACCACCGGCGGGTTCCGTGCGCAGTCTGACGGTATGATTTTCACGCTTGTGCATTATTTCTACGGCCCGCCTCGTAGTCCGTACATTTTCGGAATGTGTGCTTTTAGACTATGTCTCTTAGAGCCTTTGATGTGAAAAGCAGTTGTTTTTTAATCATTATGTAATAAATATTTTAAAAGTATCGTTCAGTGTTCACGGCCTTCTTGCCCAGAGCTTGGCACCAGTGGATTTTTAATGTTGTCTGAGATTTTGTCATGAGATGTGTGGTATCTTCAGAGATGTATCTTGTCTGAAATTCATGCACTTTGCTGTTAGAGAGTGTCTCGGTTGCGAGATGTTAAAATCATGTAGCATTATATTGTTTTAACTGGTTCACAATAGATTATTTTACTAGATTTGTACAACTGAGGACCTTTGCTCTTTTGGTTTTACAAATGTAATTCCTTGTGTGACTGATTTGGTGAGGTGCTGAAGGATAGGTTGTTGTTTTGGTCAGCATTATTCCTACGTCATTCAGTCCGTGTACTGCTTAAGCGTCCATACAGCTCGATGGCTGGCACGCACTTGATACACACGTTGACAGTAAAGCCTGTAAAATGTTTAGGTACCGATTTCGAAGTGTGCGAAGGCTCTTGGAGTGGATTTTTAGGAGTGTGTGAAGTGTTCGACAGCTGATCTTCAAAGAGTGTGTTATGTGTCCCTGATCTCCCTGTTGTGCGCCCATCTCTTGACTTTCTTCTATGTTACATGTTTTTGCTGTTTCATGTGTGTGACTGTAACATCCCCTTGGTGACCCACTTTAGATCCAAATAAAGCAGGTAATATTGTGGGAAATTCTCGGGTTTGGGAAGGAAGTCATTGCACCCATGCATGCCCGAGCTGCACGACACTGCACTGCTGCAGCCCTGCACCCTCCTCCTGCATGCCCCAGAATGCACATTTGGAGAACAATTTGTGAAATTAGCACATCGATACGCGAAATCTGCGTGGATACGCAGTGTGTTGCTTGAAGTGTGCAGATGCTAAATTGAAAAAAATTGCATTGTGTTGTATGGCATGTTGCACCGTTGTGTTTTTTTCTCTTTTTGCATGTTTATTTTACTTCGTAACACTGCGGTGAAGCAGTGCACTGTAAGATATATTTCCCAATTAAATCCGAGTGGTGTGACAGGCTGGCATACTGGCATCACAACTACAGTATGTGTCATTCTGTGTCTCCCTTTTTGTTACCTAGTTGCACATCAGTCTCAATGTCTAAATAAATATATATATATGCATAATTGAGATTTAGATTTTTGGTTGAATGTTGGTTAAAGCAAAGTCTTTTAAGCAAGCAGTGGCTCCCATGTAATGACAACTGGTGCGCTGTGAGAAGCGTATGTGTGTGTATGTGATGTGCATAAGCTTTGCGTTGCTTTGTGTCGCACATAATAAATACTTTGGATTAAAAAAAATCTTGATCATAATGCCTTAAAGACCAAAATTCTGTTTCAACCAGGGTGAACTGAAATAGTTCTTGCCCAATTAATTTACAGTAATAAATGCACAGACTCATGAAGGTAATGACTATTATCGAAAAAGGAAAAATGCTTTGGTCAGGTCTTATAAAAGGGAAGTATATGTTATTAATTCTGAAATAAATAATTTGACCTTTTAGGATCAAGGAGGCCATTCAGTGACAGGTGAAGCCATCTCCATTTATCAATTTAAGTGAGTTTCTTCTGTTTAAGTACAGTAAGGTCGAAATGTGTAGAGGCATTTTAATGTTGGGGAGAATCAGGAGGACGTGTGTTACGGCCCTGTTCTCAGAGACCTGTATATTACACAGAGGCTTCTCAGAGTATGTGTCTGGATTGAATTTATATGGTTAACGTCACAAGTTTCTCTTGCTTTAGTTGCACCTTTAATACAAGTATCAAGGTAATAGTCAAAATGCTGGCTTCATTTGACCAGCTGAAGGCACATCCAGAGGAGTCAGACCTGTCACAGTCACGCAGACTTTAGATCGGATAGAAATAATCGACTGGAGTCAATTTTGCATTTGTTGTTGCATGCTTTATTGATATAATTTCTCAATATATTATCATAGCTATTTTAAGTTTACTCATAATTAAACATATAGCCAATTGTTGAAATTGTCTATTCGATCCTTTGGTAATTCTTTTATAATTTACTTGCACTAGAATATTATATTTTCGCAAATAAACTATATACTATATTAATGTATGTATGTATACTAATGCTTAATATTTTGACAACTTTATGATGTGCAAAGAATTGCAAAGCTACATTTCATACATTAGATATGTAAAAAAATCTGAAATATTTATTTAAAAGCAAAACTTGTCTATGCAAAATACCATGGTTGAAAACTACGTCTAGAGCTGAGATTATAGTTTTATGTTACATTATAAATGTTTCAAAGTTTTCAAGTTTGTAGATTGTGCTGTGTGACGTTGTCTATGGGGTTGTCAGTTTCCTGAGCAGGAATTTCTAAAAGCAGCTGGGATCTCTGAATTTATGCAAGCTTAGCACCACATTTTAACAGAATGTTTAATCTTCATGGCTGATGAGGTTATCCCATTAAGGCATATTATTGATGTGATACATTTCTGATCATGGTATTATTTGCTTTAATGTATTGATGCAATAAATAAATACATTTAAAGCCATAAATAAATAAAAATTACTATACTAAACATTTTATATTAATATTAATAAAGTTAAGACAAATGTAAGGATCATATTGGCACTATGTCAGTAACTTTGCTTATCATATACCAATGATAAAGAAGACAACTTATTTTCATGGTTTGCAAAAGATTGTAATACACTTGAAGTTAAAAAGTGGCTTGCAATATGTTTTTATGCTTTTGTAGAAATTATATATCAGCCTCACATTTACAAGTCACATATCATTCAATTTTATTTTCACATTAAGACTGTATAAATTATTATATCAACTCATTTAATCCAAAATATTAAACATGGGCGACCCCGAATATAACGAGTAGAAAAACGACTAGGGTAATGTAAACACTGCAATACACAAGTGACTGCGTACTAAACTTACGCCACTGATTTCTATATATCACTGTTATGTGCGATATCTGCTCCTGATCTCCCTGTTGTGCGCTTGTCACTCGTCTCATTTCAGTGTTGCATGTTTTTGCTGTTTCATGTGTGTGAATGTAACATCCTCTTGATGACCCACTTTGCATGTAATATAAATGAAAATGGAAGGAATGGATGTTCTTTTTGAACTGGAATTGCCATATATTGCTAATGAGCAGAGCCGTTGGATTGATCATGTAGTATTACAAGTCATAATATATTAGCAAAAATATTAAACAATATTTCCTTAACACAAAACAGAAAGCAAAAAAATAATTTCCTGTGTCAGGTGTGGGCCCTTTTTGCCGTTATTTACTTCAAATGATTTCTTTTTGACTCTCTGTCCAAAATAAAACTTCCATTTTGTTAAAAGATTGCCAGGAGTCTTTGACATAATAGCAAGTGAATAGGGGAATATATGTTAAATTTAACTGAGGACAGAAACAGCAAAATTTTATTTGTTCATATAACAGAAAAACTCCCCAGCTGCTACATAACTGATAATATTATGTTATAAAATTTACTCTGAATTTTGGCTTGATTCTTGTTAGTTTAAATGCTGACTCATATGTTGGATTTTAAAGCATCTGGTGAGCAATTAAAATAGTTTGTAGCGATTCCCAAAAGAACACACTTTGAACTTTGACCCTTCACAAAACCATCAGAAATGTAAAGAATAGTGTATTGTTGCATTTGTGAAAATCCAGAATTTGAAATAAACCACAGTAATGTTGTCTGCGTAATATGTCTTGTATTATTGAGCAAGAAATGTCACTTCATTGCAAATAAACAGTTCAGGGTCATTATGGACAGAGAGTGGGTGTCTCATGGAATGACTAAAAGAAATCCCCGATTCTCCTTTTAAAGCCATCTCTCACAGGAAAATCCTCCGCATGTATTGTTTGTGTGGGAGTGTCTCTTTGCACGTTTTTTTGTGAGTGGGTGGGAGTGTGGAATAGTAAAGAAAGTGAGAAATTGAGTGAAGGGGAGTGTGATTTCACACACGTGTTTGAATACGAATGAATGAGGACTGGTTAGTAAGCAGCGACGGGTGTAATATGTGTTTATTTGTTGGGGAATCAAAGTCTGATTTTCACTATGATTTTAATAGCAGCATGACAGTGCATACTAAAAAAAGTAGGCCTGTGTCTGTTTTATGTGTATTTGTCAAATGTACTGATGGAAGGAGGATGATGAGGAGGATGGGAGGAGATGCACACAAAAAGTTATATGATCAGCTCACTTTCTAGACATTTCCGATCGTTGTACGGTCGAGAGCATGTCATTTTCATAACATAAATATAATGTTAAATGTCTGGCATATGCAAAACGCATAAGGTCTGCATTCTTTGTCTAGCCGTTTCTGTTATTTTCTGTTTAAACCATATATTATTTTTAAGTATGGTTAGTTGACAAATCTACCGTACATGTGTCCTATGGTGTCCCATAGCAATAGCTGTTAATAACATATTATTTTTATATGATTAATATTTATATTTATAATGTAAATCATATGAGAGATATTGTTGCTGTCACACCATTACGACACATTAACGGTATATTTGTCAACTACCCATACCCAAAAATAATTCTAAAAGAATAAACTAAAGTAAAAGTGACAGCCCAGCACATTCATATACTTATAGCATCTTCCCAAACATTCTATGATGACAGCTGCTTGTAAATCTATCTTGTCTTCCTGATTCTTTTTCTTTTTGTTTCAGGTTTTTATTTGTGAGTGAAAGCAGTACTAAAAACAACCTTGAAAGAGCCCATTAAATGTTAGAAGAAAAGAACCACAAAAGAAAAATAGAAATCATCTAAAGTTGCCAAACTGAAAAGATGAGGCCTCCCAAGAAACAGAGAGGACGCTCTCCCTTATCGCCAAGAGGAAAAGGAGCAAGAAAACGTGCATGCAAGCTTGATGGACATTCAGGAACTACACAGTCCGCACTTTCACCCCAGAAACACGCTCCTCCTAAAGCAGACAGCGGTCAGGACAAGCAAATCAAGACTAGCAACATCCCAAACAGGGTGGGGCTAAGAGAACAAATAAGAGAAAGGACAGTGGAAACACCGAAAACTGAGGAGAACATTATTATAGCGAATAAGACAAAAAGCCCCAAGAACATGAACACAAAAAGTTTAACAGAAAACACAGACTCAATGAAGAATGCACTTGAAAGCAATGCACATGAAAATTTACACAGTAATAGCACAGACGTATGTATTACAAAAACACAAAACTGTACTAGCACAAACAGTAAAGGTAGCAACCAACATGCAAACAGCACCGCTAGCAATACACAAAACACAAATACCACAGCCAATAGTTTAAATAAAAGCAACTCTATCGGTGCCAACCACATTTCCACAACACCTTCCAGTCGAAAAACAGCCACTTTCAAAGCCAGGGTGCCCAAGAAGAAATACATGTATGAACATCAAGCTTCCAGTACCTCCCCCATTGGTTTAACCCTGTCAACAGCTCCACTCACACTTTATAGGAACCATCTAACTTCATCACAAACCCCCATTACTCAGAACAGTACTGCTGTGCTCAGAAATGATGTGGCTAAAACAGATCGGTTCAGTTCTGATCTGGAAATTAGTAGCAGTAAAGAAATAGTAAAAATGGCAAGCACAGAATCTCAAAAAGGAGATGAAACTTTGGGTAATTTGTTGAAAAGTGAAATGCCTTCTGCAGGAGAGAAGGTAGTTCAAACAGTGGAAGCAGATGGAAATGGGGAGCAGGCCCCAAATTCGGTGCGCTCATCATCTACAGACACAGCCAGTGAACACTCTCTGGATCTAGAGGTACTTGAGCCCTCTGGCATGCAGCTAAGTTCGGGCAGTAATGTAAGGATGTCAAAAAGACTGACGGTTAACAATCCAACCCTGCCTGTACTGAAAATTGAGCAGGGAGGCTCTTCGGCAATAGCAGAAGCTCTAGCTAAAGGACTGAAAAACCAAAGAGTGCTAGCACGAAGGCAACCAAGATCTAATGTAAAAGAAAGCGAGAAGCCAATCAAGGAGTGTGTATTTATTTGCGGTGTGGTGCGTGGGTCCAGTAGAGAGCAGCTGAATGTAGAATTGCAGGTTAATGGAGAGAGGATGCTGCTCTCATATCCATTTCATACATTAGTAAGTCGGCCACACCAACCCATTGACCTCGTTTTAGACGCCCCACCCCCAGGCAATGAACCTGTGGAGGTTGGGACGCACGTTTGTGTGCCTTATGGAGGAGATAAAGTTAAAGAGTGCTTCAGAGAAGGTGTGGTGGCTCAGGTGGACTCTCAGTCAGGTGTTGCATGCCCCTACATGGTGCTTTTGCAGGAGGAGATGGAGCAAAATAAAGAGAGGTGCAGGAGTGAGGAGGCATCAAGTATTAAGACTATATGGGTGGCCCGCCAAAACTTGCGTCTCCTTGTTCCGCCATGGGATGGGGTTATGAAAGAGAAAGAACGAGAGGAGAGAGAACACATGGAGGAGATGGAGGTGGAGCAGGAACTTTGTCAGTTAAGCGAGGGACTGGATTTGGGAACTGCAGGTCTACTCAGGGAGAACAGCAGATTCCCATCTCCAGGGGTTCATCACTATGAAAGCACACATCTTTCATCTTCCACTTCACCAGCAGTTGTAATGGTAGCAAAAAATATGGTTAGTATAGCAGCTCGGAGGGATAGTGAGGGATCAGGGAATAGGGAAAGAGTTCAAGACAGGGAACATGAGCGAAAAAAATTGCAGACCCCAGAGGTGGACATGGAGGTTTTGCAGCTTAACATGGCACCACTACGAGAAGTTGGAGGATCCTTAGTCTCAGGGGGACCTAAAGGGGGGGCTAATCAGCACAGACAAATTCTTTCTAAACCTCATGGGCATTCAAGTCCCCTTACAGTGGTGCGAGGCATCTCTGGGTCATCTTTAGGAAGTCCCCATCCAACCCCGTCACCTGCACTTTTAGGGTCTGATGGAGGGATCTCTCACCATGTGCCACCCTCTGTGCCTCCTTCCCCTAACTCTAGGGGATCTTTGACACCTCTGGAAAAAACTCCTACACCTTCACAGACCTCCACCCCTATTCCTGGGAGTTCTGCCTCATCTTCTGCTTCTTCCTCACGATCAAGGACTCCTTTGTCAGCTAATCAACAGAAATACAAGAAGGGAGATGTGGTCTGTACGCCTAATGGAATCCGTAAAAAGTTCAATGGGAAACAGTGGCGGCGCTTGTGCTCCCGGGAAGGTTGCATGAAAGAGTCCCAGCGTCGAGGCTACTGTTCCCGCCACCTTTCCATGCGCACCAAAGAAATGGAGGGAACAGTGGGAGAAAGAGGAAGTGGAGGAGGTGGAGGGAGCAGCTCAGGGACGGTGACCCCGTCAGATCTGCGGGGTCGTGCTAGCAGTGAATTTGATTGGGATGAGACTTCAAGGGACAGTAGTGAGACAAGCAGCCGGGGTACTGACTCACGGCCACGTCTTGGATTGCCATCACTACTTGCTCAAGATTTCTCTCGCTTTGACTTTGATGAATGCGAGGCTGCAACAATGCTGGTATCCCTGGGTAGCTCAAGGTCTATAACACCCTCCTTTTCACCTATATCAAATCAGTCCCCATTCTCACCTACACCTTCCCCATCTCCTTCACCACTTTTTGGTTTTCGCCCCGCAAACTTCAGCCCTATCACTGCCTCCCCAGTCCTTCCTCCCCGCCGCCACAGACAACCCAGTGGTACCAACACTTGTACTGCAAAACACGGAACAGGAGGTCTAGAGAGGGACAAGGACAGACAGATGTCTGGTATTGTGCCATCCTTCCACACCAGTCTGACCTTCACCGTACCTATGAGCCCAGGCAAACGCAGGACGGATGCCCCACCTCCCTCAATTTCACTGTCACAAGAATATGTGAAACCTGATCAGGAACAAATCAGTCATGACCCCTCACTTGTAACAAATGTCTGCATCATAACTCCTCAAACAACTACTGTCACATTCCCCCAAAGACTTCCTTCAACCACTGCCTCTTCCCCACCAGCTTCTCCCCTAAGCTTAGAGTCAGGTTCACAACAAACAGCTCATCAACCTTTGAGGGACTCTCCAGTAATAGTGAGAAATCCTGAGGTTCCTCTTATAAAGTTTACAGAACTTCCACTGGCTAGAGTTGCAGAGGTGGACAGGACCAGTTCCACAGAAAATAACCAAAACGGTGTACAGTCGGTTACAGGACTACAGGTTCCTGTACCAATCAATGCTGCTTCAACCAATGGACCAGTTTTACTTCAAAACCCCACCTCAACTCTTGTTCTAGTGTCTACTACCGCTTCCATCCCAAACAGTGCTGGTCTACCCATGCAATCCAGCGCCACCTTGGCCTGCATATCAGTGCCTAGCCCTGCCCCAGGGCCTGGTCTCATTGGTGCAGATTGTGGAGGAGGACAGGATAAGAATAGTCCGGTGATGGTGCAGCAACCTGTCCCCTGTCATCCGGCTCCTACTGCGTTGCTGCCGCTCATACTTCCTACAGAGACCCTGCATCCTGTGCCATGCAAAGACATCATCATGGGGCGGCCTGGAACTGGTAAGAGAATTCTATATTTACATTTAACACAAATACCAGTAATCCAATGGTGACCCTCAAGACTTATTAAAGTTATTGTGTTGTTTTGATGTTTTGTTTTGAAAACACAGCAGAATATGCCACATCATATAGATTCAAAGAAGGTTTAAATAAAGACATTGAAGAGAGACCTTTGTTGTTTTTTTTTGTTTGCACACCACAGAATGTCAAAGCAGATTTCATGTTATTTCGAAAGTGTTTTGAAGACTGTGCTATCAATTTCAAATGTTTTTACTCATTATTTGAAGTACCACAGAAGACTACAAATTGTAGCTTGACACATCTATTTAAAGCATGAAGGTCTAAAATGCAAACACTGTGATACCAGTGAAGACATTGCTAATGAAAAGGCACTGTGAGATCAACATTATGCTGGGTGCAACAAACAATTAAATGTCAAGCATTTATACTTAATTCATAATATTACAGTTGCAATATTTTGTTGTAAAAAGGGTTACATAATTGGCCAAAGTGAATGGGATATATTCTAAAATCTAGTATAATTATGAATTCAATGTTTTTGATCGTCATACAAATAATCATATTAGTATGCTGTTTGATTCAAATGGTTTGAATATATCAATCCACAGTCCCTTCCACTATCCAGAAAATTATCCTCTGCTCCATAAGAACGAAGAAAAGGTCAGAATCAATGTCTGACCAAATTGTTTTTTACAAAAAAAAGGCAAGTAAAATTATCATGCAGGAAAATACAATGTGAAAGGGAATCCTTGCTTTTTCAGTGCAAAATTTAGAATGAAAATTTAGACCTGTTTGTGGTTACCATTCTTATAAAAACTAAATAAGAACAAATAAAGCACATATTAAATATAATCTGCCTCATTCACACATCAGGTCACATTTGTTAAAATTTGGAAAAAGCTTTCCTGTAGCTCAGTGGTTAGAGCATGGCGCTAGTAACGCCAAGGTCATGGGTTTTATCCCAGGTGATTGCACATACTCGGATACAAATGTATAGAAAAATACTATGTAAGTCGCTTTGAATAACAGTGTCTGCCAAATGCGTAAACGTAAATGTAAGGGACCTGAAGTAACATATTATATTAGATAGACCCAGAATTTCTTCCTATGGCCTTGCATGATGACAGTTAAACCATATAACTGACCTTGTCACAGGCATCGATTTCCTACATAACTGTGTTGTTCTACTGCGCTTCCTATATAACTTTGCATGCTAACTTTTTCCTACACAATAAAATGTTTCCAAATTAATATTTAAAGTCAATTAATTTACTTGTTGTGAGATAAGCAGAATAATGTTTTTTGTAGATGGTTTTTTGTACTGTTAGCAGAGACTTTTTGGAAATAAGATAGAATAGAGAAGTCTGTTATTATAAAATAGCCTTTTTCTAAATATAATCCTTGTTTAAAGGTATTCCGTGTATATCTGAATGACCAAATCCCATATCAAATTCCTTTTTTCACATGTAAATATTTTAATCTTACATTTGTGTATGACATTTTAATCCATAGAAATTTAAATGGTGATATTTATATGTTTTTTATCAATATACAGATTTTTGTGTGTGTTTGACAAGCAGGATTGTAATATAGATTGAAAAATACTTTTAATAGATTAAAATGGTTCCCTTGCATTATTTCCCTGTTATTTTACCAACAATTCCTTATTATTTAACACAAAGCTCAGTTCCTGCTGATGAAAAGTAGTCCCACAACATAATGCTACGACCAGCATACCTTACATTTGGACATGCTGTTTTAGATGGGGAGGCAATGTTAGATTTGCAACACACATTTTGAACTGTGGCTTAAAAGCTCCAGCACAGTCTCATATGACGTTGCAACTGGGTAATTTTAAGCTTTTCTGAACAACCAGATGTTACCCTTTTGTGTTACCCTTAAAATAGAGTGCTATGCAGAGATCTTGACATGGTTAACCCAGGCGCGTGGATGTCACTAGGGATTCATAGTGACCTGATCCAACCCCCTCACTGTCCCTAAGAAAGGTGACAGACATGGGTAAAATTTAGGATTAATCAGGGTTTCCGCTATGTACATTAGCCTAAGCGATGGCAGACAGGCCTGCCTCTCTCTTAATTATTTTGCCTTCAATGCTTCAAAATCAGGTCGGGGCAGACACAGGCTAACGCACAATAATAATCTACTTGTCACCATTACTTTGTACCCACGTTCTCACTACACGCTGTTCTGTTGTCAATAAGCACACACGATGGTGCTGCCACCGGCGTTTACGTTCTGTCCGTTCTCTCTGTGTGCTGCTGCTAGCCTGCTACGACTCCTGACCCCGCCCCAGGGTCATATATGGAGCTATTAGCTGCCTCAATTGTGCCTGTATTAGCAGTAACCATATTGATCAAATGCCATTGTCTATGACTGAGCTCATGATTGGACTGCATAATTGCCACATAAAGGCAATGAAGAGATTAAAAACAATCACCTTGTTTTTTCAAAAAACAAACAATGTAGGTATTCTATGCCTGTTGACTTTTGTGGCAAATTCGTTTTTTATGTGTGTAGCTAGTCTTTTGCACTCAGCAAACACAGCAAAATTGGAGAGCATGACTATGCAATTAGGTGAGTGGACAGAGGCAAATAGCGAATTAACACAAAAAGAATGGTTCCATAAATCAAAAATTTATTTTCAGGAAATAATGATTTATCTGGACTTGCAGGACTAAATTAGGGTCCTGGCATAACATTATCATCTAACCCAATTACTGTATACATTGACTGAGGCAAATTTACTGATTTATGTTTTAATAAAACAAAAATATTTTGCAGAAGGCAGGGAGTTTTGGTGGGTGATAGGCATAACAATACAAATAACAGTTTGATTATGCATTGCTAGTGCTGATAGGTTGGCCTTTGTTCATTGTTGTTTATCCATGATTTCAAACAAGAATCCTCCAATGGCTTTTTAGTGCAAACCATTAGCCCCAATTACGCAAAATAACTAAATGAGTTGAAATAATTTGCTGACAGCTTGGTCCCCCCAGTGAAAAAATCCCATCTGAGTTCACTGGTTGACCCGTTCTCACCTGCTGAATTCTGTAGATAGTTCAAAAGTGACTGTTTTTTACAAGTCCTTTTGTGCAGAGAATTTTTATGTTCAGCCATTTCCAGATAGTGTTTGGATAGTTTGATGTTACTCTAATAATTGAATCAACAGTACCCAGTGGGACATCCAGACACTTGTTTTCCCCTCTTAATGTATTCCAAAAGCATTTGTTTTACTTGTAACGTCTTTGAAATGCTGTTTAGCTTCAATTAACCTAGCTGTCTTTCAGATTCACAAAATGATCCAGACACTTGTAGTCGGTATTTTAATAGTTAAAGGTTCTAATGTTTTCAAAAAAGCCAAAATACTAACCAAAGCATTATTTTGCTGTTAAAATATGTTTCTAGATAAATCGATGGCACATCACAAAAAAAAGTTTCAGTGCTTAAGAAATGAAAAAATTACAGATAACTAGATTTTCAATACTTGTGAATGTGCAATCGATGAAAATTAGAGTTTTAGTTCACAGTTTGAAACTATATTGAAACTAAGGTGCAAATGACCACTTGTTTTTCATTAATTATATTATCTACTTTAATAGGGCGTTCCATTAGATTTGCTGGTCATTGCTGAATATAAGCACTCTGTTCATGTTCATTACATGAATTCTCATTTGGGGGAAAGTCAAGCAAAGTGACAGGCGACTGAATTTTGTTTAGCATTTGTGATGTTCAAAGGATTAAGAGAACGTCTCCACACAAACCCTTAAAATAATGTTTTTATGGCATTGCATAGTTATTTTTGTTTTAATCTTTATTCATAATTCATGTGTAATTTTGCAAGTCTGAATTATGTTTGGAAGTCACTGATTGACTTTTCACTCGTCTCATGGTCTGTTCTCACTGTATGTGTTGACAGTATACAGACATAAAAACAGTGTGGACATTCTGTAGCTTGTATTCTAGTGTTATAAAAATCAAATGTCTTCCTGTGTCTATTGATAGATAATTTATTCAAATATTTAATTATGTGTGGTGGTATGTAATTAGCTGTGATCAAGAGTGTATTTTTGTGTGACAGAAGGAAATGGAGAATGTCTTGCGACATGGCAAGAAGGCCTTTGTTCAAATTTAGCCCTGATCTTGTAGGGCTGCCTTGATACGCAGGCTTATGAGAAGGCAGAAATGGACATAAACAGTAAGAAAACATTTTTAACAAAATTGCAGACATGCAAAAAAGCAGTACCTTCATTTTTATCTTATTATATCAACCATATGTGCAACATATTTTATTTAAAGGCTTATGTTATTGTACAGTTAGATTCGCAGGCACACACAGGGTTATTCTCACAGTTATAGTACTCCTTTTAGCTGTTAAAACAGTTTTTGAACAGTTGTTTTTGCAGTACTGCTCATATTCATGAAAGAAAATCTTATTTTTTGTGTTAACATATGTTTGTCTGAGGAGCCAGCTGAAAAGTACGTTCTTAAAATAGTCAAAAAAATGTAGGAAGAACTGCTTTTTATCTGCGTGCAGACAGTTTTGCATTACAGTCGTGTTTTAAAAGTATCCTTAATTTATCATTTCTGTGTCTGTGCGTGTTCCCAAACGTGTTTATTAAGCATACTGAATTTGGAGGTTATCAGTAAAGATATGATGGTCCAGGTACATCTTGAACTATTACTTTTCTTCAAAAGTTAAACACTTCATTTAAATTAAACGTACATATAGCATGAAGATATATTTTTTACATTTGTTTATAAGGATATGCAGGATCATCCAGGGAAACCATTTACAATATGTTTAGTCATTGTGACAGTCCTGGCAGTTATCACAAAGAGTGAATCTGTTTTTAAGTAAGGATCAAAAACTAAACGACACAGTCTTGGAAATCTTTTTTCAAATATTGTAACAAAAGTAATGTGTTCTCTAAACTAAGCTGAGATGTGCAAGTTAAAAAGAGAATATAATAAAAATAATATAACTTTATTTAGAGAGACATTATCTTAATATCACTGTGTTTAAATAATTACACTGCAGAATTGCAGCTGCTTTTATTCCAAGGTCATATCAACACATTGTTTATCATTGTAGCAACTCCATACATTCTATATTGAATTTGATCAGTCTTAACAAATCCACACTGCAAACACAGATGTACAACTCACTACAGATGATACAAACACCATATATCTTTTTTCATTATTATTTTTAAAATGCAGGCTATTTGATTTTAAATGCAATCGGGTTGTACTTTTACTTATTACAGAGCAGTTACCGTAAACATCAGTTTTCTGGTTGCATATATTTTATTAACTTATAAAATTATAAACAGTGTTTGCTTTTAATTCCTTCTGAAAGCTACAGCACAGGTACTTTTTTACTTAAACATTAAACCATCCCTTTAATTATTTATCGAAAATGTTATTGATGAACTACAGAATTTTAGTTATATGTATGTCTCTGTCGTGTTTGAGCTTAGGACCATATATGTATGTGTAAGGTTGCCATCTGTCGCATGTTTATTTTGCAGTGTATCCAAAACCTATATCCAAGAATCACGTCTCCCCTTTAATCTTTCTGTATGCATAATGTCATTTGAACTCTCTCTGTTTTTTACACTCACCCTCCTATCTGTGTGTCAGTCTTTCGACTGTTCTCCGTCACCTGTTTCTCTTTTTATATCTCTCTCATTTTCTGGTGCAGTGCAGAAGTATCTCAGTTTTCCCTCTGATCATACGGTTCTCAGGGAATGCGAGCCGTCTCCCCTCATGTAGGAGGTTTCTCCATGACAAACACGCATATGTCTTAAGATAGCGTAGAGAACGCAACATTTGTAATTTCTATATTTTAGTGCCATTATTCATTTTTCATGCTTGTATTTATTGAATGTATGATTTCAATGCTTTATCTCAGGGGAAATCAGAAGATTTAATCAATGTATTCTAGACGTACACATACATTCACACAAGAGCCCCCCATCCCTAGCTGTAATCTCTAAGTGCGTGGTCGGTTTCAGTTTTTCAATAGGATAGTGCTGCCCCCATGTGAATAGAGTATGGCATTACAAACACAGAAGAGATGGACAGTTTCATAACTACAGTACATATTGTTTTCTTCAGTAGTGCATTTCATGCATCTGGGTAAGAATCTATCAGACTTTGTGAAGAAGAAAAAAAAGAACAGGACACATAGATGAATTAGATTGATTCGTGAGGCACCATTCTTCGTTTCTACTATCCTCCATATGTCCTTTGGAAAGTAGCTGGAATACTGGTACTGACAGATGGCAGCAGTGATATAAATATCTTACAAAATGCCAGTGTGTGTGTGTGTGTGTGTGTGTGTGTGTGTGTGTGTGTGTGTGTGTGAGGATGGTACCATGCCCAGTGGTCACCAATGTGGCATGAGTAACATAACCCATAAACTGTTACCATGGCAACAGGGAGTAGGCTCTGAGATTATGTTTTAATGACATAAAAACAATGATTAAACGAGAGAGGGATGGGGTTTTGAGGATGGGGCGTGCAGAATTAACCCTGTATCACACAGGGCTTAACCAATCTACACGAGAGAACTGTCGCATTTAACTAATTGTCATTTTTGATTATTTTGACAGACTTAGTTCATTTATTTAGGCTCACGTTGAACGAAATGTAAACCTCAAAGTGGTGGATGACTTTATATTTTTCAGTCATTTGAAATCAGCATTGAAAGAGTTAAGAACTTGTTTACTATAATCATACTCTGAGCTGGTGGTTCTCAGCCACCCCCTATTGGCTGTTGCCACGAGCTCAGCGCAAGCTCAGTGGCTGAGATGGAATTAAACCCCTCCCATTGACAATGACATTATGTTCTATCGAGAAGACATGTATCTTGACACAATCTTCCGTCATAATAACGTCTGTGGATTTCACTACATGAGCTGAAGTCGAGTAAATATCTTGACGCAGAATCACTCACGCCCTTCATGGTCCGTCTTACTTCATCTATTAGAAGATTTTTTGTCTTTCTATGATCATCTTCCCACATACAGTGAGTGGGGCCCTGTTTTCGCAACTTTCACAACTCCCTCCTCCCCTCCTCTCGATAGAATGACTCTTGTTCTATTTTTACACCCCTGACTTGCACACTTTCCCCTTCCCACCCATTTTCCCTCTCTTTTCTCAAACATTCCAGAGCCAGTCATTTTTATTCACCCACTCTGAGCGTCTTTTTGTATGGTTAATAGTTTCCGCTGGGATATAATAATAATATGCGGTTAGGTTGATCGCTGTGTACAGCTTGGCTACGTTTTCTTTTCTCTTTCTCTCTCTTTCTTTGTCACACACAAATATTCCTCAATGTCACGTGACTGTTTGAGAGGGGACTGTCTGATACTGGGCACAAGGCCAATACCCCTCTGCCCCATACAAACAAACTAGTCACTGAGCTCTCTCATATCAGCGCACACACATAAACCTACTCACAGACACACTGACACTCATATACACTGTGAGCATGCCTCTGTCACGCTGGCTTAGAGCTGCATGCACTGACAATAATGGTTTTGGACAGTCAACTTTGTCTGCGATATCATCACCGTTAAAGTAATAACATTAATAAATAGTAAACCGAGAAGGATGGGGGGAACTCACAATGTTGTTTGAAGGACGAATTGAACAGATTTGCGGCTTCATCAACAGCCGCATGGTCTAAGAAAAACTAGTAATGACAAATCATATTTCTTTTCTGTTTCATTCACTCACCATCAAGCTTTAAAGACCAAAAAAGCCCCCACTTTTCCATTCCTGGGGGGCAGTGTAGCGGCCAGGTGTTCATAGCCGCTAAAAGAGTGGGTAAAATGTGAATTACAGTGGAGATTATATTGTATTTGTTGGCTTTTCTTGGTAATGTTGGTCTCAAATCGTGATTATCATGAAAACAATACATGTGCCATTAGTGTGAAAAACTGCTTTAAAAGAGGAAATGACTTTCATTAGTTAGATAAAGACATTGCTGTGTGCTTTGTCCAATGTAGGAACAGTAAATCTGTATCATTAAAATTATTTTATTACTGACAACTGTTTGTATGTGTGCCTAAATTGTACCAGGCTTGTTTAAACGAATCACATCTTCACTTTTTTCATCTAAAATAAGGTTTACTTGTATTTCTATGGCTTTAGTGTGGATACCAATTTTAAGAGTATTATACAAAACAGTTAAGAGGAAAACTTCACCCAAAAATGAAAATACTGTCATGAATGACCAAGCCCACTGCCTCAGAACTGTCAGTTGCTAACATTCTTTCAAATATCTTCCTTTGTGTTCAACATAACAAAGAAATGTATACAGTTTTGGACCATCTTGAGGGTGAGTTAATGATGGCAGATTTTTCATTTTAGGGTGGAAGGATTCTTTTTACATGTATGCACGTGACAGACAATTACAGTGCATCCAGTATCTGCATTTTTAGCAGTATGTGTATGTGTTGCTCATTGCCCCCACTTCTCTCAAATGTGCTCAGATAATATACATTTTAAACTGTCATGATAGAAGTTTGACGAAGTGGATTTGGAGACGCCTCGTATGTCCTGTAGTCCTATTCATTTGTGTGCTTAATCCATCCCAAAATAACTCCGCCTTTGTAACCCAAAATAGACGCAAAACCCGAGATATAAAAAGTACATGATATGACACGCTGCGCTTTTTGGCAACTACAGTAGCGCAGCAGCTCAACGTCACAGTGGTACAAATAACGTCACGCCCCAGATTCTTGGTTAAATATTCATGAGCTCGTTTTCAGCCGTACAGCCAATGAAATGACAAAAAGCGAAGAGGGATTTGCATATGACTTACATTCCAACGCTCGCTCGGACCAATCAGCGCAGCGGATTGTTTTACGATTGGCTGCGTCGTAGACCAATGCAAAAAAGCATTCGGAGAGTAAAAGGCGGGTCACGGGCTGGGCGAGGTTGACACGCTGATAGAACGAAAGAGGGCAGCCTACTATACATCAGGAGGAAGAGGGAGGGAAAGAGAAAGAAAGGCTTTGCGAAGCAAGTGGGGAGCGAGAACTCGAGGCAAGAGTCGTGGCCAATTGAATGGTGTTATGATACAACTGCTTTTCTACTACGAACACCTACGGAGTAAACTGGGAGGAGCACGCAGGGCGCCGCGGGTCGCCTCGGGAAAAGTGACCCTGGTGCAGGAGAACCACACTGGACTGTACGGGCTATTATTACAATTCAGAGACATCATTTCAACACAACAGCATTGCGCCGGATCATCTCTATCCAGCTATTCTTCTCCGTTTTTTGTTTCCTCTCGTTGTCCGTAGTGGGTTAGTACGCGGCGGGGTCGGACCCTCTCGCGCAGTCGTAGAGCATTTTGATTTGGACTTGTTCGATGTCAGATGGCGAGGTGTTTAGTGGTCGATTAGCCTTTTGGATGAGACTTATTGAGGCTGGGCTGTGCGCGAGGGAGGGGGTGTCGGAGAAGGCATTTAAAAAGAGAAGTCACGGCGTTGGTTTAACTTCAGTTTGAGCTCAAACCTGCTTCAGGTTCTCACAAGATGATTTAGTCATCTTTAAAAGAGCACGACTGTAATGCAAGATAAAGGGAAGAAACACAAAAAGAAGCTCTTTGCGTTAAGTAATACATGTTTAGCGTGTGGTTGTACAATCTCCATTTTCTTTGATGTAATACAAGCTGCTATCTTGGATATAGTCTTTTGAAGTGAAATAAGGTGGGAAGTGGTGTTTTAACAGGTATACACCACAACAGAAAGAATAGCACATTGTGCATATCACAATTACAGCTACGGTGTTACAACGCTGTAACTAATGATTGTTGATCTGGAACATTGCACAGTTGGACATCATTGTTTGGGTTTTACGTAGGTTGTCTTCATCTTCATTAGTAGTGGCAGACGCGGATCGGTTGTTCCTCATTTAAACCTGTTTGCTTTCCGTGTAGTGTTACAGTTTTAAACCGTGACATGAGGACAGGTTTCGTGGTAGCTCTCGGCGGTGCGGATGCGAGACCAGGGGCGTTCCCGAGGGGACGGACTCCTCTAGAACTGTGCTGCTGAAACTAGGTCCGAATCTCTAATGCAGCCCCTAAACCATCCAACCAAAGTGGCAATATCAAATAAGTCCGGTTGTCGCTTGCATACTGGGCAGGATGTGATTATGCGCATGTCAATCATATGAAGGGAAACCAGGCGTTGTACACCAAACTGATACATTTAAATCAGATTTAAAACAGGATGTGGATCTGATAATGTCGTTCAGTGACAACCAAGATGGAACGATAGTGACCACGTGAAAGAGACAGATATGTATAACATGTGGCCTTTTATCGATCATTTGATGCGTATTATTTTCTTGGCCGATGGTTAATTTTTGGATCTAGAAAGTCGTTTCCGATGTGTGTCGCAACCCAAAGAATAGATTACACTCGCACTGCGGTGTGGTAGCATTCCCTGTTCAACACGCGCAAATGACCATGCTAACTTGCTAATCTGGCAGACTTGGGCTTCCCATTTTCACGACGAATAACGGAAAAAACGTTTTCACGAGTTCAAACATTTCTCACTTGATGTCAGTGTCGTGCTGTAATCCTTTTATAGCGGTAATATATATATATATGTATATTTGTTGCCAAATGAATTATTAATCGCGCCGTTGTTTATGTAAAACCCCTGGGCTGAGGTTAGCTCAGGTCGCGGCTGTTGCACTACTCGAGTCCGAGGATGACCGAGAGGCCTATGTAACCCCTTCATCGCCGCAGCCATCCGTAGATATAAACAAGCTCAGACGTGGAGGGGGGGCAAGCAGGACCAAAAACAAACTACATCATCCAAATGAAACCAAACCCGTATCCGCCTATCGGACCACAGCAGCGCGTTCAGTGTGTATATTAACGTTACTTGTGTACATTAAAGTGTTTTAAAACAAAGGTCGTCATTAGTTTTTAATCTCGCGCGTTCTTTGAGGTGCGGTACACGATCAGCTTTTTAACATTGTCGGAGCCAATAAATCTGAGGAAACAGATAGAAGTGTTAAAAAACTCAAAAATAATGTTAATGCATAACGGGCACTGCAAGGCAGAACATTTGGTACCAACGTGAAGAAACTAGTAGACGGATATTGGCAGCATCGATTATGGCCGCTTATTTTCATCGCTGGACTCAACATCACCTGTCTGGGAAAAGCATCATGTGGATACTTCATTTGTGATCGCAAGAACTTGTCGTGATTCATATCGGACGAACATTTGTAAACAGTACATCTATTTAATGGACAAACTACCCGCTTGTGATCGTTTTCTGTGAAAAAAGTCAGCAAGGATCATTCTCAATCATGTTTTCATCGGAAAGCCCGCAGTATCTTCGC
This sequence comes from Barbatula barbatula, assembly GCF_947034865.1. Taxonomy (NCBI): domain Eukaryota; kingdom Metazoa; phylum Chordata; class Actinopteri; order Cypriniformes; family Nemacheilidae; genus Barbatula; species Barbatula barbatula. The sequence goes on from NC_136775.1 coordinate 12,702,513, forward strand.
CAAGGACTCAGCATGTTTGGTCAGTCTTGCTCAATTTGTCTTATTATGTTATTTATTGGTAAAAACGAGCTCTGTTGTAACCGCAATCTAATATTATTGAATTGTGTCTATGTAGTTGTATTGGTTTGTTAAAGTGCAGGTAAATATTGTTCAGGAGTCACATAAATCATTGATCGTTTGGCTCAGAAATACCTACTTAAATTGTCGCAGGAACAGCATTATCGTGGGTTTTCTGTATTCTTGATCTAGTAGTGGTGTTAGGAGGTGTTTGATGAATTCTGTCTGTGTTTATGCTTGTTTTTAACGAATGACACCTCTGAAATAGTACAGTGCTCCAGCAACATGAGTTCATTGTTGTAACATTTAGTCATTTTAATATGACAGCATTCATAAACAACAAGAGACTTAATTTTGAGTGATGCCATACAGTTCATATGTCTTCTTTATCTTAAAAATATGATTGTTTCCCTCTCCCATCTTTTGATGATTTACTATCATTAATGTATTATAGAATCTGTGATTTTATTAAAATGTTGATACTTATGTATTTAATATTTTTGCTATATGCCTCATTTATGAAGCTTGTTAGTTATGTTGTATAGGTTTGTTATTGGGGTTGATATTGTTTATTGGTGTTAATGTTGCATTAAATGACTACTGTGTTTTTTTCTGTAGTGTGGACTAATGTTGAGCCCAGATCAGTTCCAGTGTTTCCTTGGCATTCATTGGTCCCTTTCCTGGCACCCACCCAATCAGATCCATCAGCTCAACCTGGTGAGGGCCAACAAACTGTCAGTCATCCACAGACAGCCTCTCTGAAAAAAGGTAATTTACTTTGCACCCATTATCTGATTCTAAAATTAGCCGAAAGCTATTTGTCAACGTTTGGGTTAGATTACAGAAAATATTTATATGCTATATTAAAAACATTGAGGAAGCATATTTCCTGGAATGGTCTGAACCTTATTATGTATTTGGTCTCCTCGATCACATCTGCAGTGAGTCTCTGTAACTCTATCTGCTGTAATTCAGCCATTAACCCATCCAACGAGTGACCCCAGGGGTTGCCAGATTGGAGGGATTCATTAAAGATACTGTAATGAATAACACAGCTTTTGTTTTTCAGAGTCTCAGAGTGGGTCAGTTCTGAAGGAGATTATAGCGGGAACACCAGTCCCTTCCTCACGCCCTGCTCCCTCGGCCGATGAACTGCCCCTGGAGAGAGAGAAAGATGCGGAGAGGGAGAGACCCGACAGCGAAACAGAAAGTGACGTGGATGATCCGTGAGTGGTCTAGTGTGTGTGATGTGTCATTCTTTTTTAGTGTTTTGTTGCTCCGTGTAGAAACAGCTGCATAATGACATCACACAGACAGAGAGAACGAAAACATTCCACAATCTATTGTGTGTGAATGACGGGTGCAAACCAGAGGCTTTTACATTAATATCATCTGAATATGAATATTCTCATTTACTCCCTAAAATATAAAAACGTATTCATTTTGTTATTATGAAGTATAATTCTTATTAAACGTGTATCACCCGTTACTATACTGTTTTTGCATTGGAATGTTACTGACATTTGTGAAGCATCCGTCACTTATATCGTATGGTGGATATTACGGATATATTTAAGCACAGCGCTTTCTGTATCGGGTGTAAGTAGCACAACAGCTCAGTGCATTGCAGTTTTCAGTAATTGGCTCAGCTCTTTCTGCTGTATTGTTTCACGGCACAGTGAAGGGCCCTGAGGGTTTCTGTGAGTGAAATTGGTGGATCTTTTGGGCTCGTTTTTGGCCACAGCAGCGATACAGACATAACAGTGTAATAATTATCAGCGGAATAGTAGCAGAACAGTCCATCACCACGATCATGTGCATTCAAGCAGAAATACATAATAGGCTGAATCTTAACAAAATCTATGAAATTAATTTAATTAAATATCTCATAGTAATTCTCGCGGGCTTCACACTTGGAAAACCAGGCAGCTGTAATCGAGCGACAAAAGTGAAAATGCATTCTTTGTAGTGCTACATGTTAGAGTCTTTGAAGGAAGCGAGTAGGGTTGTATCAGCTATGAATAAATAAACGTACATGTACTCAAGACTACATTATTTTGTGCATTAAAGAGAAGAGTGCGTGTGAGAAAGAAAATAGCTTTTTGTAAGTAAAGAACAGAGATTGAGAGAGCGAGTAAGCAATGTATGATTAATAGATGTAGATGGAAAAAATCTATATAGTATTATATGGCGACAACCTTATTGTTGGGCTGATGAAAATCAGCAGGGAATTCATTAAATATTTTACTGATATATGTACAGTATCATGATATGCTAATGTTAAGATACATGTGATGTTGTTTTTGGATTTGAGGACATCTGTCGTTTTTATTTTTGCACAAACACTGATATTGACTGAAATCCAGATTTTTAGCAGCTAAACATGAACAGTATTGTAAGGCTTGGAAATCTAGGTTTTCTGGCAGCCTTAACCTTTGGTCACATTTCAAAATCGATTATTTCAAAGCGTTCATTGACTTTCTTATTAACCTGCTTTCTGCCTGATTCTTCTTTTTATTAATGAAAATATTTGATCTTTCTCCAGGTTTTTCCCTGGTGTTCTTCCTGATCCGCCAATCTCTGCGTCTCCTGGAAAGCGTAGATCTCAGTCCCTCAGTGCATTACCCAAAGATGACAAAACCAGTCCCGGCAAGGTACACATTTCCACATACAGTGTCATTTTCTGTGACAACGAAAGATCAACTCATTTTGTCTTACCCTCTTCTTTTTACAGAGGGAAAAAGATCACATCCGAAGGCCCATGAACGCATTCATGATCTTCAGCAAGCGCCATCGTGCTCTGGTTCATCAGAGACACCCAAACCAGGACAACCGAACGGTCAGCAAAATACTTGGAGAATGGTGGTATGCACTCGGACCCAAAGAAAAACAAAAATACCACGATCTTGCATTTCAGGTTGGCAGAACCATCTTACACTTGTTAGATGCATATTTAGACACAATTATAGTTTCCATTAAGCCCTTGCGATCTCTATCTCCATTAATATTCTCAGGTGAAGGAGGCACACTTCAAGGCACATCCTGATTGGAAGTGGTGTAATAAGGACAGAAAGAAATCCAGCAGCGAGGGGCGTGGTGTTCCAGGGGGGAAAGACATCCGTGAGAGAAGCATGTCAGAAACCACAGGTATGGAACAAACTAAGAAAGTTTATTACTGCACACAATGCTAGTGTACTTGAGTATAATCTGTTTATAATATCTGTGTTTACAAATAATATCAAATTCTTCCTTAAATGCTTTTGTAACTATTTCAGAACCTCCAAATGTTTCATTGGGGTCTGAGCATAAAGGGGTTGGGCACTGCATGGTGAGCGTGTCCGAGCGCGGTGGAGCTGAGGGACACGGTCAGCTTCCCCGTCCCCGTGCCTTCTCTCAGAGCGCCATACATAATCTGGAGAGAAGCGAGAGAGGCAACCCACAGGCTCTGGCTGAGCTCGCACAGGTATTGGACAAAATCTCACATAAACTGCATTATTACAAAGATTCACGCCTGACCCACTGTTATGGTTTTTGTAGATGTGTGGTGATGGGGGTCAGGTTTCTGGCCGGGGTGCTCTCTCTCAGTCGCAGAGGGGGGTGAGTGAAGACATGACAAGTGATGAAGAGCGTATGGTCATCTGTGAGGAAGAGGGAGATGATGATGTCATAGGTGAGTCATACTTCATCATCTCTGGTAGTTTTATTGGTCCTTAAATCTGTATGTTTTCTAAAAATAAGTGCTGATGTAATCCCTGATGATGGCAGTGTGTAATTCTGGTTTTAATGGCTGTTATTATACGTCATGTGTTACTCAGAGGACTCATACCCGGCAAGCTCCATTGACCTAAAGTGTAAGGAGAGGGTGACAGACAGCGACAGTGAAAACGGATCTGGAGATGAAGGAGAACGCAAGGTATCAGATTTGATGGCTTTTTTTATCCGTCTTATCTATGTAATCTTGTTTTACAACTGAATTGTTTTAAGGAAAAATACGGGGGGGGGTTAGGAGGGGTCTATTGACAGAAATGCAATAAAATATACAAAACTATTTCTTCAGAGGTGTATAAAGACCTTACGCAATGAATCATTATGTTTGTAATACCTTAGAATAAGCTATTTATATCATACAGAGCAGGCCTACATACATGGAATTCGCCGCCATGTTTTGTACAGCAGCCCTAAACTGAAAAACAACTCTACAATGTGCATTTCCTCTCCCTCTCCCCTGCGGTATAGTGGTGAAACGGACGGATCGTGCTCCACGGTAAAACGCTCTTTCTCTCCAGTTTCTGGATGAGTATAATATTAAATAAACAATGATCCTCAAAACTGCCCCGTCACATGGCTAATATTACAACAACAAATCTTGGTTCTAACAAAAAGAAAAACCAATGTTACTTACATACTGATCCGAATCAAAGCAACCTCTTCTGGAGTGATCTTTAGACGATTTTTCTCTCTGCTGGAAAGTATCTACATAGATATACAGTTGGTAAAATAAGTATTGAACACATCACCATTTTTCTCAGTAAATATATTTCACAAGGAGCTGTTGAAATGAAATTTTTACCAGATGTCTGTAACAAACCAAATAATCAATACATGCAAAGAAAACAAATAAGTTTAAAAATTAAGTTATGGATAATAAAACAGTTGCCTGTATGCACACTCACCACGCAAGACTCCGTTGCTGAAGAAAAAAGGTTGAAGTTCGATTAAAATTTTGCTGTACAAGACAAGCCTGGAAATACTGGGAGAATATAGTCTGGTCAGATGAGACTAAAATGTAACTCTTTGGATGCCATACTACACACCATGTTTGCAAAACACTATACCAACAGTAAAGTTTGGAGGTGGGAACATCATGGTGTGGGTCTGTTTTTCAGCATACGGCACTGGCAAACTTTGTATAATTGAAGGAAGGATGAATGGACAAATGTACAGAGACATTCTTGATAATAATCTGCTCACATCTACCAGAATGATGAAGATGAATTGAGGGTGGACATTTAAGCAAGACAATGATTCCAAACACACAGCCAAGGAAACACTCAATTGGTTACAGAGAAAGACAATAAAGCTGCAAGAATGGCCCAGCTTGAACTTGAATCCAATAGAACATCTATGGAAAAAACTAAAGATCAGAGTTCATAGAAGAGGCCCAAGGACACACCTGAGCAATGCATGCGACTAATTTCTTCATACAGGAGGTGTATTGAAGCTGTCATTACCAACAAAGGCTTTTGTACAAAGTATTAAATAAATTTCAGTTAGCTTGTTCAGTACTTTTTCCCTGTCTCATTCCATTTAATTATACATAACCTAGTTTGTGAACTTATTTGTTTGTTTTCTTTGTATGTATTGATTATTTGGACTGTTACTGAGATCTGGTGAAAATTTTACCCGCTGTATATGAGTATCTCTGCTAAAAGTCTTAGTAGCGCCAGTCCTAACGAGTCTCTGCTGGAAAGTCTTCGCTCCTGCCTGACTTTTATCCGTCTTTTTATACTTATATATTACATAAAATAAAAGTTCTGTGGACTTTCTACAGTCTTTCTAATGCACGCATGATCTCTTTGCTGCATCCACATGAGAAGACACGGCAACATCTTTCTGTACTGTGGTGGACACCGTCGTATTTGGACTGAAAGATTTGTTGCAAATCTATAATACAACGCTAGGGGCCGCTGTAAATCAAAAACTGCGCCTTTAAAGGAATAGTTCACCCCATGAATGTCATTAATATTTGTGTCACATGACTGATAACTATGTTTATTTACACTAGATACTGTAAACTTAACTGCAAATGATAGCAGGCATGGGGATATTTGGAGAGTTCGTTTTTTATTTTTATGAATATACCATATATTACATAAAACAAAATGTGTATTATTTATTTACAAACTGTATAGTGACATTTAGAACAATTTGTCCTCGGTAAACAACTTCAGTATATTTCCTAAGTTAATTATTAATGAATTTCACAAAAAGCTATTACATTTGTATTAACTGGGAAAGGTTCTGGATCGTTGCAAATGCTTTTTTAATTCTTCGGTTTCTCTTTTTGTCCTGCATCAGAGAGTTTTTACTCCAGTGATTTGCTCCTCGTCGTATGGTCCTAGTCATGGTCGCAGTGTGTCTCTGTCCTCCTACCCCACCTCCAGAAGATTCAACGATGCTCCCTTAAAGAGGAAGCGGATCATAGAAGGAGGTGATGGAGAACGAAGGGAAGTTGAAGGAAGCATGTCTCAGTCTCTCCCCCAGTCTTCCGTGGGTCAGTCCATCCTGGTCAGTTCTGGTGGGGTGGTATCCTCAGTACTAGGTGCAGTGAGAGTGGCGTCCACCGTCGTCACCAACGTGGTGCGTCCGGTCGTCAGCACGCCAGTGCCGATTGCCAGCAAATCCTCACACGACTGGAAACTTGCTCCACCCCAGACGCAACTTCTCCTCGGACCCGGCACCGCAGGAAATGCGTCGACACCTGCTGGAGGGGGTGGGTACTATTCCTCATCATCGCCCAGTCCTTTAAGTGCATCAGCGGGTCAAGGGGGACTGGTGACTAATCTAGTCTTGGGAGGTACGTTCCAAGCCCCGCCTGCTGTACAGCTTGTTACACCTCCTCAGCAAAACTCTGCCTCCCCTGCGTCGGCTTCACTTACTCATAGTAATGGTCCACTGCCCCTGCTGCAGCCGCACATTCTGCCCTCGGCCTCATTAGTGCCCTCATCAGGCCAAAAACCGATAACACAGGTTCAGTACATTCTACCTACCCTATCAACCAACAATCCCAGGAGCTCGTCCTCTCAGCAGGCCAGTCAGCCAACCAGTATCTTCACCCTACCTACAGCTCTTCCCACTCATGCCTCCCTGGCTAATGGGAAGCAGTCGGGGTATGTCTCCAATCCTGCCGTGGGAATGGTCAGTCCAGGAGCTAGAGGTGAGAATTCATATACTATATATATATATATTACAAAAATGTGTTGAACGCTTTATATTATTATGTATCAAACTCTTTTTCAATGTTTCAGAGCGTTTGGGTTATATGCACTTACTGTTCTCTATAGTTGTGCCAGATAAGACAATGTGTACAAGTCTCAGTTTTTTAACACTGTCTTTTTTTCTTCCTGCAGTGCAAACACAGTCACCAGTCTTGCAGGGCAAGATGCTGGTTCCCATGGCAACAGTGCGGGCTGCTCCTGCCCCTTCTCATCAGTTTCCCTTGATAGCCCCTCCTCTTCCTGTTCAGAATGGAGCACAGGCTGGAAGCAAGGTAAGATGTCAAACATAAAACGTTTAAAATTAACCAATAACATAAAATTAACATTTGTGTGTAATTAAAGTGACGGTTACTTGTAAGTCTAATCTCTGCTCTCCATCCAGATCATTCAGATCGCTCCCATGCCTGTTGTCCAATCGCAACTACCCTCTGCCGGACAAGTGCAACCTGGGAGCCCGTTCTCTGTTACTATGGCAACTGCTACAGTGGTCGCCCCAGGCTCTACCCCGTCTCAGACGGTGCTGCTACCGCCCCCACCTACAAGGTATAGCAAAAACACGATAGGCACACTTATCCTTACCTAGGAGCATACACTAACCCTCCCTCATACCACTCCTAAAGCACTGCACCACTAAAAAAAGAACCCTGACTTGCTTCTCTGGCTCTGAATGCTGCTTGATATTGTGAATATAACTTTCTCTCCCACAGAATCACTTATGTACAGTCCACTCCTGGGGTTCCCTCTCCTTTGCCATTTGCTCCCCCAACAACAGGCTCCTCCTCTCAGACTGCTTCAGGAACGCCTGGATCGGCTTATGTGCCATCGCCCATGGCAACTTTTGCAGCCATTGCTCATTCAGGACAGACTTTGGTGCAGCCACTGATCGCAGGTCAGTTTACTTCATGAACATTATTTTGATTTTGTTAATCGTGTTTTCCACTTTCAAACACGATTTTTTATTTGATTTTCTAGGTCAGCCATCACTGCTGGCCCCAGCCCAATCTCCCGGTGCCCCTCATGCTCCAGCCATCACTGCCATCTACACTCCCACAAGTGTAAATTTGGCGACTGGGGTGGTGTCCATGGGCACGGTGTCACCCAGTTTTGTGTACCCAGTGTCTAGTCCTTCTAGCCTATCCCCCCACATTCTTCCTAAACACACCACAACAACAACCTCTGTGACATCTGTGACCTCAGAAAGGCAGGGGAACGTGCCATCAAACTCTGAGCGTCAGTCGCACCAGGACCGGAAGCATCCCGACGGCATCTACCCACAGTCCTCTGACAGACAGCCAGAGAAGGTCTCTCTCTCTCAGAGTGAGAAATCGTTCCAGGTCCCCAGTAAAACCAGCAGCTCATCTGCGCCCCCACCAGGCTCATCAGTGCCACTGCAGCCTGGGAGCCCTGCTCCACTCTCTCATTCTGGTATGAGTGTACATGAAGAATCAACAAAAAGAGCTAAAGTTCTTTTCTTAATAGTAAGTGATAGAATCCGTCTTCTCTCTTTCAACAGGGAGTGCTCCTGGGACTCCAAAACTGATCACAGCAAGGCCTCCTCAGAAGGTAAAAGCCACAGTGGCCAACATCCCCGTGGGCAGCTATGATGGAGGAGGGAGAGGAAAAGAGAGAGACAGGGAGAAAGAGAGAGAACGAGAAAAGGATAAAGAGAGTGGGAGTCGATTCACATTTGACATAGACAAAGCAAGTGAGACGAACTCTCCTGCTGCCGTCCCACCTGAGGAGGGGACAGTGGAACGCACCGCCCACCCTGGAGTGGAGGGTGGTGCCACCAGCGGGCTTGGCAAAGAGGCAAACGTCAAAGAGGTTGGGTCCAAACCTGACTGTATTGTCACCAATAAAATGGTTGAATATTAATTGAGTAGTTTTAAAATAACTTTTTGTTAATTTATATGTATTTATTAGTAATTTTGTATTATTTATTAATCATTCTTTGAGATAAAAAAATCTGACATCTGTGAAGCCAGTTGTGATAGAGAATGAGTAAGGCGGCCTTTATGAGTAACTTTGTCACTCTTCTCACTTTTTCAATGACCCAGGCTGAATGGAAGGACTCCCGCCCTTCCTCTCCGTTACCTCCTCCCTCTGGATCAGATTCTGCCCCACCTCAACCTCCCAGTGATAACGACGCACCACCCACTAAAAAAGTCAAGGCCCGCCCTCCACCACTTAAACGGCCATTTGATTCAGTTGACAGGTGTGTTTCATGAAATATGACATTTTTATTGCTTTATCCTTACTCATCTGTACTCATTACAGCATATGTTTGTAGGAATTTATCTCAATGACACGAATCATATTGTGGAGTCTACTAATCTGAGTCTCAGACAACTAGTTTTATGTTGCTAGGTGACCACCAGACCAGCTGTCCTGTCAGTCAAGCATTATAGCACGAGCGCTCTAGTTGCTGTTAACTGTCATATTTTCAGAAACTTTTCAAGCAACTGTAAAGTTCTGTCAGCACATTGGAAGGTCCGCCTCTCCTTTCATTTGATTGGACAATAGGAAATTACGTCAAGCGCTTTTCTGCTCAGAGTTTAGTCAACTTCAGGTGCTCTTCAGGTGCTTAGAGCGCTCTACCAAAAACGTGACGTGCCTGGCGTGCGAAACACTCCCTTCCAACTGAAACAATCAAAAAACGCGTTCTGTCTCCTTAGTATTGATTTTGACTTTCTAGTATTAGAATTGTTTTTTAGTATTGCTTTAATGACAGCATGCTCTCAATCTTCAAAAAAAAATATTTTTTCCAATTAGTATTTGAAAATATTTCAATAAAAATCTTGTGGTCCTTTTAGAATCAAGTAATCACACATCTTGTACAAAAATTTGGTGTTACATTTGGTGACCTTGACAAAATAATGCAATAAGTTATTTCTTTCTTCATTTTATATAATAAGATGTTAGACAAAAATCCTATATATACGTTTAAGTCCTAGATATTAAGTGTGGTTTCATGTTTACAGGGTCCTGTCAGACGTGTACTTTGAGGAGCGCTTTGCAGAGCTGCCTGAGTTCCGGCCAGAGGAGGTTCTGCCCTCTCCGACCCTGCAGAGTCTCGCAACCTCCCCGCGTGCCATATTGGGCAGCTACCGCAGAAAGAGAAAAAACTCAACCGGTGAGAGTAAAATTCAGTATAATGTATATGTTAAATAAAACAAAATAAAGTCCTGTCTTGTGTGTATCAAAATAAAAAAATTAACAAACCCTCAATCCTACTGTATGCAGACCTGGACTCATCCACAGAAGATCCTATCTCTCCTAAAAGGAAAAGCCGTCGCAGATCCAGCTGCAGTTCAGAGCCCAGCACACCTAAAAGTGCTGCTAAGTGTGAGGGGGACATTTTCACCTTTGAAAGGCCAGGTAATGTATTGTCCCCATCAAAACCTTTTTAAATGATTATCTTATTGGTTGTCCCAACCTTCTCTTTCTCTCTGGTGCAGATGAAGAGGATATGCTGGGGGAGCTAGAGTTTGATAAGGTGCCGTACTCCTCCCTTAGGAGGACTCTTGATCAAAGGAGAGCTCTTGTCATGCAGTTATTTCAAGAGCATGGATTCTTCCCCTCAGGTGATGAATATACTTGTGTAGCAGTGTAACTCGCACACAGTAGAATAATGACCTATTAAAAATCATTTTATTAAAAACAAATTGATGTTATGGAACAATAAGATTCATTCGATTAGATCAGTCATGGACCAGATCTGTTTCAAAAAGCCGGAGGAAAGGTAATTACAGTTTATAAAAATATAATTATTAAAACATTTTTGTTCATTAAAATCAAATAATTGAAAGATCTAAATATGTTCTTAACAAACTGAAACTGAATGAATATTAGAAATGTTGAACCATTAAATTCATTAAGGGGGCTTATTTCACGATAACAGCCAGCTGCTTGTACATTATCCCGCTTATTACTCGGTATTTGCCACATGAGAAAAAACTGGACATGAAATATTTTATTAGCTTATTTTTACAGAATGCAGACCTTCCGCGAGGAAATGCCGTTTACTTTTGGTTTTATGGTTAAAAAAAGAACGTTCAAACTTCATGAACAGGCAATGTAAATATAATGTCATTTATGTTATTAAAAGTATTTATATTTAATTTGTCAAAAAAACCTGTCAAAATGATTTGCTGCATCCAGGTTACTGTGTGTTGGTTTTGAGAGGTTGTTATCTGAGAATAACGATCCTGCAAATGTCACGAATTGTCGTGTTAGTTTAGATTTATTTCCAGTTATTACAAACAAATCTAAACTAAAACGACAATTTAAAATGGTAATAAAACCACAGTTAAAATATAAAATACTACAGTGACGCTGGTATTCAAAACATTTCAGGTTACAATGTGAACTGTAAAATTTTGTAAGCTACAAAGTTACTGACGGTTTATGGATTCTTGGTTAAAAGAAGAATAAAAGTCATATATCATGTCTAGGAGCATATTTTATCAGGATTTTCTGTGTGCATAATTCACAAGTAGCAATATTGCATTAACAGTATTATGTAAAGTATGATTAACAGTACTAATGTACAGAGTCCAAGAAACTGAGGTTGTCAAGAAAATAATAAAAGTTAAAAAAATGTTTTTTACATTAGACAATTAGCAGTAAGCTCTCTTTCAGTTTCTTCCTGACTTATGGTTTCTTTCTCCTGCCTCTCTCCCTCTGAATCAACAGCTCAAGCTACTGCTGCGTTCCAGGTGCGATATTCTGACATCTTCCCCACAAAGGTGTGCTTACAGCTCAAGATCCGTGAGGTCCGACAGAAGATCATGCAGACGGCAGCTCCATCAGAATCGACCGCCTCAGACCCCTCTTCATTACCGGGACCTTCCGGGGCAGCGAAGGAGGCCGGCGAAGGAGGAGGGATGGATCCGCTGGAAAAAGAAGCAGAGCGAGATGTTGAGCAGAACAGCCCAGAGGAGCCCAGAAACGCAGGCGATTCACAGGACTCCACCAGATGAGGTTATTGGACCGCTGGAAAGAAAGTTTTGAGACCAGATCTCTCCCATCCATATCTGCATCATTAGCATTCTCGTCTCTGTTATGACCAGTTCTGAAGGACGTAGAGAGAGAAAGCAAGAGCAGACATTTCACGTAAATTGAGCAGAGGGGAGATGCCTCAAAACCGTTTGGGGTGTGGAAACCTATTTCCTCAGTATTTTATGTTACTTAAGAGACCTTAAAGATTTCAAATGACTTATCAATTTAAAGACAATTGCATACGCCGCAGTGCACCGTCTTGAATATACACACTTGAATTTACAGCATAATATTAGTCATTAGGCTTCCTTTGGATTTTGAGGATTGTGGGCTAGTCCCTGTATACCAGTGAAGTCGTGCTGCTGAAGTCTCTAGAAGGCGGGACGCGTGAAGGCACCCAATCCCTTTCAGACCGAGTTGTGTTTTTATGGCCTGATTGGCAGTAGCTTGGCTACAGGTTTTTTAATGGCTCGTGAGTTACTGCCGGTCATTGTGAGGCTGGCCTCCATTGGTCGAAATTAAGAGATAATGAAGACTTTCATATATATTTTATTTTCTTCTGTGGTGTTTAGATTTTTGAGGACTTCATGGATAGCTTTGTTAAGGCACTGAATACCTTTAATGAGGGACTTGTTCTGAACTGTGCGCTGCCATTCGAAAACCTTTCATCCTATGATTGGCTGTTGTGGTTGTCAATCAAACTGGAGTCATTCCAAAGCTTCTGATTGGCTGGCCATGAAGGAAAAAGGTAATGGAAGGGAAGTCAACAGGCACATTATTGCCATTGATTTAAGTTTTTCCATATATTAAGAGATTCCATGTATTTCAACATTTCTTTCCCTGCCTTTTTTATTCAACTTTCATGAGCTGGTGAAGCACGGAGCAAGGAGAATTTACTATAACAATTTTATTAACTTGATTTTCAACATGTAATTCTACAAGTTATGTTATAACATTTCTCATTATTACTGTTCTTATTAATGTTTCGTTATTGTTGTGGATCTGATCCTATATATACTGTATTCCTATTAATATACTCTTTCTTTAGCAGAATCAGAGGGATTGACTGTCCCTTTTATAGGCACTTCCACTACTTTCTTTAACATTATAGTGAATTGTTAACATTTAGGTGTTTTTCTCCCTAACCAGGAAGTCATTACATAGGCTTTTGTTGTCTGACACAACCAAGCTTCTTTCTGGAATACACACATTTCTTAAATGCACCACTTACATTCCTCCCCTTCCTCATTCCTCTCTGTCACTTTATCATTCTTTCCACTATCACTTTCGGCTGTGAGGTGGGACCGAAGGCATCAGTGGTGACCTTCTCCTGCAGCGCTGGTCTTTGTTGTACATTAATACAGAAGAGTCCAAAGACTCGATACCAGAATAAAGAGCATCACTAAAAGAAACAAAGCCAGTGCAGAAAATGACATTGTAAAACAAAAGAGAAATAAATATGATTATAAACTTTTCTTACTGTGTTACTTTGTTTGGCTGATTTACATATCCAAGACTTTATACAGATAAGCTCTACATTTGTAACTATCTCTCATTATACGAATAAATAGATGTTCAAAGTAAAAAAACAGACTATTTTTACTTATAATATAATTGTTCAAGTTAATAGTTTGTGTTTGTGTGTGAATGATGTTCTAATGACCAATCAACAAGGTTCACTTTATATTTTGTGTGCACTTAAACGAACTGTTTGGCTGCTCCATTTAAAAAAATACTTTGCATACTTCATACACCCACTGACTCAAGCTATCGGTTATTCATCAAAGGATGGGTAATGAAAATGTCTTTCTTTGTTCATCTGGCCCAAAATGAAGATCTTTTAAATGTGAGAGGACAATGGACTAGATTGCCACTTGCCAAGCTTAATGGATTATATTATAGTTTGCGTTTACCAAACTCATTCGTAGCCTTCAGAACTCTTTAAATACACTGCACAACTCACGTGGATTCATTTGATTTAATGATGCTTTTGTGTTTTAGAAGTCTTTTGAAGCTTGAGGAGAGGCAATCCCAGACTATCAGCATACTGCAGACTATATAGTGTTGTAAGAACTGCACACCTTCAAAAACCAATCCAAGAGACGAATACAAACTCTTTAAATTTATTAACACCTCAAAGTCATCATACTAATGATAAAAAAATGCTAGAAATAACGTTCAGTGTACGGACAGAGAGGTGTGATACTGTATGAAACACATTTGACCATCGCAGTAATGACCTGTCAAGTGGTTCTTGAGTCCTTAAGCAATCATTTGCCGTTTCTGGTACATCCTAAGAACTGCCGATCAGAATGTTCAATGTTCAAATGTTGGTCGACAGCCATCTTGCCACAGACTGAAATCTCTTCAGTTGTGTGCTCTAGGCTGTCACAATCCACACTATTTCTGCCCACCTCTTGGGAAAAAGAGAAAATATGCATGAAAACGGATCTGAGAGAATCATTCGAGTGGGCGTTTTGTGATACACTTCAATGGAAGTAAATTCAATCATCGTCTCAGACAGGTTACTTCAATCAGTCCTAGCATCACTTCTGATTATCTTTTTCTGTCATCTTCCAGTTTTGAAGATGGTCCCTAAAGGCTGCTAGAATGTTGCATGATGCTTCACTCGTTTCACATTAACTGCATGTTGTCAACAGTGATGGTCTCCATGTTAATGCCGCCCTCCATGGCGGTGTGGTACAGCTCAATGGCCTCTGCCAGGTCTCCACTCGTCTCTATAATGGCTATTGGCTCCCCAAACTCATTACACATAATAGTTGGAGTGCCTTGAGTCTGAAATAGAAACAAAAATCTTAGTTTTACAAATGAACTGTATCTACACACTGCATTTACAGACCTATACTTGCATACATAAGTACCAGCTGCCTACCTGTGTCAGGTTAGATGTCTGTATCTGATAGACTTGGGACTGTCCGAGCTGCATCCCCTGCTGGCAAAGCGCTGGTACTGCCGAAGCAAGATCTATCTCAGAAGCATCCACGACAGCAAAGATTGCTGTATTAGCTTCTGCACCAGCTTCCACATTTTTCTCTGAGTCCTCTTGCTTTTGAGTGCGATTGTGGGTCTTACGATGGTTCCTAAGGTTCGATACGGTCCTGAAAGTCTTTCCGCATTCAGCACAAGCATGCGGCCTCTCGCCGGTGTGTGTTCGCCGGTGTTCTGCCAGATGCATGCTTTGCACAAAGCCTTTGTCACAGAATTCGCAGCGAAACGGTCGCTCGCCCGAATGCGTGCGAAGATGCTCGCGCAGGTGCGTGTTTTGACGAAACCGCTTGTAACAGATGGCGCAGGGATACGGCCGCTCGCCAGTGTGAACTCTTTGATGCAGTGTAACACTTGAGGCAGAAACAAATAGCTTTCCACATACTAGGCAGGGATGGGACTTTCCAGTAGAGGCAGAGCCTCGAGGCCTGCCAGGACCGAGGCCGTGGCTTAGCTGGTGCAAGCGAAGATTTGCAGGTGAGTTGAGGCGCTTGCCACAGATAGGGCAATCCAGATTGGGTCTTACTGTTGAAGTGGTGTGTTGTTGTTCAGCCCCGTCTGTCGATTGCTGCTGACAAGATGCTGCTTGGGAATCTTGAAAGAGGCTGTGTGGGGCTGTTAGGTTGGGATGGTCCTCCAGGCAATGCAGGTCTCGTTGGCGTTTCCGCAAGAACCCTTCAGAACAGTGCGGGCAGGGGTATGGTGCTGGTGACCCCGGGTGGTGAAGAAACCGATGAGCCACCAGTTTAGCAGGACGGATAAACGAGGCAGAGCAGTCTGGACAGGGCAAGGGCTTGGCATTGCCGTGAAGATGCTGACGGTGTTGACGGAGATTGGAAGATTGGCTGAACGCTTTGTGGCAAATGTCACACCTGTACGGACGGACCCCTGTGTGCGTGAGTCCATGGCGGGAAAGATTAGCAAGAGAGGAGAAGGTCTTTCCACACACGCTGCACTGGAACGGACGCTCGCCAGTGTGAGTGCGCAGGTGGTTCCGCAGGTGGATCTGCTTCTTGAAAAGTTTCCCGCAGATGTTGCAATTAAAGCGTCTTTCAGCGGTGTGAGCTGTCCTGCGATGTCGCAACAAGCGGACATGGGAGGAGAATCTTTTTTTACAAGTGGGACACGGGAATTTTAGATCTTCCTCTCCAGCAGGATTCTCCAGCAGGCATTTACTTTCCTGCTTCCCGCTTTTTTCCACATTGCCAGTAGTTGAATGGTTTGGGTCACATGTTTGCATCTTTACTTGATTTTGGGTTTGCTCTGTGTTTGAGAGTTTAGCATGAAGTCCGTTCTCTGATGGCTCCGCAGACGGGGGGACCACAGTAATACCTTCAATGACAACAGGACCCGTTTCATTGGGACCTTTCACAGGAGACGTTGGCAGTTCTTGTCTGTCTTTCTTCCAAGCAGCCTCTCGTTCTCTTGCTCTTTGGATAATGGAGAGGGATGACTGCTTGGCCAGAACAAACTACAAAGGGGAGAAGTTAATCCTGTCAATATGATTCTATTGCCATTCATTTAATTGTTTGCTTATTAATAAAGGAATAGTTCACCCAAAAATAAAAATTCTGACATAATTTGCTAACCTAGTTGTTCCAAATCTGTATACATTTCTTTGTTCAGAAGAACACAGAGAAAGATATTTGGAAGAATGCTTTGACCAACCAGAGTTGGATTTAAAATAAAATGTTTGTTCGGTTGAACACAAAAGAAGATGTGTATAGATATTTTCAAGCAATACTAGGGTAATTTTGAAAAGTCAATAAGGGCCAAGAACTGTTTGGTTACAAGCTTTCTTCCAAAGAGTGTCAACAGATATAAGCATGTTAAATTTAAGACCATTTTAATGTCACTTTATATTAAATTTAAGACCAAACCTGCGATGGACATACAAATTCTAATACATATATATTTCATTTAAAGTCAATATTTCGTTCATAAGGTAAGTAACAATAGCCGTTTATTTTGCGGAGTATATACACATCCAGCCGATTGTAATGTTAACCCTGCTTCGCGTCAGGCCCCTGTGGGGTTTCCTCTGCAATATCAGCGGCTGTACATTAACCATTACATACAATATAAAAACAGTGGAAAAGAACCTTGTAATCTGCAGGAGGCCTTTCACATGCACATTGCTTCCCTCTGTGCCTGTGTGATTCCACCGACCTCGGTGTCCATACAGAGTTTAAGACATCTCCAAAAAACTAAACAGTTTGCCTCGTGGACATTTCCAAGCACGAGAACTCATCGTTCTAGCCATTTTATATTGTTCACTTATATTTGAACAATTTAAACTAGCTAGGATGCCGAAAGCTAGCTGTACTTCAACCTGTGTTCTGTGACCTCAGCTCTCCATGATGACTCAGACACTATCGTGGGTAGAAAAGTCTTAGGTCTGTTCAATGATTTTAAACAGTCATTTGGCCATCTGACGGAAAGATTTTTGCCTAAATCTGACCCAAATATTTAAGAATCTGAATTTAATACTTTTTAAGACTTTTAAAGGCCTTATATTAGGAAAACTGTATTTAAGACTTTTGAGGTGTCTGTCCAAATAACGTTCTCTGTGTTCAACCAACAAAATAAATATATACAGATTTGGTACAACTAGAGAGTGAGTAATTCATGACAGTATTTTTATTTTTGGGTGAACTATTCCTGAAGTAAGTATTCTGTATTCTTCTGCCACACTAACTTTTAGTTTAAACTAGCAACAACTTTTAATGGAGCAAAAAGTTTCAAAGCATCTCCTTCATTAAAACCAACTGTTACCTGAGAGTCTTGCACCACTGGCTCACGGAGTTTGTGAGTGCGGCGATGGTACAGGAATTTGGTCATGTTAGTGAAGGTTTTGGCACAAAACGGGCATCTGTGCAGTGGTTCAGATGTATGAGTTTTCCTAAAATGAGACAAAAATAAGCATTCAGATCTAGATTTTGTGATGAGGAAGAACACAAATCCCAAGAAATTTTGAATGCGTGTCAGTACCTGTGTATCATAAGTGTCATTTCTGTGGTAAAACCATGCCCACAGTCCACACACAGAAAACGTGCCTCACCCGAGTGTGTGCGCATGTGTGTCTGTAGCGACACCAATTTCTTAAACACTTTATCACACTCCGGACACTCGTGAGTTCCTTGCTCATGCACCCGAATGTGTGCCGCAAGCCGATTGGCTGTGGTGAACGTTCTGTTGCACTCCTCACACTGAAGACTGCTGGGAGACGCAGGAGATGTCAGGCCCTGACCATCGGAGCGGGTGGCTTGTGCATACCTCCCTACAGTTACTCTGCCCCCTTTACTGCCCTCTTCTGATCCATTGCTTCTTCTTTCGTCCTCCCGAGCCACAGAGCTGTCTTCATACCCCACCATCACCCCAGTGCCCCCACTCTCCTTGTCCTGGCCTAAGAAGTGCTCCCCCTGGTGTTGAAGAAAATCCTCTGGTGTGCTGAATAGCAGATTACACTCAGAACATTCATAAGGATGGATGATTAAAATTTCCTCTTCTTCCTTCTTTAACGTGTTCACCTGACCCGAAGCCGGAAGAAGGCTCAGAGTGGTCAGGTTGTCCAACCTAATAGGATCAGCATGTAAGAGGGGGGCGAGGAGTTTGGCTTTGCAAAGGGAACTCGAGGCAGTCCCATCAGCAATAGCTTGGGCAGAGCAGAACTGTAGGCGGAGCATAGCGGAGGAGGTGCCAGTTAAGGAAGCGTTTGCCGGAAGTAGCACAGCTCTGGCAGGGGCTGCGGACTCAGATGGAGTTTCTTGATTTCGAAGAGCCTGAAAAGTAACCACAGTTGGTGTAACAGGTGCCACCAAGAATAACAAATTGTGTGGATATCTGTGTAAAGGTGGAACAGACCTGGGCAAGGGTTAGTATCTGGCCTGCCCTTTGCTCATCCAGAACAAGATTCTGCACATTGTGCGACTGAAGCTGAGTGACCGAGCCATCCGGCTGAAGAACAAATTCCTGAATCAGAAAACAAGAGAAATTCAGACACAGCAAAGAAGACCTTCGCAACAGTGTGTTTACGTGTGTGTACTTACAGTTTCAGTACTCAAGGTGCTATGGGTACTGCTTCTGCTATGTGACTGCCTGTGTGCCATCCAAAGTTCAGGTGTGTCAAAGAGAGCCAGGCATTCCAGACACTGGTACTGGATTGGCACTTCCCCACTGGCACCACCCACCTCTGTGACCTCACAGAGCTCTGAAAATAATGCATTAGCTCAATTACAAAAATGTGTTCCCACATGCACAGCACAAGCTTTAAAGCCATGTCAAATCCACACACTCACCCTGCCCTGCCTCCCTCATGTGCAGCTCCTGGTGTGCCAGTAGTTCATCTGGATTCCTGAGGATGGCTCCACACTCCAGACACTGATACTGGCTCTCTCCCGTCTCATAATCTTCATGGCTGGGCAGGACTTCTGTTTCATCCCCTTCGGCTCCAGTGTGGATCTGCTGGTGCACCAGCACGTCTTCCAACGTATTAAAAAGCTGCTGGCACTCACTGCACATATACTGATGCTCTATATACTCCTGGTCACTCATGGTAAAGCAGGCAGGAGGTAATATGCAAAGATGCGGTGCTGTGTGACCATAGGTAGATGTTATGAGGCACAATGACTGAGTTCAGTACACATTACTTTGCCAGATATGAACCTGTAACCTGAAAAAAATACAAATATGTCAGAATACAATAGACACATGTATACCCCCCAAAAATGTAATTGACATGTATTGATTTAGCAGACATTTTATCCAAAGCGACTTACGGAGAGTTCACGGAGCAATAATACAAAAGGTGCTAATACAAAGTTATTAAATTCTGCTTAATTCTTAATTCTGATTGGCTGAGGAACGTTCAAAGCGTGCGCATCTTTTTCTGTCAAACGCACACCTATGAACTAGTTCCAGATCTGTCGACCGAATTACAGTTCGCTATCACTGCGCCAAGTTTAAACAACAGAAAGGTTATAGTGAAGCCTACAGGCCATCGCCGCACACAGCACCCTGCTCTTGATCTGACGTTAATAATGGAAAAGTTTACTGTTATTGTGATCTTGTTTTTTGTAATGCTGATGACACAAACAATACGAGGAATACATCATATTCTTATCACTGGCTTTTCTGTCACGTTACCGCTCATTCACTCACTCTCACACACACACACACACACACACACACACACCCATCACGTAGCCTGCCTCCGAGTCCGTTCGCTCATGGACGCTTGAAATGAGATGCGCAAGAAAGTAGTCCTACCACCAAGAGCATTTACAAGACGATAACATGACAAACGTTGACATTAAACATTTGAACATTGTCCTGTGGTGTGGTAACCGTGGTATAAGCGGAATAATTGACTCCGGTCTGTACAATCCAATGCAGCATTACCCCCTCGGGCTGGTCCACAAACTTTCGAATAATTGAACGGCCCGTCATCAATAATTCCTTACTTGATAATACACATTAAACTAGTCATTTTATAATGCTGGTCATACTGATTTCTCATATTTTAATCTGAAGACTATGAATATATGGGTAGTTGACAAATTAATATACTGTATGTGTGTCCTAGGGTGTGACAGCAAAAACTGTTAATAATATGATATTTTACATGATTCATATTTATAATGCAAAATGGCATAAGAGATATACATCTTCTTTGTTTGTTTTTTCGCACATTAACGGTATATTTTTCACTAACCGTGTTTAAATGATAAAATATTAATAATACACTACAATAATATTAATAATATGTGGTAACAATGATTTTTTGTTGTCTTAATATTATAATAATCTCTCTCTCTCTATGATATATACACTATATATACACTATACTTACTTCAATAGTAACACCACGACAAATAATTTTACCACATACTTTTATACTATGACGTCATTATTAATATTTCTATTTTAGTCCACATTTTTATGTTAATAGGAAATGACAGTGTGCGGGTTTTTTTTGGTTTGCTTTATATGAAGACTGACCCTGACAAAATAAATGTATAAACATACACGGTGCTTACCTTGTGGCGAGCAGTTGGCGGCGCTCTACAGTTTTTGCCAGAGCTGACGGAGCGCACCGCGGTCTCCTGAGCGAGTCACCCCGCTCCACGGCGGTCGTCAGGCGGCGCTCTTCACTTTTCCCCGCAGGTCTAAGAGCGCTGAGAGAGGCCTTCTTTCCCCCAACCGTTTCCGAGCCTTTCTTCGCGCGCTGCAGCAGGGCGATCCCTCGTGCTGCTCTTCTCTGCCCGGCCTAAGCTTTCCCGTGTTTAGAATGCCTTTCTTACCGAAACGAAGCAATAATATTCTGCGCGACCTCCTGTTTGTTTATATATTTTGATATAAATGCGATCATGGACGTGGAATTGCACCGTTTGTCTGGCCTCTGTTCCTGGCTCTGTGCGCGCTACTCCGCCTCAAGGGGGTTCGCATGTGGCTCGAGGAAGCCGGTGATTGGATGAACGGGCTGTCTGTCAAACTAAACGTCTTGATGGACAGCCTAGTGGTTTGATAATACTTATAGAGTTTGGCTTCTATTATATGAAATGTGACTGTGTTAAATATGGCGATGCACTGGATCAGACAATTAAAAAAGATTTTAACGCCTCTTAACAATTTTATCAGTGAGACTGACCCGTTTTTCTCAACATTCTCTTCTCGCATAGACAATCGGATATTTTTTATGTCTGGAGGAAATAACATCAAAACGTTGTTCATTATACCACATTTGTAAACTGAAGTGTCGATAAAAGACTTCTAAAAAATATTCTAGTGATATGATCATAGATTCATACATTTTTCTGTGATTTAATTGACAAGATAGATAATACAAATAAGAAGTAACTTAGAAGTATATTTTTAGATTTGACAACTTCGTATGCACTGTATCTTATGCTATTGAGCTGCTTTTGAATGTGAATAAAATAATAAATGTATACACTGTATTGTATTCTGAGCTTTGCTTTATTTGATTAGACTATAGAGTGAGGTCAAGTTGTACATAGCCAAACCGGCTTCTATTTTAGATTTGTGAAAACCAGATGTGTCATACGTGTGTATCACATTATCTTAAGGGATCTTAACGAAAATGTTACTGTTAAGTTGGCCTATATTCTTGTATCATAAATTAATTTTGATTGAATATTTTATTCAGCAATAAATGCAACGGAGCCTTCGAATCTTGTCATGAATGTTGTTGTACTTCATTACCCAGAAGACACGCGCACAGAGCGTCACTGTGCGTCAGCTCCAGTCGTCCAGCCACACAGGAGAAAGAGGAGGCACTCAGTCAACGATACGATACTTCAGCAATCTTTATTTTGTAACGATTGTTTTAGTTTCAATTGACATATTCAATACGCGTCTGGGCCAGTCTATCAGTACACCAGTACACGTCTACCAGTACCCCCGCTCTGGCACATTTGCAACCCGAAATGAGCGGCAGCGGGCGGCCGAGGACTAGCTCGTTTGCTGAGCCTCCGGTGGTCCCGGGAGCCGCTGCAGCCGCTACTGGAACAGCCGTCGCCGGTGGAAGCTCTTCAGGAAAGACCGGGGGCGCGCAGGCCTCAGGCGGGAGTTCGTCTGGTTTCGGAAACTTAAAGCTGGGCAGTGAGTATCTGTGAATGACATTACACGACAATCACAATAAATGTGATGTTAACATATTAGTAAATGACAAATTGCCGGTCCGTGTAGTATGATCTTCGTTATTTTTTCTCATTCTTTTTCAAAGATCGCTTTAACCTACTTTAGGCGGCTAACAGGCTAGCCGCTAGGCTAACTTGGGCTTGTTTTTGTAGACGGATCAAGGGCTTTGGTTGCGCTAACTACATTAGCTCGACACTCTATCATAGAGATGCGTGCTAAACACATCTGTTTAGAGCAAAATCGGTGAATTGATCGGAACTCTTTAGAAAGCCAAATTAAAATTTTCTGTTAAATAATGCAATTTGTAGTTGCCTAGATGTCCAGGCGCCGTTGAATTTCAAGATGTGCTCGCTTGCTAACAAAGCTCGGTTAGCCCTCGTCAGTTTTGCATCCTCTCACCGTTTGTGTCTTTATTTGACTTCAATCTTTTCATCTGTATGTCTCTGGATGTATTCAGACGCATCTTTAATGTTCTTATCATTACTTCGATGGGGAACCACACTTCCAAGCAAAATAAAGGAAGGCTACGTCGTTTTTAGCTCAGACTCTGTAATTGAAAAACAAACGAAATATTCTAAATCAATACAACATATCATACGGTTAGCGATTTCGATAATCGCATTGATTAGCAAACACACATCCTGTATCCTTATACAAGCCTATTTAAAACACAATTTCTATTGAGAAAATGTTACCTCTATATATGGTTGAAATACTACTTTTAATATGATTGCTTATCTTAAACACAGCAATCACTTCATGTGTTGCTATATAAACGATTCCCATTGATTGTTATCAGTTAATATCAGTGGATTTCCAAAAGCAATGGTGCTGACTGCTTGAGTTCCATGAATTGGTGATGGGTCATAAAAGGATCAGTTATGTCAATGTATGACTGTAACCCACAGAATACAGCAGTCATTTCTGTTTTTGTGCCTCGTATTTAATGGTTTGGTTAATGTTTGCCATCAGTTCAGCATAATAAATAGCTACAACTGAAATGATAATTTTGAGATTTGCCAATTCCTGTTGTATTATTTCTATGTTAGCGCTATGGGTGCCAATCTAAAAAGAAATTCTCCCAATAAATCATTAACCGGTTTCTGTCAGGTGGAGAAATACTGTCTGCTTTAGTCCAGCAGACAATAATATTGCCATATATAAGAATACCATAGTCTTTTTTTTTGGTGAATTTGTCATTCCTTCTCAACATCAATCAATACGGACAGTAATTGACAGACAAATCATGCAGAAATACATTTCTCAGTCTTCTCCACCACCTTTGTTCAAACAACCTGAGGGTGTGTTCCTTGTGACAAGCTTTGCACTGTGTTTCATTGTGTTTTTCATGATCAGTTTATTATGAATATGTCATGGTATGAAACTATTTGGGATGGCTGTTGAATGTGTAAAGAACACAAAGCATTTATTATAAAACAGAAATACTTGTTTCCAATCCATGCTTGATGACTGTAAAACACGAAAGAGCCAGGTAGGCTAGCTGCTAGAGCGTTAAAGTATATGGTCAAACTTACATAAATCCTTCATGAATTTTTGGAAGGCCTTTTTTTTGCGAGTCATTGTTTTGTATCTGTATGAGGATAAAAGCAAGTTAAAAGAGAAAAAAAAACATGATCTGCATTTCTGTAGTGGTTTTCTTATTCCAGTGGTCAGATCTTTCCTTGAAAGGCTCTTACACATCACTTTTGTTTGTTGCACTTGTAGGAGATAGCGGGAAGGTGACGACAGTAGTAGCCACGCCAGGTCAAGGTCCTGACCGCCCTCAGGAGGTCTCATACACAGACATCAAGGTTATCGGAAATGGTTCGTTCGGGGTGGTGTACCAGGCTCGCCTCATTGACAGTCAGGAGATGGTGGCCATAAAGAAGGTGCTTCAGGACAAGAGGTTTAAGGTAAGATGTATGCTCCTCATTCAATATCATGCAAGTCCAAAAAACTGTCAGTACACTGGTTATTTTGTTGATTGCCCAAAAATGTTTGCAATTACTATTCACATTATTAATTGTAAACCTTTCTCATAACTCTGAAATGAAACAAGTTTACTGCATTGTGAGTGTGTAGTAGACGATTGGAAGAACAGATTGCTCTGTTCCACTAATGTAATGTAAAAAAAACACTTACATCGAATGCATCAGAGAGGATAAATGTTTGGTTTTCAGGTTTCGTCTTTGCTTTATTCACACATAATGTCCTTCTCCATAGAACCGTGAGTTACAGATAATGAGGAAGTTGGACCACTGTAATATTGTCAGGCTACGCTACTTCTTTTACTCCAGTGGAGAAAAGGTTTGTGTACTTTCCTCAAATATTTCTTAAATTTGATATGTTTGACATTGCTATAATAATTTGATGAACGCAGTATCTCTGTTAATCTGCAATCGCTTTTCTCTCTCTCCTCAGAAAGATGAAGTGTATCTAAATCTGGTGCTTGATTTTGTACCAGAAACGGTGTACAGGGTGGCACGCCACTTTAACAAGTCCAAGACCACCATCCCCATTATCTATGTCAAAGTAAGTCTGTGTAATGCTGCCTGCCCGCCTTTGCTCTGCTCATAATGTACATGCACAATAACATCTTTCTTTCCTTCCCTGTCTCGCCTGTATCATCCACCCACCCTTCTTTTCTCCCTTCTCTCGCTCACTCTTTCTCAGGTTTATATGTATCAGTTATTTCGCAGTCTGGCGTATATTCATTCCCAAGGTGTCTGTCACCGAGACATCAAGCCACAGAATCTCCTGGTGGACCCAGACACAGCTGTACTCAAACTGTGTGACTTTGGCAGGTGTGTGTCAATCAGTCATTGTACCTGCTGGCATGTATATATAGAAATGTATTTATGTGCGTGATGTAGTATTCTGGCCTCTCAATGTCTGTGCCTATTTGGTGATCACATTTTCCTGCATGCAGCTTTTTTGTGTATGCTTTAGTTAAGCCATGTAGTGGCTCAGGCACAAACTATTGGATTTTGAGTTTGCTCCGACTTCAGTATTGTTGACTGTGTATTTAAGATTTGAGTGATTCGTATCCTAACTTGCTGTTGTGTAACTTTGTGCTGAAGCCCTGAAGTCATGTTTTTCTTCACCTGTACTGGCACTGTCAAGCACCACAAGAAAATACTGTTCCTTGCGAATTGAGTAATATTTAGAAAAGCCATGCATTGTTATTGAGAAATTACGACTTTCTGGGTTTCAAAAATGTTTTCAGTGTAGCTTGTAAGACTGTAAAAGGCTGTTTATTCATCATTCTCTTCCTGGGTAATTTATCGGAAGTGTTCTGTTTGTTTTTACATTATTGTTATATAAATGCTTCAGCAGATGTGCAAGACTGTCTCTGTATGATGTTTTGTTTATCATGCTGGTGATAAATATGTGTGGGTAAATCCACAGTTGTTTGTGTGTCGCATTCATATATGGACCACAACATAATAAAACTTGTATACCTGCATGTGCGTGTGAATCTGTTTGTATTCTTTCCCAGATTCTCTGCAATCCCCCATCTTTTTTTATCTCCACAGTGCTAAGCAGTTAGTTCGTGGGGAGCCCAACGTGTCATACATCTGTTCGCGGTACTACCGTGCCCCTGAACTGATATTTGGAGCCACAGATTACACATCCAACATCGATATCTGGTCAGCTGGCTGCGTATTAGCAGAGCTGCTGCTGGGGCAACCCATATTCCCCGGTGACAGCGGAGTGGACCAGCTAGTGGAGATCATTAAGGTAAGGGAATAATGGATTTGTGTGCATTGCTGTGTTAAGGCATGGGCATAAAGTTTGTGAGAGTTGCAAATCTTTCTGTCCACAGGTTTTGGGGACCCCCACAAGAGAACAGATCAGAGAGATGAACCCCAACTACACAGAGTTTAAATTCCCACAGATCAAAGCACACCCTTGGACAAAGGCAAGTTTTTTTTACTACAAACCTGTGATGGTTAAACGACTAAAGCATCTCTCAGTTGTCATGGGTTTGTTTTGTATCCCCCCCAAAAAAATGTCAGCAGACACTGCTTATATTAATCCACAAAGCTACAGTTGACATGTCATGTTCATTTTGTGTGTGTGTGTTTGTTAGGTGTTTAAGCCGAGAACTCCCCCTGAAGCCATCTCATTGTGCTCTCGTCTGCTGGAGTACACACCGGTGACGCGTCTCTCACCGCTGGAGGCCTGTGCACATGCTTTTTTTGACGAGCTGCGCCAACCAAATGCCCGTCTACCCAACGGACGAGAACTTCCCCAGCTCTTCAACTTTAGCCCTGTGGGTGAGTTGAACTGAGAGAACTGCCACTTCTTTTCAGCTTCAGCCCTCTTTCTGTCTCTGTGTTTTGAAATGCTGGTGTGTAAGATACAGAGTCCGTGTCTCGAAATCCAGCGAGCTTACTTATCTAAACCTGCCTACATGTATCTACAGCCATCTATTACCCATAATTATTTTAAGTAACTGATCTGGAATGTTCTTCATATGCAGCAACTTAATGCCACTATCAAGTGATGTACAAATTGCATAAAATCTGTATCTTTCTACATCAGCGAATGCTTTGAGCTGTGATGTCTGCGTAGGGTGCTGTTTTCTTTGGGTTCATTAGACTTAAAGCTAAAGTCTAATTATTGGTGCTTCTGTAATTGCTTAAATTATAGGAGTCAGTTGCTCCCCATTCAATTCAAAAGCCAAACGCAGCAAATAGATGATAAAACAGCAATTGTTTAAATTAATTCTAACTCTCCTTTACACCATTTACTGAATAAGTAGAACAAATCTCCCTAAGCTGTCTAACATCCTGCACGAGAGTTTTTCCAGCTAACAGAGCCTCGATTTGGGCCACATTATTATTATTATTATTTCAATGCCTGCCACCGATTTCCCTGCATCGATGGTCATCTAGGACATTCAAAAACTCAAATACAGATATGACTCGCTAACCTGTCTGTCTGTCTGTCTGTCTGTTGTTCTGCAGAGCTGTCTATCCAACCACAGTTGAACTCCATTCTCATTCCTCCCCATGCTCGCTCGCAGACAACACCTGCCTCCCACGGTACTGAATCGTGCACATGGTCGCTGTCTTTGATTTACCCTTCATCTGTCAGTCTGATTATTGAATGTACGTTCAGAGATTTTTAACTGTTTGTGCGTGTGTTTTTCCACAGAGGGCAGTGGTTCGGATGGTCCAGCCCAGTCAAGCTCTGCACCGGGACCCTTGAGCAACAACACCTAATTGTTCCCTTGACATAACTGCTATCACACAATGTTATCACCCCTCTCTTCTCACCCCTGCTTTTTCATTCCTCTCTCCTTCTTGCAGCAGCTCCAAACGTCTCTCTTGCGCCCCTCTCTCTCTCCCACACACTCGTCACCTTGCGTTCTGTGTAGTCATCTCTTTTTGCGGATCGAGTGTGGAATGCCCAAATGACATTGGTCATCTGAGGAGGAGATGATGAGGTTGACTAAAATCAGTATGCATCGCAGCTCAAGGCTACAAGTGGGCTGTTTATTGTCATCATGTTCATCTTTAGGTTTGAGGACAGGGAAGGGCTTGTTAGGGCGTCTCTGCCCCCTAGTGGCAGGAAGAGCACCGCACAGTTACTGCTCTTTTTGCCACTTCGATATCATCCATTTGACATTTTAAATGATATCCAGTTTTTGCGCTCATTTGGTCGTTTAAATTTGATTTTGTTCTTAACTTTGAAACGTTTTAGCTTTCTTTGTGTTCTTGGACAAAAGCAAGGACCCTGATGTGTTTTATGAAGAGGTGAGCATGAGATGTCAGTGATTGAATCCAGATGTGCGTCCGCTAGTGTTTTTCTCTTTAAAAGTGCAGACAGACGTATATGAGCTAAAATGAGTGTCTTAATATGTGTGTATGTTTCCTGGTGTTTTAAGTAATCATTGCACACACACTTTTGTGTTTTAATTTCTTTTAAAGAGGTATTTGGATAAACTGAGACAGGGTTGTCTGGGTTTTGTTTTCAGTTTCAGTATAATTACTTGATGCTCACTTTTACATTAGTTTTTTTGGGCATGTACACACACACAGGCAAATTCCTTCAATAGTTGTTTTAGGAATTTATTTTATTACAGTTGTATATTATGAATCTAAACCTGTGTGTGAGTATGTGTTTATATACATTTATTTTCCCATATGTACGGACGTACGTTTTGTGGTTTTAACAGCAAGCACACTCGGTTAGAGCTAGACACACCATAAATCCGGCAAAACACGTAGCAAATGAGACCTTTGCGAATGGAGCTGTTTGTCTTTCACTTCTTCCATCCCTCTCATTGCTAATATGTAAATGCCATGTACCTTTTATTTTGTTATTTTTGTTATGGTTATTCTGATGTCCTTTAGATTTTCCCCCCTAGTGGAGTAGTGCTGGTACGAGCAGACGCCAGCCTTTTTGCTCTCGCTCTTCTCGCCCATTCTTTCACTTTCTCCTGTCCCCTCATCATTCAGCTGTATATAACATTTCATCCAGCCTCTCTATGTGAAGAGAGGAAAACAAAACTGAACAAAAGTTTTTACCTCTTTCTCTTACTCTCTCTCTCCTCACCTGCCCTTCCCCTCCTCATCAGTGTTAATTCTGATCCTTTATTTATTGTATTGCTGTCTGATTCCGATTTTTTTAACAATCTGATGGGGGAGGGGTTTATGTATGTGATCTCATGGGTATAATGTTCATATCTCAGTCTGAAATATCTTCTGATGGAATGTTCTGGAAAGGGCAGGTTCACACTACCACACACAGGCTGCTCGGGCCATCAGTGGAAAAAACGACGAACGGTTAAAAGGAGAGAGAGGGAGAGATAAACAATGTTTTTGTTTGTTGGTATAAATAATAAACTCATTATTAAAGTTATAAAATGTTTCTGTGGGTTAAATTCTTGTTTTTTTAGTGTTGTGAGTGTGACAAAAATGTTCTCTTTAACAACACTATTTCACTTAGATTAATAGTTAGAGTAACATATTACATGGCTATGGTAGATTATTTTGATCTTTTTAAAGATAATATATACTCATGGGTTTAATGCAGAGTTGTAATAGTTTGGTTTTATTAACTGATTAATTAATCAAACTGCTTTCCTGTGGCTCAGTGGTTCGAGCATGGTGCTTGCAATGCCAAGGTCATGGGTTCCATGCTAAGGGATTGCACATAGTCAGAAACATAAAATGTATAGAACAATACGATGTAATTCGCTCTTAGATAAAAGGGTCTGTCAAATGCGTGAATATACTTTAAATTATTATTTTAATTTATCACTTATATTTAGTTTATATTGGTAAATGCATGTGTAATTTTATGATTTTTTATATTCGTTTATTTGTTATAATTGTAGTGCTTTAGACTTATTTCAGTTTATTTCTTTGGGCAACATTTTAATGTTTCTTTAAGTTTTTTCCAATACTTTTTACCTTTCAATATTTTATGTTATTTATCAAAAACGTTTTCAAAGTTTAAACTTACTAATTTGTACGAAATACTAAAAATTTCAATCTGTTTATATTGCTCTTAACGCATTTGCAGCTGTAGTTCATTAGATTAAAATGCCATGTCACTTGTATTATTTACTTGTAATATTTTAGATTATTCATATTTAGCCTGCCCTATAACATAAAATAAGCGATTTTTTTCACTGTCATGCCATACGACACGTTAAACAGTTACATATTAATTTGTCAACTACGCAAATACATGCTAATTAAACTGTATTTTTCTAAATGAAAATGGGGGAATGCAATAGTCCTTCATCTAAAATGTTCTTCAAAAAAAACCTGCTGTTGAACCGCGGTGCCCCAGTAGCGCAATAGTACGCTCGACTAATACGAAATTCTATTGGTGGAGTTCAAAGGTGCTTTGGGCCAATCACGCCGCGTGTTGTTGAGACGTTCCAAATAGCATTTCTGACAGAAACGAAAGAGAAGGCCATTATAGGTAAGTTGTTTATTTTATGCCACTGCTCTAACGTTACTGTAGTTAATGCACGTCTACCTAAGGTGCCTCCCATATATAAACAGCAGAATGTCGGAGTCTCGACTGGGGGAGACATTCATGGTTTACTAACGCGCGAAACCGCCAGACTACCACCGAAGAAGCGCGTGTAACCCTTCTTCGGCGCTTCTCGCTCTTTGCACCTTCAATGTTTAAGTGCAACCGAGCACACGCAGTGGCTGTACTTCCAGCGGTTTTTAAACTAGATTAGCGTAACTCCCTTAACATATCTCATGTGTTTGCCGTTGTTTTGGGAGTTTATACTAGCGCTAGTAGGCCAATAGAGCCTGTTAGCTAGGAAAGGCTGTGGCTGTTGACTTGCGATGTTAGCCTGCCGGGTAACGTTAACTTGTAGCTGATAACTGACACCGACTGTACAGTATGTAAAGACATCATGCTAATAAAGTACTTTGCAGCTGATTGACTAACTGACTGTTCGGTTTGTTTAGGATATAACATACAGGTTTACCAGCAGATGAAGGTACTTAATAGTCATGTACGTTAGTTGTAGTACATTAGTATGTTTATCTGCTGGTGTATGTAACGAATATACATATATAATATTCTATTAAACAGCTTAATTGCGCTGTCATTAAATTATATATTTGTCATTGGTCATGTTGAACTTGACTGACAGTTCTGTGATTTCTCTGACAAATGATGCAGAGTTTGTTTAGTCACAGTTTATACATCGTGTTGCACTCGGCCCCCTCGTTTTAACACTGTAAAGTACATTTCGCCTGCTTTCCGCCACTTACTGAGGTCTGCATTGTGAATCTGCCACACATTATTCACTCTTATTAATGAAATTTAATGTTTTAGTTCTTATATTTAAAGCGTTTTCAAAATTATTGTGATTCTTTTATAGTCCGATTTTTACATAATTCCATTAACAACATTCAAATAGCTTTTTCGGTGTGTTGTATTATCTGGAAACGGCTGGGTTGATGCCTAATAGCTATCTATCTGTCTAATGCTTCAACAATTTTGTTTAATGTATAATGGAAAGTAAATTTTTATACAGACGGTTTCAGTTGTAGGGGCTGTCATTGTTTTGAATCAACAGAAGGCGCTGTTATTGAAGTCACGTGATGATGTTTATTTATGCATTTTTGTTTTTATTATCCATTATAACCTTTGCTCCGTTGTTTTTCTTGTTACACTGTATTATTTGTGTTTTACATAAACTTGTTCTTTTGTGCCTTTGCAGCCATGGAGTCCTCTTCAGTGTATATGTGCTTCCCCTGTTATCGGGAGTTTCCTACACTGGAGGAAGTGCTCGCTCATCAGGTGACCTGCACTGCTGAGAATCCCCAGATGCTGACCAATGAGACGCCTGTCGAGGCGGCGGCCGCAGCTGCAGGTCTTCCACAGGTATAGGCTCACGGCCACGTCACATGACAAACAGTCTCTTTTCCCTAGGGGTTTAGACAAAAGAAAATCATGTTTTATTAATATTCATTCAATAATTGTCCTTTGTGTGTTTTTTCTGTGTTATGACTAAATAGGTCCATTCACATATTCAGTCTAAAATAAAAATCTGTAAAAATGTTTTCTTATGCTCTGATTCCCCTTGAACTCCTAACTATAATTATCCAAAATACACTAAAGAGTTTGAAGAGCAGCTCCCAGTAATCGTGAATAGTGGAGTTAAATGGAAATGGGTAATTTTGAGGATAGGTTTTTTTGGTACAACTCCTAATTTGCCTCTCACCACAGGGGGGAAATGAGGCACTTGAGATTCTGTCTTTCACGCTCTGATGTTGATGTACTTTCTATTCCAGTTGTTATGAAAACAGCCAATACTTTACTGTTTTTATAATGATTGGAGTAGCGCTCTTCAATCTAGTTATTAGTCACAGCTGCAATTTAAGCAAGCTGTAAATCTCCATTAAAACCAAGTGAATCAACTGAGAACATTGCATTGTCACGTACAAAGCCACTTATAGAACTATTACTTCACATTAAAGGTTATAGTTTACAAAAAATCTTATAATACTCGCCCTCAGATTGGTCCAAACCTGTATACATTTCTTTGTTCTGCTAAACATAGAGGAAGACATTTGGAAGAATGTCAGTAACCCAACAGATCTCATCCCCCATTGACTCCTTTAATATTTATTTTCCCTACCATGGGAGTCAATGGGGATGAGATCTGTTTGGTTACTGACAATTTTCCAAATATCTTCCTTTGTGTTCAGCTGAGTAATCCTGAAGGTGAGTAAATAATTGGGTGAACTGTGAACTTACCTTTAAGGTTTTAAGAATACTGTTTCAAATATAATTTTTTATCATTTATTATTTAGTTTTATATATTTTAGTTTAAACTGTTAACTGTATATTGCTAAATAGCAATTTAGCAACTAAATAGCACACACCCTATTTCTCACAAATATTGAATACTGACGTTTAAAAAAAATCTATTTGAAATTCCCGAGGGAACCCGTGCTTGTTCCTGTAATTTTGGACTCTGATATAAAGAGCTTTTTGTCTCTTTGACTTTGTTTTTATATCTCAATTTCTTGTCATCTTGTCCGAACCATCCACACTGATATTAAATGTTGTAATAAGCGCTGTCCATTGGGTTTGTGGCTGTCCTCAGTCAAAGCGCCTGTCCCTCTGAGATGTCTGCTCTGCTCTTTATACGCTCTTATTAAGATGGCTTAAGTGGGTGCTTAGACTATTTAAAAAAGATCACATGGCCAACGTGAACGGTTTATGCCATATTAGTTTAATAGGATGTTGTAGACTGTTATGTCAGATGACTGTAAAGTGAACCACACCACCATGCCCTTGGTAGAAGCTAATTTATTGAGTGTGACGTGAGTTAACGGCTTGAGTGTGTTTTGGCGCTCACTATCGTCACCATTAAAATTAAATTAAAACATTTCTATCCATTAATCACGATTGATGCTAACAGTCATGGAAATTCATTAGTCAGAGGGGAACCCTGAATACAGTTGTACAAAATCAAATATGTTCTCTCCAGGAGAATCGTTTCTGAAAAAAAGATTAACTAATGATTATCATTATAGGAAATGTTTATCTGCTGATTGATGTGGGCATTGACCAACAAACCCTTACAGCTGTTGCTATTATGTGTCTTCAGGTTATTTGTGTTTGTATTCTTACCTCTCACTAGATGGCAGTGCAGTCTGTTTCTGAGATCCAGATGCAGACGACAGTGGATCTGTCTTCTCTACTGGGACAGAAGAAGATTTCTCCTGGTGATGCTCCACGTGTTCTGTACCAGTGTGCCGACTGCGAAGTTCTCTTTGACGCTCTGTCACTCTGGCAACAGCACCGAAAGACGGGCTGTTGCCTCGAGACGGGACCTGGTCCTGGAGAAGTCCAACAAGAATATCAGGAGAGTGGCCAGGAACAACCTGCAGATGGACAGATGGTTGTGAAAGAAGAGCAAGCTGAAGTAAACAATTCCCAACAGTGTGTTGCAATAGGAGAGGTTTCTGAAGGAGTCGCGGAACCTGAGGTCTCCCAGCAGGGATTACCGAGCAACAGTGAACCCAGGGAACCTCCAGAGACCCCAGCACATCAGAACAAAACCTCCGTAGTGCACATGCCCGCAGACCAGAGCCCACCAAGACGCAGACGGCAAAAGAAGGACAAGCCCCCTTCCAACCTGCTCTGCGTGGAGTGCGGCCAGAGCTTTAGTCAGGTTTCAGAGCTTGTGACTCACCGTAGGGTTCAACATAGCTTAAAGGATGCCATCCATTGCTGCACTGTGTGCGGGGAGGGCTTCATCAACACCACGCTGTTCCTCTATCACCGCAAACAGCATCGCACAGAGGTGGAGAACGAACCCAAAGAAGTCCCACCGACCATCCCACAGCTCTCCACAGCCTTCCTGGATGCCTCAGGTGAGGGACTCTTGCTTTTAGCAACGGCCGGCGAAGGACAGAGTCTAATGGAGGTGACCACTCTGGAACAGGCTATAAATGACACCCCTGCTGCACACGTGGAGGTAGAGCTTGACGGTAATGAGATAAGAGGAGAGGAGGTTCTGCAAAGTGAGCAGGAACCTGTTTTTGAAGTCACTATGAAAGAGCAGGGTGGCGAAGTCATGGTGGAGAAGATCATGGAGCTGGTGGAAGAGGGCGCAGGGGTAAATGAGGAAGAAGGATTGGAGGTCGCTGTTCAGATTGAAGGACAGGTTTGTGAAGCAATGGAGTTGGAAAATACAGTCGAGACAGACAAATCTGTGGTTGAAGAGAATGAGGGAGAGGCGGAAAGTAATGCAAAAGAGGAACCTGTGCTGACTTCCTCCTCGGACACTGAAGGACAGAAGTTCCTCTGCCATCAGTGTGGATCCTGTCTTACTAGCGAACAGGAGTTGGCAAATCACCGCAAGGTCGAGCATGGTCTGATCCCGGCGTTGCACACTTGCACGGATTGCGGGGCTGAATTCATGAGCACTACACAGTTCTTGTACCATCGCCGGGAGCATCGCAAGAACCCACTTGCAGGACAATCACCCACTGCTGGGGAAACTTGCAAGCTCTACCCAACTTCAACGGTCTCCTCAATTGCGAAATGCAAGGATGGCATGCTCCCCAAACAACCAGGTCAGACTGAGTGCAACAACACTGATTAGCTGCAATGAATTCCTTAGAGACTTAACTAAGTAGGATATCCTACAGGCTCAGCCATTCCCCAAGATGTGATTCGTGCATTTTAATGATGTTAAAAAGTGAGGCGAGGCGTTTAACTAACTGATAATGGCACTTTGTTATTATGGTTCTTGGCGGTTGAAAGTCAAGGGGCTCAAGTAAAAATTTAAGTAACCATGAGAAAAATACTTTCTTTACTGTAACTTATATTAAATGTAGCAAAATTAATAGTTGTAGAGATGAATAGTTGTCGGTTACCAGGATTAACCAGGACAAAAAATATTTCTTTGGGTGAACTATACAAGGTCGTCATAGAGTGGCCCAGAGGGGTGCACAACACAACAAAATAGCCTGCAGCTTATTATTTGCAGCTTGCTTTGTCCTGCAGTTGGCAGTCGCAAAAGTAATTTAACAATCTGGGGATATAAATTTATGTATTAATTTCCTTCTACATTAACAAAATATTTCTCTTATCAGCAACGGCAGATGCTACCATCGAGGCCCCTGCCCAACTGAGTAGGGACTGGTCTCGCACCGCTCTGCCTCACAAGTGCCCCCATTGCGGGGAGGGCTTCACGCGCCGCAGCCTGTTGCGCGAGCACGTGTCCCAACACACGGGCAAGAAACTCTTCAATTGCAAAGTCTGCAATAAGAGCTTCCCTTCTCCTGCCAGTCTGCTGCGTCACAACCTGACACATGGAGGATCCCGTCTGTACAGCTGCTCCCTCTGCAATAAGAGGTTCTTCCAGTCAACCTCGCTCAAACGCCATATGCTGGTTCACCAGGCGGGAGCCCCGGAAAACAGGGTCAGAGGCAGGAGAAGAGGTAGAATGCTAACCCTGGGCGACGGGCGTCTGCACACCTGTCCTGAGTGCCCAGCCAGCTTTAAGTCTGAGTCCCAACTGATGAGTCACAGGTGGGCATTTGAGCATTCTCCTTGGCTTTTATTTTCATTTATTTGATTTGATTCGTTCAGGCATGGTCACAAGGATGACTGATGTTTTGTTTTACTGTCAGCTGAGATGGAAAGGTACATGCGGTGAGAACTTGTCATGTTGCAATGTCTCTTAGGATTTGTTTGCACTGACGTTTAGCAAGTGTTGACATGTGATCCATTTGTTCAGGAAGTGTATCAATATCCGGCGTAATGTAGTGACGTGAGGTTCAAAATGATACTGAGAGACTTTGTGAAGCAACAGCTGGGAGTAGCTGTCAGTGTGGAAGGAGATGAGGGCAAACTGATAATTTTGCCTCTGCTCACATCTGTCAGAACTCTCGTTGCCACGCTGAACTGACGAGGCGAACAAGAGAACATTCTGACACATGATTTTTGCGCATTCATGCATACACTGTGTCCAAAAACGATGACTCGTACACTCATTCACTATTCATTACGTACTAAAGGTTACAATTCACTAGCATGAGAAAAAAGTGAATGAAAACCAGTGTATTCAGACTCTAGACAATGTAACATGCTTCCTATGACATCCCACATCGAATGAACTCTTTTAAGCTGACCTAAATGCATTTCCACAAACATTCCAAGTATTTTAGGCATTAGAATAAAGGCATTTATAAAACTCTTTCTTAAAGGTTTTTTTGGAGGATCTTTTGACAGATAATATACATATGTCTTCAGAGGTGCATAGATAGACCTTACACAATGAAGCTTTATATTTTTATTACCTTCAAATGAGCTATATCTATCATTGCGTTTCCCCTTACATTGAATTAACAATGTTGTTTCTGCAATAACAAACGGTCAAACTGCTCTACTTTTTCTTTGATTGGTTATTTTCAGTGTGATAGCTGTCGTCTGCATGCCCACTAAAACAGAATATATAGTTCTCTATCACCTGATTTAGGCTCAGATCTGTTCAACAACCAGAACTGCAGGTCTACATAGTTACTGCATTATTCACCATCATAATATTTGTCTGATAATTCAAAACCCTATTCACAAGGGCTTTCATTACTGTATTTCTCCTGCTGTTCAGTTGTGTATAGGAGTAAAACATATCAGTGTTGCATTTGTACAGAGCTGTTATCTCCATATCATCTGCTGAGGTTCTTGTTTTCTTCTTGAGCACTGATACGGCTAATGAAAACAGAATGCAGATAAACTGTTCATTTGTTTATAACTAATAAGCTCATGTTAATTGTCAGTAATTTTATTGGGAAATACACGTTTCCCCAAGTCATTTTAGTGAGGTTACTGGTTTAACATGACACGTTCATGAGAGACTGCGAAGTAAATATGAGCAGTAATTACTGATGTCAGTAATAATTACAGAGGACGCTGGTGATTTTAATCCCATGTGAGTACGCCTTAAAACATGAGAGAGAGGCTGCCACTCACCTGCTCGCATATTTTTAATGAAGAGATGCTGTATTTACAGATGCTTTATAAGTGTTCTCTATGTGAGTGCATGATTAATCCATCTGAGATTGTAGCAAATTTGTATGTAGGGATCGCCTCCGGGATCACAGCTGTTCATATTCACCCTCTTTCTGTTTTCTGCTCTTCCAGGCTTCTACACACCAGCCACCCCTTCCCCTGCGAGGAGTGCGGGGAGGCATTCAAACGCCGCAAGGAGCTGGACCTCCACTCTCTCATCCACCAAGGTCAGTTTGAGCAATCCCACATTTAGCCCTTTGTCCTTTCGGAAACATGCTTACCGTCTTGCACACAGTCCAAAATTAACACTCGCCAAGTACGAAATGCAGATATAAGTTGGCGTTGGTAAGTCAGTAAAATAGCTACTCTCCAGCTGGCTTGTACTAGGAATTACAGAATAAATACGTGCTACAAAATGCAATTGCTGATTTAATCTGATGTAATCAAAGAGATACCGTGTATGAAAAGAACAGCCTACAGAGGAAAAACTAATTGTGTGTTCTTTTGTTAGCACATCCACTGAAATGTGGCAGAAAATTCCTGGCTGTAATCCACTAAAGCAAATTAATGAATTAATTACTTTGGCACAAACGCTTTGGTTTCACTGGCTCATTTATGTAATCACGATTGAAATGATGGCCTTTGCTGTTTGCTGCAAAGTAGCAGCTAAATAATTGATTTGTCACTAGGGCAAAGTAAATATACATTTTGAAAAAGTCAGTAAAAGTTAGTCAGTAAATGTCTCCCCTCCATCGCCGCTGGCAGGTGAGTGGAGTTAATTTTGGAACCTGCGCACAGCACACTCATGCATATGTACACAAACACAGATCTTTATTAAGTGGTCCATTTAGTTTCCCCAGCGTCCACCATCTGCGTTAATGATTGTGTATCAGGCCACACACACACTGACAGAACTGTCAGACGGACGAGCTTTTATTGAACGGCTCAAATAAATCGATGAGGTCAGAGGTCACATCGATCAGGATGGGTTGTGTGTGTATATTGATAAGATCAGCTGCTGATCACTATCACCTCCGATCTGAGCTTCTAGCACAGATCAGTCCAGAGTCGTAGCTCTTCCTCACCAAAACAGAGATTGAAAGGACCCGAATAGATTTTTTTATAGGTGTAAATAAGAGAGAACAGGGTTTGTTAGCAGAAGCTTTTAAAAGCCTGTAAAGGTCAGTGTTGCTGAGTCACAGACAAGCAGTGTGAATGCTTAATAAAACGCTCTGCATCTAAACATCAGCCGCGCAGTCACATCACCCGTGACCCCCATAAAGGGCTGTTTTTGTTTCCGCGCCTGTGCTGTGCGTTCTGTGAAATGTCTGTTTATCAGCGTTCCTCTCTCTGATTAGTTCACCGTAAACAAGTGGCATCTGGCTTTTGTGTATTCGTGTTTGTGTTGCACTCTCTGTTCCCATCTCTCTTGCTAGAGTAGGAACAAACGTGTTGGTTTTTCTCGCTTGATAAGAAGCCAATGATGTGTTTTGTGTGTGTGGATGAATGTGTGCATAAACATGAGTGTCTCCGATGTCCTGTTAATTCATAGCAAGGCAGAGATTGTCTGTATACCTCTCCCTTTCTATTCTTGTAAATAAGTGCATTAGAGATAATGCATAATAATGCAGGGTTGCCAGATCTGTGTAACAAAATCCGCCCTAATGTCCCCAGCACAAATATCAAAACATTTCCAAATATGAGACCGCTGTACCTAAAATAATATGTTTTATAGTCACAGTAATGCATTGTTGTGCACAACATTTCTCACAAACCTTATTTCACCTTACACAACTGACATCCGATGAACAAAATATATTTACCTTTAATAAAAATAAATCAGCCACAACAGTTTAAAAGTAGCTAAATGCTGTGGGATATCTAGAAGTTTAATTACTTTTTAGGATTTCTGCTGAAATGAAAATATTTTATTTGTATTTAATGACCAAAACAAATCCTAGAATAAGTGGCTGACACTTACCCCACTCTCTCCTGTTTCATGCATTTGGGTGTCAAGTATCATGTTCCCAAAACACTGCTATCGATCTTTTTTCTGTAGATAAAGAACCGAAGACGTGTCCTACCTGCGGCTCTCAGTTCCTCAATCAGACAGTGCTGGACACGCACATGCAGCGATGCACTGGAGAGCCCACGGTACGCCGCAGGTATAAGGGACAGGGAAGAGGGAAGGTCGGGGGTCAACTGGAGTGCGATATGTGCGGTCACCGCTGTGTCACACAGGATGGTCTCGACCTGCACCGGCTCTCTCACACGGGTCAGACGCCACTGCGTTGTCCACTTACCCCGTGCAGACGACGATTCGCTTCCAGCTCTGCGTTGGGGGAACATCTTTTGGCGCACTGCCGCGGTGCACTGGGCAAAAGAAACGCCCCGCGCCGTTTCTCCTGTGAGTTCTGTGGGAAGGAGTTTGCCTACGCATCCACCTTCGCTGTTCATATGAGGACGCACACCAACGAACGGCCCTTTGAGGTACAACATTCATAGTTTCTTAATAAATATTATTTTACGCTCATTAAATCAAAACATGATTTCCTTTAGAAATAATTTTTTAAATATTGCATATTGGTGGAATGGCCTGCCTAATAAAGATTTAAATATTCAATCCTTCCTAATTTTCTCCTCTTTTAGTGCTCTCATTGTAGGAAGCGTTTCCGGCAGCTTCCACACCTGCAGGATCACGAGCGCATTCATAGCGGCGAGCGGCCT
The DNA here is from genome assembly GCF_947034865.1 of Barbatula barbatula. NCBI lineage: Eukaryota > Metazoa > Chordata > Actinopteri > Cypriniformes > Nemacheilidae > Barbatula > Barbatula barbatula. Next base: position 12,742,994 of record NC_136775.1, read on the forward strand.
TTCGCATGCTGGGTGTGCGGTAAAAGCTTCAGCGTAGCAGCGAGGCTAACAGAGCACGCCCGCGTGCATAGCGGTGAGCGGCCATACGCCTGCCCTCGCTGCCCCACTGCCTTTCGTTCACGACCCAACCTTGACAAACACATGCGTCTCCACGCCAACGACCCCACTGACCCCAACGCACCAAACGTTCTGGATGATGATGCAGCCGTACAAACTATCCTCTTAGTACAGGAGTCTGCCTCTTCCTCTCCACCCTCTTCCGCATCCGGTGTGCCTGTGGTCCAGGAGGGCATGTTTTTGTCAGAAGATGGCAGCTCATCTGTGGTCTTTCTTCATCCTAACATCGGTATGCCCACCATCACCGTGCCAGGCATTTCAGTGCCCTCTATGACTGTTCCAAACATCTCTGTGGTGGCAGGTCAAGATCTTCCTCATACAATTGAAGTTATCTTAGAGGAAACTGTGTAGAGGGTAAAGTCAGATTAATGCAAGAGGTAGATTCAAGGTTGGAGAGGTGCGAATGTAAATAAAATATGAATCCTAATTTAATTCTGCTTTTTGGGTGGAGTGAAGGCAGATTCAGCATTGCACATGTTTTCTTGAAAGATGGCTCTTTAATGAGTAGGATATATTATTGCCTTTGCAATAATAAATACACAGTGATTCAGCGACTTTAACCTGGAGAAAAGAAAAAGCTAAAACATATGTGTTTTTATATTTAAATTTGCCACTGTATGTACGCTTTGATTTTAGCTTTGATTTCAAGTGTTTTATCTGCCTTGAAAACAAAAGGTAGCCGATAAGTTGTGGTGTTTAATTTTAATAAAAAGCTTGAGCCTGTTGGGTTGGTACTGATTGCTTTGACTTAACAGTTTTTTGAAAATGGTTTGGCTTTTGTAAATCTAGGTTACTGCTTAAAGAAGTCTTTCCCGCCCTTACAAATTTAACAGGACATTGTGCCTTTTTGACTTATGCAAAGACCCATTGTTCTGATTTTACTATGGGTAATGCCAAGATCGCACTAGACTTTTGTCTAATTTTACACATCATAAATTCCAATGTGCTCACAGTTATTATTACTTTTGTTATTTTAAAGCTGTTTCGTACAAAGTGGGATTGCACAATACTTGTATTTTCTGCGTTTCCCTTTACGTACATTAAGCATTTGGCAGACGCTTTTATCCAAAGCGAATTACATTGCATTATCCTATACATTTTACATTGGTATCTGCAATCCCCTGGGATCGAACCTACAACCATGCGTTGTTAACGCAATGCTTTTAACGCAATGCTCTTACCACTGAGCTACAGGAAAGCTGAAAACCTAAAAAAGTTTAGAGTTCACAAAATTGACCTTTGAAATGCATCAACATGTACTTTTTTGCATGACTGTGCAGTTCCCATCTGCTGCGCATGCATGCGTATAAATGGATGGATGTACTTCGTACTTAGTCGGCACCATTTTATTACAACCCCTAAGATATTTACTAACCACTTCTATTATAGTCATTTTATTACAACCATATATTGTGATATCACACTAGTCGTGTTTCATTGCATGACCCCTTTAGACAAAAAAATTATGTGATCTTTTGTTCTGACATTAAAAGCTTTTCAGTGAACTCAAGACATAAATAAATGATCTTTCAGATTTAGGTGTAAGTGATGACTGCAGTGGAACCAGACCCTACAAATCTCCCAATGAATTTTCAAAACTTGAATTGGGTTTAAGTTGAGCTCCATTATCTCTGTTCATTGGGAGATACAAAGAGAAATGGGTCATTACTGGACTTCATACTGTTAGCCTGCGCTCGGCTCTTGCTCTCTATTTGCTCAGGTCCCATTCAACTCCTCCCCCACACGGCTACTACATCATTATGATTAGTCCCATAGATGATAGACATTGATAGCAAAACACCAACCCTGCACTAAATTCCCAAACAATCACACAATCATATCTTCCCCAGCTCATTAATTTACAGACTTTGACTAGCAATTACTGTGTGACCTTCATGTAAATGGACAATTTGAGATGCACCAAGGGTTTTCCTTGTAGCTGTTGAGCTGCTTTGGGAGACAAATAAACGAGAAAATCAGTACACGATTGTGATCGATTCTACCTTCATTTTTGACATCTTAATTGTCTCTTGAGACCCTGCGTTATGTTATGAAAAAACATTATCAAATAAATTCTAGCAATATATGGTAAGTGCAGCTGTCACGATGTGATTATTTCTCTACAAGACTTTTGTGGTCAATATTTTTACAATAATGATATTATTATGATGTCTTTTAATGATTTTAAAAGGAAATAAATGATGCTATTAGTTAAATTAATCAAAAATATTGTTTTTGAGAGAAAGTTCACTCACACATAACAATTCCGTCAACATTTACTTTCAAATATGTATAAATTTCTTTCTTGTGATGAAGTCAGAAAGATATTTGGAAGAATGCTTGTAACCAAACAGTTCTTGGCCACCATTGACTACATTAGTAGGGATAATTATAATGGCATTAGTTTGGAAGTGCCCAAGAACTATTTGCTTTCCTATATTCTTTAAAATATATTTTGTGTTCAACAAACAAGGACATTTATACAGATGTGGAACAACTTGAGAGAGAGTAAATGATGGCAGAATTTTTATTTTTGGATGAACTATTCCAAGTTCTGAATAATTACAATATTATGATATGTGTAGAACTAACATGATATAGTTAAAAATCATGTTTTATAATGTCACTGTTATTGACAATCACTGTATGTTGTGGCACACCAAATTGTTTCCAATTCAGATGTCTAATAAATGAAAATGTTAGGTTGGTTTTTAAAATGTGTCCAAAGCCAATTGTTTGCTGGGTTGTTTCCTAACCATTGGTTAAAACAACTCACATAAGTTAATTTAAACCCAGTGGTTGGTTTTGCCCATATTTTAGTTTTGGATTTTTCATGCAGAGACAAGTTTTTCTTAAAAATATATGTGGGGTGAATTCAGGTTGATATGGACATTTATCTTGGAGTCAAAAAGTTTCCCTATCAGCTAGTATTCGCACGTCGTCTTGTTTCTTCATTTCTAAAAACTTGCTGTTATTTCCCTCACAGTGTGTTTGTATAGCATTTTTATTTGTAAAGCTGCTTTGAATCCATGTGTAATTATATACACATACATTGTTCAGTTTTTAAGACAAAAACACAGTTTTCCTTTAGGACAAAAACAGTGGTCACCTTTATTCTTCCCTGCAGAGTTTTCTTTTTAAACCTTGTTCATTCTATAAATATCTGCTCACGAGGAAAAGCCATGAGGCTGAATATTCAGCGATGGGCTGAAACCTGACCTTACAATATACCAGTGAGTACAAACAGTGCCCTGAGTGACGATATAACACACATCTGACCATCATTCCATTTCATCTTCCCATCTCCAAGCTATTACCTTATACAAGCATTCAAACACCAAAAATCTCATCAAACCATAACTTTTGTAATTCACTATGTATTGTGTTTCTGTGTGGTGTGTGTGAGTCCTTACGGATATCCTTTATTTTCCTCCCCTCTCTGCGTCCGTCTCTCTTTGCTGAGGTAGCTGTACCTACTATGACTTTGACAGAGTGTTCCCCTTGTGTGTTGCCCCTCTGTGTATGTGTGTGTGCTATATCCGTACCGCAGTGTGTGTGTGTGTGGAGAGGACATTGCTGCAGTATACATTCATAGTAGGCTTATTATTATTATGAGCTTGTTTGTGTGTAGAAATTATGCCTTGGCCTACATGTTTGTTTGGAAAAGAGATGGATTACACATGCCGATGGAGTTGTGTGTATCATTCATGCTCGTGTGTATTTTTGAAATTGGACTATGTGTGTACAGCGTCCTGTTAAAAGGTTTGTTTCTCCGGTCCAGTCGGGTCTATTTGTCTCCCATTCTCTCGCAAGCACGTTCTCTGTCTGCCGGCCCCTCACGTTTCACTGTTACACCATCTCGCTCGCCGGTTCCCCCTCTGCCCCCCATTTATTGTCGAGGTTGTGTGACTGGAATACTGAGTAGCTAATCATTATTCCAGCAGTGAGGCACGGTGCACAGGATGAATGTCAATGCTCTCTCTCCCACTCTTTCTCTCTTTTCCCATTCCCTCTTTTTCCCTATCCCTACCATGCTTCCTCATCCCTCTTCATGTTCACTCGATCATTCCTCTTCCTTTCGCTTTTCTGCCCGCCTTTCCGCCTCTGTCCCACCTTCCCCTCCCATCCAGTAGCTCCCTCTCTCGCGCTCTCTCTCTCAGCCTTGTACCCTTGGGTTTCTGGTTGTCTTTGTAAAGAATAACAAGGAAGTCCTATGGAAATGAGGGTTAGCTGTATGAATTTGTCACCGGTTACAGGTATACAACGTAGGGTTTAAAATATCCATCATGTCAAGGCAAGATGCGTATTGAAGATTTCAAAGGAGACGTGCGTTGTTGCGGCTGAAGAGCAGAGGAGAGGTGGAGAGATAGCTGTTGAATGCATATTTAGCCATTTCAGGGAAAGGCAGAGCGATGACTCTCCTGTGTGTAGACAAACAGGGCTGCAGTGATGGGAACTCCTGCTTAACAACAGGTGCACATGACAACCCTTAAAGTGATAGTTCAACCCAAATAAAAGAATATCTGTCGTCTTTTATTTACCCTCATGTCATTCAAAACCTGTATGTGAGTATTTATTCTGTTGAACACAAAAGAAGATATTTTGAGAAATGTCTCAGTGGTCTATACAATGGGTGCCAATGGGGGTTCGGTTACGGTTACCAACATTCTTCAGAAATATATTGTGTTCTGCAGGAGAAAGAAAGCCATACAGGTTTGAAATGACAAGAGTGCAAGTAAATGATAAATATTTAAAAAAAAACACATAGCACACAGGGAACGTTGTAAAATATGCGTGGCAGATAATTATGTGTAGCCTATACTTGTGTCAGAACTGTCATTTGAGTACCTCTAAATCAAGAGATTCATAATAAATAAGAGAAAAAATTTAAAATGATAATTTTTGGGTGAACTTAAATTCTGTCATCATTTACTCACCCTCTGGTCATTTCAAACCTGTATAACTTTCTTCTGTAGAACACCCATTCACCTTTTTTTTCAGGTTTTGTGTCCATACAATAGAGGTGAATGGGTGCCGGTGCTGTTCGGTTGAACTATCCTTTTAACTTAACAATATAAATGTAAAATGTTAAACTATTGTATTTGTTAAGTTAACTGAAATCACATTGCTCTTAAAAACAAGTTTACTGAAATCGTATTAACCCTTAAACACAAGTTTACTGATATCACAAAGCCCCTATAAATGCAGTTATTTAATTCCGCTTTGCAAGTATGCTGGTTTGAAAAGAATACATTGAATATAACACAAACCTGTTGTGCTTTTCTTCTCCATCATGCTGTGTGTGTCAGCTGGACAACCTGTAGGACCCTGTTCTGTATATTACAAAATATACATTGTGCTACTAGTATGTGTCCGCACTGTGATGAACGAGTGTCTTCAAAGCACGTCAAAAAATCTGTTTGTGTTTTTTTAATCTGAGAAGATGGTAATCTCAGCGGTGAGGGCTAATATTGGTCTTTGAAAAATGAGGAGAGAGAGAGGAGAAAAAGGGGTGTTAGAAGGAGTAGAGAGAGAGAGAGAGAGAGAGAGACAAGGAACTGATTGGATTGGAAGGAGAGCAGAGGAGGTATGGGGATACAATGAGCTAAGCGAGCGAGAGAGAGAGAGAGCACATGAGGAGGGGAGGGGGTCTGGAGTCAGTGAATGCAGTTTGTTCTGCTGTGCTTTGGAATTACAGCTATGAACATTGTGAGGTACTTAAAACAGAAACCGAAGCAAAGAAGGAAAGATCTGAGGGTGGAAAAGAAAGATTGCATAGCCTCTTGATACTCGACGGTCAAGATCGCGTGAGCGTGCGAGGAGGAAACGCAGGAGGAGAAGAGGAGGCGCACAGAAGGGACTTTACCAGATCTACTCATCTTCAATTCCTGAGATTAGCCTCTGGCCCCCCATCATTGGGGTCATCATTGGAACTGCGTCTCAGGGTGTGTATTTGTGTCTGTGACACATATTCCATTATTTGCTCCATTCATGCTTAATGAACAATGAACCATGCTATTGTGCAGCGATGTCTTGCCTTTGAAACACTGTTTCTGAAAGAGTATGCCTTTGACAGACTGTTTGTGTGTGTGTGTGTGTGTGTGTGTGTGTGTGTGTGTGTGTTGCCGGTGTGTGATTGGTATTCTGTAGACAGTGCACGGTGCTCCAAACAGGCTCTGTTCAGAATGGCTCCACAGAGCAGGGATTGTGTTAACCTGAGGAGGACCATTCTCACACAAGGGTGAGTTTTCAACAGCCTCTCTCTCTTTCTCTCTCGTGCCGTTGGTTTTTCCTCTAACCTCCTATCTAGTTTTATTGGCTTTATCTCTCCATCCGACGTCCGTTGCTATCGCTCTGGATACATTTCTAATTTGCTATTTCATTAGACTTCAGTGCACCAGTGAGATTTTCTCCTCTGTGTTTCTTGATCTCCCCGTTTTTTATTCTCCCTCCATCCTTTAGCCTGAGTCACAGCGTTGGCTGTCTTCTGACACGTTTTGAAAAAACGTGTTAGTACTAGTTTTCGAATTCTCTGCTCCTCCTTGTATTGAAGGCTGAAATATTTCCTGTTGTGCACGTTTTGGCACCGGTGCGGTGTTTGCATGTGTCTGTTTGAGTGTGTTATGTGTGTGGTGGGCACTGTTGCTCAGTGTTAACAGTCAGATCCGGCTCAGAGATCTCTCACATTCAGCTGTGGAACATTTTTTGAGCTTGTGTGTGTACGTTAATCTTGTTTCGCCTACGTTGTGGGAAGCAAATGTGTGCCAACCATCCTTGGAGGAAAACTGCTTCGTAACCACTTACTAAATATGGCTTTTAATGAAAATAAAAAAAGTCCAAAAGGTTGCTGTCAAGGATAAATTCAGAGCTGTGGGATAAAATGTATCATTAGCTCAATGTTATAGCAATAGATACTCTAAAACAGCATGATGGAAAACAAACGTGTGTATGTGTGGTGGGCACTGTTGCTCAGTGTTAACAGTCAGTTCTACCCTCCGTGTTTTCTCCACTTGTGTGTGTGTCAAGAGAACATGGCAGCGCCTCAGATGTGGATTTCTCACATCACATCGATCCAAAATTCGGACCAGTTGTCTCTGTGTCTTCCCACCCGACTTGCACCAGCACCCACGCTCACCCCAGATCTCACCTGCTCACTCTCACACAAGTGATAGTGTGCTAACATGCTAAATGCTCCCGTGGGATCGCACGCGCGTGTGTGCGGTTGACACTATGAGCGTATTGATCGCCAACGGTTGGAGAGCTTGGAAAGGTCACAGTTCGGGCCTGGTCATTTTTTACTGCCCATCCTTAGCCGCATCCCACCCCCACAACCTTATTACTGTGTTTCACAGTTTGTGAGTCAGAGAGTCTCTAGGCCTGTGTGCATGTGTGTGTATAAAGAATGACTTGTCTGTGTTTGGAGAGCGAACGAGAGAGCTGGAGGGATGAGAGGAAGGCTGGTCAGAGGAACAAGAGTATAGAAATGCAGAAGAAAACGGATTTGAGTGAGTTGCTATCCAGAACGACGTAATATCACTGTGTTTCTCTCTCTGTAAGTGTCTCTTTTATTAAGAATTTTCTTATACAAGATAATTTTGTTTATTTTGTTAGTAGCACTTGGACGCAAAGGTCATGGGTTTGATTGTCATGCAACGCAAGCAAAGAGAAAACCAACACTGAATGGACTCACATGAAAGCATCTGCCAAATGCTTGATGTAAATATTATAAGTTAGCAAAGCATTTATATAAAAAGTGCAAAAAAAATAAAGTCACCACCAGTGGGCTGTTTCGGATGGATGCTTGGCTGTTTAGTGTGTTGCTAGGCATTCTGTGTGGTTGCTAGGGTGTTGCTGTGTAATTCCTCTGATGTTCTGGGTGGTAAAAATGGTTCACCTTAACAGAAATTAACCATGTTTTTTTGCGTGGTTAAAGTGTAGTTCCCATGGTTTTTTGGTACATTGATTACTGTTGGTCAAATCACAGTTTTACCATAGTGACAACGCTGTAAAAAAGTTACTGTAATTTCAGCTGCCTTACATTTTTTAATTGAGTCAAATTAGCTGTTCAATCTCAGTTCAATAAAATTTAAGTTTAATTGACTCATAAACCTTAAAACATTTATTGAAGCAGTTTTTTTACATTGTTTACATTGTTTTAACTATGTTTTTTTCGTGGTTTTCAAAAGCATGGTTATTGTATGCTAACCAAGATTTTACTACAGATACCATGTTTTTTTGGGTTAAACTAGTTTTTTAACCGTGGTTATTATCATAAGGGATATATTCTACTCACTACAAACGGCTTGGGTTCATCCTCCAATGTAAATATGCGGGATTTATTACCAGCTGAAAATCATTAAGTCTCTTGGAAAATGAACAACAAGCCACACAATGTAAAGTATTATTCATGTCCATAGCCAATGGTGTGGGATGAGATGCGCATCACAATTAAATATTTGCCCATGTTAACTATAAGCAGGGACCATGTTGCTTGCCAATAATATTGCCAACAATAACAATATACAAAACATCATAAAATAACACACAATCATATAAAATAGAATAAGAAAAACTTTCATGAAATCAAGCGTACAGTATAGCATTAGTTCTGGCAGGTCACGTGAGTCAAGCCCGCATCAGCTGATCCTCTTCTTCCTATAGAAATATGTTGCAATCACAGCTTCCATTTAAGTTTTATTCAGCTAACAGCAGCTTATTGTGTTGCTCAGGAGCAAATTACCCTCCTCCATCCCCAGCTCCACTTCACATTTTCAATTGGGACTCGACTGTTGTTATTCCTTTTTACAGTCTCAATTACTTTACATTATTCGTTATACTTAAATGTCATTAAGAAATAATGGCATCTGCTTGTTCAGTTAACCCTAAGGGGGTTATCGCTGCATTTTTTTGTTCATAACAGAACCATACCGCCAATCAAATATGTATGCTAATTGTCAATCATTTTTAACGGGAGTGAACCTGACAGAAATAAACGTTCAACAAGACATTAATGTACATAAAAATGTTTATATTGTACAGAATATAGCAGTAATTGGTTCATATGAATTTTGCTGTTACAGATGCATAACTCCCCCAGATGTTTTTCGGTCTCTTCACCTCTCTATATCTGCCAATCACTATATCTTGCTCTTTCACTACACCACTCTATATCTCTCAATGTTTTTCTCACTCTGTTTATACACCTTTCAATATCTCTATTACTGTTTCACTTTCTGTAGATCTCACTCTGTCTCTGCCCTGCTCTATATCTGCTTAAGTCTTTTATTCATATCCCACATTGTTTCAGAGCATCTATGCAGAACATCATACTGTACTGTCTTAATTGTCTGAGAGTCCCTGTTGAGTAAATTAGCAAAACTTCCTTAATGCCTTAATGTTTTTGTCTTCAGACCCGCAGTGAGCAAGCCAAGGGCATATATATCTTTATCTCACTCTGTCTCCCTTTTCAATTAGGATTCAAGTGCTCTTCAAAGTGCATTTGCATTCCCAAAGCATTTACATACAATATACAAATAAAGCAGTCAAAACAACTTTAATCAGTAATGAATACAAAAATTATTTTCAGAAAGATAAACGGATGATGTTTTTAACAACAAAAGCCAAGGAGAGCAAAAGTAGAAATGTGATGCGGTTTGTTCATTAATGTCCCTCATGTTGTGACAGGAATACAGCAGTCTGCTTATTTCACAATAAGAATTTGGCATTGTGTCAAATGTTTCATTTAATAATTACACTTTTCCCAGATTTGCTATTTTGTTTCTTTTGTTTTGATCACACCGTGGACCCATTCTCTTCCTGTGGTAGCCATGTTTTTGTCTGCCTGTTTCTGTGGTAAGCTTGTGTCCATTGAGTGAAAGTGTTTGGTCTACTATCGTTGAAATAGGGGTCAGCTGATGTTTTGCAAGGCTTTGTGTGATTTAGTGAAATAGTGGTGTTTTACATCATTGCAAAAAAGAGCGATTTAAATATTTCCTGCAACAAAATTATGAATGTTACAGGGAGTTGTTGTTAAAGAGACAGTTATCCGAAAATGAAAATTCTGTCATCATTGACTCACCCTCGAGTCATTTCAAATCGGTGTAAATTTCTTTGTTCTGATGACCAAAGACAAAGATATTTGGAAGAATGCTGAACCTAACCAAACAGTTCTTGGCCACCATTGACCATCATAGTAGGGACAATTACAATGGTAGTCCAAAGTGCCTCAGAATTGTTTGCTTCCCAACATTCTTCAAAATATCTTCTTTTGTGTTCAACAGAACAAAGACATTTATACATGATTTGGAACAACTTGATGGGTGAGGGTGAGTGATGATGACAGAAATGTAATTTTTGGGTGAACCGTTCCTTTAATGGCGTAGAAGGCCCTGCGATCTTTATTTCTCAGTTCAATCACTGTTGATGTGATATATTATTATAATATTTCTTATATGAACATGTGTTGTGTTCTCTGGTATCTTGATCTTTTCTAGAAAGTAATTTCTATATCTCTATAGAAGGTGTCTCTACACCTCTCTCCCACTGTTTCTCCCACTGTTGCTTTTTGTCAAACCGAACATGTATTTTAAAGACGGTCCTTTTTAATGTCCCATTGTCCCTGTCCTCATCTCACATCAGTCTTTTTTTCTCCCCTCACCCTGCTCCTCCCTGTTCATTTCGGTTCAGCTGATGAGAGAGGCACCCTCATTATCAAAGCATGACACGGAAAATTGTATGGAAATAAGAACCGTGATAGGAGAGCTCCACCTCTGAGATTCACCTTTAATTACCTGCTCCTGTCATATTTATAGAACAGTCCATTTGAGCCCAGAGGGTGACAACAGATGAGCTCTCTTTATGTGACATTACCAGCCACAATTAGTCAATCAGACCATGGGCGGTCCACCAGTACATGTCGGGCTAATGTAGATTCATGTCCCGTTTTTAGTTTTCATTGCTTTTTGATTGTACAGTTTTCAAGCTAAAAAGATACACTATTCGCTTTAACTTAAATTATTTTCAAGTTAATAATATTACGTTATATTTGTATGATTTTACATTATACTAGGCAATTTATTGGTACCAAGCAGTTTAACTTTCATTAAGTATCGAAAATAACAACAACAATACAGTGACATGCATATTCCATGTTTTTTTATTAATTGCTCCTAACTGTCGTTCAGCTATTAGTATTAATTCTCATTAGTCATTGAATGTTTGGTAAACACTGCAAATGTAATGAAGGCGGCAGACACAGACGAGCACCTTTAATTTAACCCAGCAGAGCGCCACTAAAAACTGGCTCACTCACAGATCATTATTGCAAGTCACTTCAAGTTCATTTAGATTCGGATGTATGCAAAATTGGTGATGTCGGTGTGGCTTATTGGTTTACTTTTTAATTACTCTGCCTGTTCCTACTGGTTTGTATTCGATTCAGAGTGATTCTGGATTGGTTTCTAATACAAGAAATATCTCATCAGACACTCACATTTCGTAACATTTGTTTTTTGTCATAAACAAGTCTTATATAATTTACAATGCACCTACATACTGTACATTTATAGGTGCCACAATAAATTGATAGTGGCAATAAAAAAGCGTACGACCATTATAATCAAAGCATGACACAGAAAATTATATGGAAATAAGGATTGTATTATAAGCGCTTTAGGGATATATACAGTGTATTCATTAACATTTACATTGTCATTTAGCAAAGGTTTTTATCCAAAGCGACTTACAAAGAGTTCAGGGAGTATTATTCATCTTGCAAGATAAATTCATCAATTTATTCATTCAAAATATTCTTCATGCAAAGTGGTCTACATATATATATATATATATATATATGTGTGTGTGTGTGTGGTCTATAAATATAAATATATATATATATATATATAACATATTAGATGTATGAGAAGTTAATTTGAACAACGGATCAACAGATCAGTTTGGTTAATAATAATAATAGGAATCCACAATAATAAACATGATTTTAGACATTTGTAAATGTAAACATGAAATTAGATTTTTTTTTCTTCTAAATTAACTCTTCATATATTCATTAGTAATATAGAAATAGTGCCACAATCTATTACTATAGTGTTGATGCTACACACATGAATATATAGTAATTTATTCATTGCCAATTTCTTATTGACACATGTGGTGTTGTTAAACTGCCACAGAGGTTGCAAGCTCTGCCTCTCTACTCATACATATACATACATATTTTGAGTACAATTCATTGGCCAAAAAAGAGAAAACACAAAATAAACTAAATTAAAGATAGATTTGACTGAAACTATTATTCTTTAACATTTAATTTCACCTCTGTTGTGAATAACAGAATATTTGCGTAGTGACAGCCTCATTATTGTTCAATTAAACCAGTGCTGTGTTTTGATTTTGATATTGATTATGGTTTCTTGGAATTGTCATATGGCACATTAGTACATTCTTTTAATAGAATTACATTGATTTTATTGAAAGAATATGGTTTTGTACATTAGTGTTATGCGCTGGAGACATGATTCTAATGTAAACACATTAAAGTCACAAGGGAAGTACTATAATAAAATAGCTTTCTTAATTTAAAAGAGATGGTGTTTTCTCGGTCATTGTTATATAGGTCGTTTTCATACAAAATAAAAATATATCTTCCTGATAGTATAATGGTTGAGATGTCAGTTGTGATTGTTTGCATGTGTTTTACAGTAAATATTTCACATAAAGCACCATTAATCCTTAATATTTCTCTTTTCCTAAGGTCTTAAGCGACTCAAGGACACGAGACTGAGCAGATGAGGAAATTTCCTCTGCAGTGTCAGATGTGACCACCCTCCTCTCCCCAGCGTCAGCTGCAGCTCTGTTTGCTTCCCTGGACCCCGGAGCAGACATAACTCGACACACCTCCATACTAGAGGGGCCATTCTGAGGTAGAGAGGGAGGCGTCTGATGTGCCAAAACTCCTTCTTGAACTCCTGAGAGGAGCCGTGGGATTTGAATGGATAGCAGGATTGATGAGAGATTGTGAGCCGCTCTCCACATCTCCACCCTGGCTCCTTAATCAATTCCTCATCTCAGACTCTTGAAGTCCGCTTATGCTGGATGACTTTCTGGTATTAGGCCAAAAAAATCTTACATCGTTCACCATATATTCAACCAGTCTCTCTCCCGTTAAATGTGGCAGGTGTTCTGGACCACGAGGAACGATTTACAGAGAACCAAGAGCAATAACATGTAATATAAAGCGAGGTGGTGCTGAAGAGAAGAGCAGACTTATTTGGGCATTTATGTGCATGTATGAGAGACTCGGAAGGCTGGTACAGCAATGGGTGAGGCCTTGTGCCGAGGGTTGACGGGAAGAGGCAGCTAGACATCGCTGGACGGACATGTGTGTGTGTGGAAGAGTGTATTTGGGTGTGAATGTGTGTGAGAGTTTGTTTGTGTGATTGCCTCTTATAGCTGGCTATTATTGCTGTTCTCTCCTGTGTTTGTGTTGGAGCCGGCAGGTCAACATTATAAGAGAGAGAGGCAGGACGAGAGCCACAGAAACAAATATTTGAGTGACACTTCTGCTTTTTGTCACTGTATTTTTGGCATTGTGTCCGGGTGTACTTTTCTCTCTGAGAGCTTAAGCTTTATAAAAACACACTACTTTTGACCCATCAAAATGGATTATTATAAGAATCACTGCTTGTGAAGGGCTCTCAGATGGATCATAGCTGTGCAGAATTCCTTCTCCGCTGAGACTCTCCACACCACTCCATTTCTGTGACTTTCAACGTGTCATTCTGGGAGACGTCTACAAATCCGTAGGGGACTGCATTCACCGGTTACCACGGCGATTCATGGCACCCCGTTCCTGACAAGGTCTGCTTAATTCGGTGAGTGTTGTTATTTCACTCTGTGTGAGTGTGTGATGATGTTTGCGTGCATGAGTGCGCATTTGGAATGAATCTGTAACAGTTGTTTGGGCCTAAAAGGCTTTAAGCTTGTTTGTTTTGCTGGTCATATAACCTGCTATGCTAGAAGGAGCTTGATGTGAACATGTGTTATTATTTTGCGGATGTTTTTGAGGTGCCCACCTCACTTTGTTGCTGCTCATTAAATGAAATTCCACATGTGTGTTTTCTTGTGTAACCTTCATAGTGTAACTCCCTCTGTCACCTGAAACTGAATAGATACATGACCTTAGACAGCCCAGTGAACTATGAATAACATCACCACACACTCCCACCTTACACACTTCCCACGGTGCTCAGTAGGCCTGAATATCCTCTTCTGAGTAAATGGAGCGCATTTGTGTGGTTTAGTAGGCAGGCATGTAATAGGGCTGTTTGAGCTACATTTGACGTGTGAGAATTTAGCAAAAGTATTGAGTCACCAAAGGTCACCATAAATGAACATTATTTTGTTATTTATTTACGCCTATGTATTCCATACCCACGTGATGGTATTGTTTCTGTGAAACAAATTAGATTTGATTTAGTTTATAGTGAAATGTGATAAAAAATGATGTGAAAAATATACAAGACATAGTTTTGAGGTCTTGCATGAGGGTCTCAAAGGTCTTCATCACATCTTCAAGCCTTATTTTGGCATCATGGTGGTTTAACAGACATGGTCGCTAGACGAACTTACGAAATAAAATAAAGGACTTTTTTGGTTCTAAATACTCAGTTTTTAAAAATGTTCAAAAATCATGTTTTCTTATTGTGCATTCCAATTAATATCAATATAACTGTACAATAAAAACATGAGATAATACAAAATATATATCTCATTTTGGAAGCAAACTCTTCATATATATATAAATTTAGTTATACTGTATATATATTTTAAAAGTTTATTATTAGTTTGGAGGAGAGCATGGTAAAGTTTTGACAAAAGCAAAGATCTGCATCAAATTCTGTAGATGTTAAAGGTCCAACGTGTCATTTTTTGGAGGATCTATTGACAGAAATGCAATATAATATGCATAACTATGTCTTCAGAGGTGTAAAATACCTTACATAACGAAGCATTATGTTTTCATCACCCTAGAATGAGCTATTTCTACACCGCGGGTCCACCTTACATGGAATTCTCAATGTTGTTCCTACAGTATGCCTTATGCCAGCGACTGTGTCTCTGTGTGCTGCCAGTCTCTAGCTACGAGGTCTTTAGAAGGCGTTCCTAGCTTTGGTTGTCCTAAAAACATTTATAAATTCTGCAGTAACAGACTAGAGGCTGCTGAAATGAGTTCTGCTGCTGTACTCCTATTGGTAGTCACTCCCGAAAGTTGCTCATCATTTGCATTGAGTTGATCAAATCTCAACTTTGTTGAGTCTCTAGACACGCCCACTTCCTGCAGGCAACGGTCACTGCTGCTCGTGTCGCTGGATGTCACTAGGCTACCATTGAAATGAATGACATCGCCTCACTTTGTCGCTGGGTGTCGCTTGCGGTCTGACAGGGTGTAAACGGAACATTCTTCCTAACTCGGTCCGGTCAATCACATCTCTCACAACATTCAAAAAACTACTTAAAATCCATCTCTTCTGTGAATACTTGACAGACAAATGAGAAAAAAACCCTCTCTCTTTCTCTCAACAGTTATTGGTCTGGCATTTGTAGTAACTTTGAATCAGCAACTATTGTATTATTGCTCCTGTATGACATATTGCTTATTTCTCCCTGAACTCTCTGTAAGTCGCTTTGGATAAAAGCGTCGGCTAAATGAATAAATGTAAATGTAAGAAAATGAGTGTGCCTTTTGTAATTGAATAGCAGCGATCATCATTTTGTCCTGTCCCCTGCCTTGTGTTTATTGAGAGTAAAGACAGTGTTTTGGCTCCATCAAAACTCTAGACGCCAGTGCATATATATGCATATTTTCTGGCTTTTTAAATATTTTTTATGTTTGGTTGAGATTGCTGGCACATGTACATGGTCTGAATGCACAAAGCAGTTTCTTGTGGATTTCCACACTTCTTTGACATCAGCCTCCACTGTTGCCATGGTACTGGACTATTGTTACTTTCTGTCTCAGCTACGGATATTGGGAGAGGCGTTTGTGTCCAAAAGCATTACGAGAGTTTAGGGCTAGACTTTACGAATGAAACCTTTAACAATAAACTTTCTCAGATTTGTTAAGAAGAGGATACAGCTCCTTTATACCCTCATTCCTCTCTGGTATCAAGCTGCCACTTGTTATTTGTGAGGTCACATTCTTCACACATGGCTCAGTGGATGCTCAGAGATATATAATACGGAGGGGAAATCATGCTGGTCTCATCAGACATCGTACAGATAGAGAAGATGAATGGAAATGATATCGGTTGCCTACTTGGAATAAACAACAAAGCTGTTAGGCTTTAGCGGTCTGCCTTTGAGGGCCTGCCTGAAGGATACATTTCTGTGTAATTGTGCCAAAAAGAAACATATCAGATTCCGTGAGAATATCAGTCAGGAAATAACATGATTTATTTTCGCCCGTCTGGAGAACTTCCTGCAAAGTAATATTCAGTGAAATTGGGAAAGGCCATCTGAGGAAATCAAACTGTGATTGTTGCACAAGAGGACATGAGGTGGGTTCAACAGCAAGGATGAAAAAGCAGCTTTATTATAATGTCAGAGGGATTCCAGGCGGAGCTGGTTTGGCAGCGGTGAATAGAGTGAGGATCACTGGATCTTCAATGAATGGAGCTTAGCCTTGTTTGAGCTTATGTTGGTTCACTTCACTTCTCGTCTCTTCTTCTTTCGTCCTTGTGTCTCATCTTTTCCTCTTCTCGTCTTTTCTTGGTATTTGGTATCTGTTGGTTCTTACAGGTTTGTGTAAAACGGATTTTCCACGTTATTCCGGCATGATTCGAAAAGGTTTCATCTTCTGGGCCTCAAAGGAAGTGAGGAAATCTGTGGTCTCAATATGATCTCAAACTTGCATCGTGCAGAATTGCGTACAATTCACAAGCTCTCAGAATTAAAATTGCAGCATGCAATATTGTGCACTGGATAGAAGGAATTAAATGACCTCACCAAAAGCCAGCATCACAAATATGACATCAGTTCCAGTTCATTGGTCCACTGTCAGCGGGATCGAATGTATTGATCTGAAATAAGAGCATGTCAGGTGTATATGTGTGTGAGTTTGGGTGTGTGCACGAAGGACATTTAAAAACAAGGGCTCTGTGTTTTTTTAAAGACACCGGGGAATGTTTTTTAATGTCCGTATATCACAGTGTGTACTTGGGTTGGTATTCCGGTGAGTGCATGCAAGTATTTAAAATGCAATGAATGGTGTGACGTGCAGGTGGCATATTTACTAGTTTCTAGTGCATTAGTTTTTGCTGAGTGAAGCACTAAACAAACTCCAGCTTTAAAGGATGAGTATACCATGAATAACATCTGAAATTTGCAAAAAATGCAGGCACAAAAAAAGAAAAAGAAATGTAGAGAATAAATGACATGGTTTTAAACTAATAATAAACTGACAATCAGAAGAAATGCTGCTACTCCATTATTTCTTACCACAGTGTCAGGACCATTTTTATTATATTGCAATTTGTCCGTCTTAATGTTTCAGACAGTTTAGTGCTCTCTGAAAAATTCTGATTCATAAGTGAACTGTTCTGCTTGTGTGAATGTTAACACTCACGGTATTCATTAAAGCTCTTTTGCTTTGTTAAAGCGATGAACAAGCTTAGCGGGGTGTCTACAGCAGCCCGCAACAAATGCTTGTTTGCACTGATGGAATGAAGTGCCCCCCTGAGTGAAATCAATCAATTCACTTTTCTTCATTTAGCAGTCACTTCCATCAAAATGACTTACTAATCAGAAAGGTGTAATCTGATTGTTGTATGGATTCTTTGATGCTGTCTGTTTGTTTTACTTGATCTGTTTTCGGTAGTTCAATATTTCTTGGTTTGCCTTTGTACCATATGACATCAGAATAATATTGACATGATACTGAACATATTGAAACGTTAGAAAAATGTCAGAAAGCTAACAATAGCATCTGTTTATTACAACATCCTATTTTTAGCCAGAGCAGAAAGATAAATATTTAAAAGTTGTGTAGCTTGCAACTCTGAAAAATGGTAACATTGAAAAAAACATGGTCAGTTTTCGTAAGGGATGTTTGTGGGATTTACTCTTATAATGATAACATGGACTGGTACAAAGTAGAAATAATGGACTACTAAAATTAAACCATGGTGTAAAAGTGAACTATAAAATTACTCATCTGTAGACTTTAAGTCACAACATCAGTTCAGTTGCTGAGAGTGGGTTGATCTGATTCAGAAAAGGCAATAAAACCTCAGTTGAGCCATGTCCACAAACTGGATCATTTAGCCATAAGCCTTTAATATGTAAGTCTGTATGTGCCTCACTCAGAAGTCCAGGGTGCACTTCATATAAACTAAAATAGAAACATTCTGAATTGCATAAATTGCCTTCAAGTGAATTACAGTAAAATAAATTGCTGACTTTTTACATAAAACCATGAGGAAAAAACTTGACTGTCACTCCAACCGTTTCCAAGAGAAATTTCTAGAAGGTAGAAAAAGGCAAAGGAAAACGGCTGGATCTTTTTTTAAGCTTTCTTCGTGACAGTAATGATAGCCCTTTACCCCCTCAAGAAAAAAATCTAATATTGAAGAGAAAAATACAGTTCTGAATCATAGTAATGCTTTTGAAGTGCTTTTCCTTTGAGAAAATACATTGGTCACCCTCTGCTTTTCATTTCGTTTAGAACTTGGCCAATCAGGTGTGTCACAATTAAAATCAATCTTCCATTAAGAACAAGTGGCTGTGTCTGTCTGAAGCTTCTACCTGTGGGCCCTCATTTCAGCTCGGCTCTGAAAAAGATCCATCTTTATTAGTCCTTCACACTACAAAATCAATGGAAACCCTCTTTCATAAGGGAACTGACTATGGGCAGACTCGGGTTCTCACGCCTCTGCACTTTAAGGCCTTACCTATATCAGCCTGAAAACTCACTTTATACAAGTAGAGTGGTTAGAATAGAGGTCTAAGAAAGTGCTGAAAATGGTTAGAAAAGCTTATGAAATGCAGGTTATTGGACAGTACGGAGAGGTTTTATAGGATTTAAACCTTGCTCACGCCAAGATTTTATCACTGGAGTAGCGTCCCTGCCACTCAATGCCCTTAGTTTGGCCATCGCGAATGAGGTGTATTGCCGGTAAAAATACAATATCATTCTATTTGGACGGCGAGTTTGTTTTTTGGCACTTTGCATTCTGCCGGGGAAATGTGTTTGTGTATAAATTCCAGCGGTGGCTAATATATCATATCACAAACACGATGAACGATTAGCAATGCACAAACCAAACTCACACAGCCAACAATTTCTTACACGGTTTTACAAGCATCAGTGTTTCATTATATACATGCATGGGAAAGAATAAATCTCAGAGAACGGTGAAATGACTGACAGAAACATGAGCTCTTATGTCCTAAACCTTATGTCACAGGGGCAAAGACAAATCATGATAAAACATATTTATTAGATTGTAGGAATTCACACGAATGAGCCACCTCATGAAATAGGTAGCCTACGAATTCCCATCCGATTGCGTCGATATATATTTGTACATGAAAGACAGCACGTTTTAAAATATGTAACAGTCAATTGAAAGTCGGCTGTGGGAATTTGTGTCTATAAATACGAATCGGTAGATCACATTTCGTGACAATGTCAGTACTTCTGGTGAGACTGTGTTGGACATTTTCTTCAACTGTTGGGTCTATCCATATTTTACCCAAATATGACACATTACAGCTTTTACTGATTAACAGTTTTATTGATTCTCAAACTCCTCTCTTGCTAAAAGTTACTAGTAACATTAATGCTTAAATGTTATCACAATGTTCGTAATATTAGTGTTATTTTGTTACTAAATGTATTTTTAAGAATTATTTAAGCAATAATGTATGTGTTTAAAGTCCAAATCTGTGGTCTGTTAATAAAGTTAAATCGGTTAAATGGTGTCTGTTTAAAAATGATCTTGGATGTTTTCAGAGATGTGAGCTCCACGCAACCACAGAGTGCTCTGCGCTCATGTATACCGCTAAACGCAGCCTCATCTCGAAATCCACCTCCGGCTCTGATGTCTGATATGTGTAGAGGTTAAACATGATATATAATTCATTTATGTCTAACGGTCAGTTTCGGCCTTATAAATCTGTTATTTGTACCTGGTCAAATAGTTTTGACTGAGGGCAAAGGTAAGTATCATAACTTCATATTTTTTATTTAACTTTTTATTGAAGCGCTTCCTTGTGCTTTTGACTAAATTATTTGTTTTTAAATTACGTATTGAACAAACATCTTATAGGTTCTAATAAGGGATTGTGTTTTATATCATATTTCATCTGATTATTCTAACTGTTATCTAATAAGAGTAGGCATATGTTGCCTAAATATCGTATGACTATTTTAAAAAGGGAAAGGGCAGGAAGCACTGTTGTGTTTTATATATCATTCAATTTCATATTAGTCAGTTCAAATATAAATTTACATGGAAATAAATATGAACTGGGATTGACATAGAGGGTTCTGCTTCCAGCCAGTGGAAACGCGAGCCGGTTCTGAATGGTGCCATCCTTGACTGAGAACCGGCTCCAGCTCCAGTACCAGCCCCAGCCCCAGTGGAAAAGCAGTATGTATGGGCCCTATTGCCTCTTTCTTTTGACTCTACTGTATATCACTGAAAATCACAGTCTCAATAAAAATGAATGACTTGTTGCTTTGTTGTTGCAATACACGCTAGGCTTTAGAAAAATAGTAAGTTCCATGGTGTTGTCACAGTCTAATGCCTAAATTGCAAAAGCTGACTTTCTTAACCAGACAAAGAGTCCAATGTTGGGTCACTCAGCTCCCATTGTTGACCAAAGCAATCTGTCTCATCTCAATAGACGTCAAGAGTAAATCTCAGGACCCCACAAACAGAACATACCCTCTCTGCACATCCCAAAAGCCCCACTGTAAATCTGTCTTTTTCACAATTGCAGGTGTCATACAGAGAGAAAATATTACCCTAGTCAGATCTTGATTATGGCTCATGAGCGTGCCACAGTTACCACCATAGACTCGTTCTATTGAAAAACAATGAGAGAGTTGATACAACTATCTGTGCCGTTGTGTTTTAGCCCTGTAGGAGCAGGAGTAATTTACAGGTTCTGCAAGCATGGCCCCAGGGAGCTTCTGACTGGACAGTGCATTGAAGTGCCTCGCATTGGCGTCTAATCCATAAACATGAGCTGTGTTTGCTTTCAAGTAAATCAGCGGGAGAAATGGGCCCATGTTCTGAGGTGTTTGCCGCTGTGCCGACGTTTGCCAGTACATGTTCCATTTGATGGCCAAAGGTCGCAGTGTTGCCTCTAATAATGTCATTTTCCCCAAAGAGAACAGAATTATCTCCATACTTGGCACGGCTTCGGCTGCTCTTGACTAAATGTCAACCGAGTTGAACCGCATTACGGTTTTTCCCACTCTACAATCTCCTCGCAAGGTCAGGGAAGACTGTCTTCTTATAATGAAGTCTCCTTGAGATGAAATAAGCTCACATGTTGTACTCGCCATCGTTAATCTACTTCACACCCTTGTTTCATTTTCTCTCCGGCTTTAAAGTGTACAGTAGTTCTTATGCTTGGACCTGTACGCTCCACTGAAAGTCATATAACTCAACAAGCCCTGTTTTTTGATAGACAATGTGTATCCATTCATGTGTATGTTGTGCACGCGTCTTACTGGCTGTCAAATTACTCTAGCAGTTAAACATTCTGGGCGACGTCACAAACATTTGAGTCAAGTCGTTCTGAACACCATGTTATGATGCTTCCCCCTCAGGTTAATAAGCAGGTTGTGGCGTTCACAGTATGCTGTTGTTTGATTGCAAACAGCTGGATGCCTCGCCATTGCGAGTGGACCTCCATCATCGATTGACATTCGTCACCCGGCGAGTCAGAGACAGCTGCCATGCCACGCCATGGATACGGCCGCAGGGTTTGACAATCCGAGTTAAGTGGTGCAAATGTGTAAGGTGGCGACTGTCACCACGAGTCTGGTCTTTAATTAGCCTCGCCCATCAGCGTGTGCCCGCGCTGAATTATTTATCCTTGTGAGATTCATTTAAATGACACGGAGAGGGCAGTGACTGCATCTGTGGGCATGGTGAGGTTATCCTCTACCTAGTATTTGCTGCGGCCTGATCCTTTGGTGTGTCACTTTGTCCCTTTTTACACACGTCAGAGTTTCGTTTCATTTGGGTGAATGTATCCGTGAATGTGGCATTTGGACAGATTTAGTCATTATAAAGCTTGTTTTGAGGGGTTACAGTGTGAGTCTGTGTAAATATGTCTTATAGTCTGAAAGATTTGTGATCTTTATTTTAAATCTTTCAAGGGTCTTAATGTCTTTAAGGGGATACAGTTCTGCACTAATACTGCATATACAGTATATCTCTAATATAACATCTGATTATAAACTCATCCCTACCTCTTTGTGCTCTAATTTAAGTCTTCAACTCTACTGTTTTCTCCCCTCCAGCTCTCTCGTACACACTCATCTCCCCTCATCACATGCCTCAGCTACCATTATTATCTTACCTTTTTTCCTTCCCTTCAACTTCGAAACCCCCCTGCACGCACCAAAACATTATATCTGTTATACTTGCACACTGAAGAGAAGATTCAGTACATTGAGCAGAAACATTTTCTACATTTAATGACTTAGTTAACTTGAAAACATTAAGCATTTAAAGTATTAGTCAAGTCAAGCATATTAATGCTCTTATTTATTTTAAATAATATTTTAAGATTTTTTATTGTATAGTTGCTTGTACAGATATAAATCCGCTGAAAAAAAGAGACCATTTCGAAATTATTTTCAGTTTTTATGAATTAACTATGTGTTTAGGTAAAATGCTAATTTTAGTTTTATTCTTTGAACCACCAAAAATATTGAAAACCTCCCACGAAAATGTTACACCTAAATCACAAAACGTGTGTACGCCGCGTGCGCAAGTTTTATAATTTGCATAAAACACACCCAGTTCATCTACATATTAGGGCTTTCCGCCTAACCTTGCTTTTGACATCTGTCGCCACTTAAGACAAAGATACTCCAAGTAACCTCCTACAGAAGCGCTCTCGCTTCCCAGTGTGCTGTCCTCAAATTCAGATCATACACAATAAAACACCTTTTATACAGTCATGCAGGTTGCAGAGTTCTTGTTAGCCGGCTGTAAAAGCGCGGTTAGTCAGAGATACCTCGCAGCTCGAGCTATAGTCTAACGCAGCTTTTCTTATTCTTTCACTGTGTATGATTAAATACTTTTAAAATAAAATATACATCTATTTATATATAGAATTTAAAATACATAACTATTATCCTGAGATGAAACATGCGTTTTGTCATTTTGTCTGAGAGAGCGAGAGAGCGATTTTTGCGTACGTGTGCTTTCAACTGTTGCTTTATTTTCTCTTATATTTAGGATAAAGTTCTGTACGAAAGTTTTTGTGAATCATGATTTGTTTGTGAGAGCGTTTGTGCACAGGTTTCATGCACACATTTGTGCGTACACATTCTTAGTGAATGAGACCCATTGATTCTTATTTGCATTTATTTGCAGAAAATGAAAACTGGTCAACATAACAGAAAAGATGCTCTGTAAGTTTTTTAGAATTCAAATACTGCAAAGAAAACAAGTTCATGTTCACTTTTAAGCATTACAACTTTGTATTTAGGAAAACATAAAAATTTTGTCATTTATCAGACACTTTAATCCAAATCTACTATTTTTTAGTAGAAAAGAGATCGGTTCAGTCAGAACTGATCAGTCAGGTGCTGACAGAAGAAATGTGTTTTCAGGCGATTCTTAAAGATTGCTACAGAATATGCTGATCTTGTAGCAGCGGGCAAATCCTTCCACAAATGTGGAACCTATCCAGAGAAGGTACGTGAGACAGATTTTTTTTACACTTTTGAGATGGCACTACAAGACGTCGTTTGTTTGCAGATCGCAGGGATCTGGAGGGTACATTAATCTGCATTGACGGGTGAAGATAAGGGGGTGCTGACCCAGTGGTGGTCTTGTGGCCCAAAAGCAGAGCCTTGAATTTGATGCAAGCGACTAGGGAACCAATATAACTTACTGAAGAGAGGAGTGACGTGTGCTCATCTGTAGAGGTTCGGTTGTGCAAGCTGGAAATACGTTGTTTTTGTCACTTGTTGTTTTGTGATATCGGAGCTCATTCATTTCAAAGTCACCAGGTTGGTGATGTTTTGTCGTGTTTCTCGTACAAAATGTTGAGCTTTGTGTGTTTGTGTCAGTACTAAAAAATTTGTTGAACCCTGTCTCACTTCTCAAGAAACTGTTGTCGTATGAAATTAAAGGGGAGAAGATTATTTTGTTAGAAAAGTTTTCCACCAGAACAAGTTTTCCTGTATCTCAGTGGTTAGAGCATGGCTCTAGCAATGCCATGGTCATGGGTTTGATCCCCACATACTTAGAAATAAAAATACTGTATAAAGGATAAGGCAATGTAAGGTGCTTTGGATATAAATGTCTGCCAAATGCGTAAAGGTATGATATTTTGTGGAAACCAAACAACATTGGCCCATATTGCCTTTCAAAATACTGAGACATGAATGAACAAATGATCAAAAATTATAATTCTGTCATAATTTACTCTATTTTCTGCTAATCTGGAAGGAAGATATTTGGAAGAATATCAGTAACCAAACAGATCTCATCCCCAATTTACCGCCATAGGTAAATTAGATACTATGGGAGTCAATGTGGCATGACATCTGTTTGGTTACTGACATTTTTCCAAATATCTTCTGTTGTGTTCAGCAGCACTAGGAAATGTATACAGGTTCGGAACAATCTGAGGTATGATGAGTAAATGATGACTTTAAATTCTCAAATCTCAAAAGTCTTAAGATCGATGTAATGGATTGCTTTATTTTATACCCATAAAACTGACTGCATTTTCTTATTTTCTGTTCTGTTCGCTTGCCTCGTCCTCCCTTTTCCCTCATCCTTTACAAAATCTCATTTGCATGTTCTGCGAGAGGGTTTATTGAAGTCTAACCCTGTGAATTACCTCATCAAGACTCAACAGCAGTCGTGAAATTTACTGTACCTCACTGTATCCTTTACATTCTTCCATTACGCATCCTGATTTTATTCCCTTCTCCTTTTCCCCTGTATCGTGCTGTTTTATCCCTTGATGTTTTCAGGGTTAATAAATAAGTTTTGTGCTGATACCATTTCTCACAAATTTCTCCCTCTCACTGGCCCTGTTTATTGAGATTGAGGAGGCTGCTGGGGCCCCAGAGCCCTGAAGTGTGGTGTAACAGAGAGAGAGGCAGTAAATCAAACTGAAGGGAAAATAGCACCCCTTTATTTATTGTGCCCTCTTCTCCAGGTCTGTCTGTCCTTCACCTCTGTCCAGGAGTGGGGAAGGAGGGAGATGATGGGGGATGAGAGAGGGCGGAGCTGTGTGGGGCAGGTGGGGGTAAAATACTACACGCAAACAGAATAATAGGTACAAAGCATGATATGACACAGGTCAACATGTCATGAATGCCTTAATAATAGACATTTGTGCATCCTAACCAGCTATGCAATTTTAATCTTCTATTTTTCATTTACTATGTCATTTAATTGTGCTCCAGTGTAATGCTTCTTTGGTTTTTAATTGGTCATTGTCTCTCATTATAGGTTTGGCACACATTCAAGCTTTCTGTCATTTTACATTTGTTTCCAGGTGTCAGGCCACGTCGACTCTCTCATCTTTAGGCCTCTGGCAGTTAAAGGCCCCAGGGCACTTGCCTCTTCGGCCTGGCCCATGATCCATTCCTATGTGTGTCTTTAAAATTATGCTAGTGTGATTCAGCGGTCTTGTTCATTGTGTCCTTCTGTGTTCATTGTGTCCTTCTGCCTCTGTCATTGTGTTGGTCTGAAGGAGGTGAATCTGTGCGTGTGTGTGTGGCTTCTCTTGTCCTCTAACAGTGAGCAGAACTAAAGGCCTGCAGCGGCAGCAGTGACACGGGAATTTACATACGTTAACAAAGAGAAAAAAGTGATTCAATTCAGAACAGCAAAAAGAAAATCCTCACATACGCTGGGAAGTCTCTCTCTTTCTCTCTCTCTCTTTTTGTAATTGGTATGACAAATACTTGTATGTTTGTATTGCCGAAGTGTACAGCGTACAAATAAAATGTAGCTGCATTTGTTGTTTTTTAGTTTCATTGGCACATAATATCGCTCGCCATCCCACCCATGTCCCTGAATACCATTTCATATCGGACAACAATAGTTATGAAAGAATTACACATTCAATACAGTTAGAAAGATCCACAATGAAATGATGGAGACAGACTCACTTCACATCACTCAATGTCCCTCATACTGTGGCAGACAAGCACATAATGTGCTGCTATCACACAGCAGTCTTTGTGTCCCTATTATAAAAAGGAATTTTTTCTTGTAAATTAGCAAATGTGGTGGGTGTGTTTTATGGATTTTTTTATGCATTCTGTCAGAATAGGCCTCTATTTGATCTCAATGTGGACACAACCTTTGTTTTTCTGTGTCTGACTATTCCTGTGGAAGTTTTGTGAGTGTGTACCTGTTCATGGTATTTTGTATTCTTGTTTTAAGGCCACATTTTTATTCTGGTCTTGTGTATGAGTTGATATAATTCAGTTTAATTTTTCTTGTAATTTGGTTCAATCTAATTAGTTAAACAGTGTTGTTCTTTCCCGGAGCGTCAGTGTGATGAGGGTCAGGAGATGTTAGTGAAACCTCACAACTAAAATGGGAGAGATGACTGATCTCTCTGTCTCTCTCTGCCCTGTGTTTGACTATCTCTGTTTCTGGACTGTAGTTGAGCATCTCTCTCTTTCTAAGCTGTGGTCGAGAGTCTCTCTCTGCCCTGTGTTTGACGATCTCTGTTTCCGGACTTTAGTTGAGCATCTCTCTCTTTCTGAGCTGTGGTCGAGAGTCTCTCTCTGCCCTGTGTTTGACGATCTCTGTTTCTGGACTGTAGTTGAGCATCTCTCTCTTTCTAAGCTGTGGTCGAGAGTCTCTCTCTGCCCTGTGTTTGACGATCTCTGTTTCCGGACTTTAGTTGAGCATCTCTCTCTTTCTGTGCTGTGGTCGAGAGTCTCTCTCTGCCCTGTGTTTGACGATCTCTGTTTCTGGACTGTAGTTGAGCATCTCTCTCTTTCTGAGCTGTGGTCGAGAGTCTCTCTCTGCCCTGTGTTTGACGATCTCTGTTTCTGGACTGTAGTTGAGCATCTCTCTCTTTCTGTGCTGTGGTCGAGAGTCTCTCTCTGCCCTGTGTTTGACGATCTCTGTTTCTGGACTGTAGTTGAGCATCTCTCTCTTTCTGAGCTGTGGTCGAGAGTCTCTCTCTGCCCTGTGTTTGACGATCTCTGTTTCTGGACTGTAGTTGAGCATCTCTCTCTTTCTGTGCTGTGGTCGAGAGTCTCTCTCTGCCCTGTGTTTGACGATCTCTGTTTCTGGACTGTAGTTGAGCATCTCTCTCTTTCTGAGCTGTGGTCGAGAGTCTCTCTCTGCCGCTGTGTTTGACGATCTCTGTTTCTGGACTTTAGTTGAGCATCTCTCTCTTTCTGAGCTGTGGTAGAGAGTCTCTCTCTGCCCTGTGTTTGACGATCTCTGTTTCTGGACTGTAGTTGAGCATCTCTCTCTTTCTGAGCTGTGGTAGAGAGTCTCTCTCTGCCCTGTGTTTGACGATCTCTGTTTCTGGACTGTAGTTGAGCATCTCTCTCTTTCTGAGCTGTGGTAGAGAGTCTCTCTCTGCCCTGTGTTTGACGATCTCTGTTTCTGGACTGTAGTTGAGCATCTCTCTCTTTCTGTGCTGTGGTCGAGAGTCTCTCTATGCCCTGTGTTTGACGATCTCTGTTTCTGGACTGTAGTTAAGCATCTCTCTCTTTCTGTGCTGTGGTCGAGAGTCTCTCTCTGCCCTGTGCTGTGGTCGAGAGTCTCTCTCTGCCCTGTGTTTGACGATCTCTGTTTCTGGACTGTAGTTGAGCATCTCTCTCTTTCTGAGCTGTGGTAGAGAGTCTCTCTCTGCCCTGTGTTTGACGATCTCTGTTTCTGGACTGTAGTTAAGCATCTCTCTCTTTCTGTGCTGTGGTCGAGAGTCTCTCTCTGCCCTGTGCTGTGGTCGAGAGTCTCTCTCTGCCCTGTGTTTGACGATCTCTGTTTCTGGACTGTAGTTGAGCATCTCTCTCTTTCTGAGCTGTGGTAGAGAGTCTCTCTCTGCCCTGTGTTTGACGATCTCTGTTTCTGGACTGTAGTTGAGCATCTCTCTCTTTCTGTGCTGTGGTCGAGAGTCTCTATCTGCCCTGTGTTTGAGGATCTCTGTTTCTGGACTTTAGTTGAGCATCTCTCTCTTTCTAAGCTGTGGTCGAGAGTCTCTCTCTGCCCTGTGTTTGACTATCTCTGTTTCTGGACTGTAGTTGAGCATCTCTCTCTTTCTGAGCTGTGGTCGAGAGTCTCTCTCTGCCCTGTGTTTGAGGATCTCTGTTTCTGGACTTTAGTTAAGCATCTCTCTCTTTCTGTGCTGTGGTCGAGAGTCTCTCTATGCCCTGTGTTTGACTATCTCTGTTTCTGGACTGTAGTTGAGCATCTCTCTCTTTCTGTGCTGTGGTCGAGAGTCTCTCTTTCTTTGCGCTGTGGTCAAGGGTCTCTCTGGGTGGCACTTTGCATGGCAGGTGCCAGCTTTAATCACAGTCATCACTGTTATTTTGCGCTGATTGCACATGTTATTGTAACTAATTAAAGACTGATGGGCATGAAATATTCAAGTTGCTTTATAATTAGCCCACTGAAGACAAGACATACCAGGGGCTATTCCCACTAACACATTCTCAGCTAGATCTAACACAGAATGACTTTAAACACCCACATTAAATATGTGGCATATGTTTTCTTCACATGAACAATATTTTGAAGACAGTTAGTCTCATGCACACACATGTTATATGTCTTAAACAATATGTCTCTCTCTCTCTCTCTCTCTCTCTCTCTCTCTCTCTCTCTCTCTCTCTCTCTCCCTCTCCCTCTCCCTCTCCCTCTCTCTCTCTCTCTCTCTCTCTCTCTCTCTCTCTCTCTCTCTCTCTCTCTCTTTCTCTTTCTCTCTCTCTCTCTCTCTCTCTCTCTCCCTCTCCCTCCCTCTCTCTCTCTCTCTCTCTCTCTCTCTCTCTCTCTCTCTCTCTCTCTCTCTCTCTCTCTCTCTCTCTCTCTCTCTCTCTCTCTCTCTCTCTCTCTCTCCCTCTCTCTCCCTCTCTCTCTATCTGTCTTTCTCTCTCTCTCTCTCTCTCTCTCTCTCTCTTTCTCTCTTTCTCTCTCTCTTTTTCACAGGCATGCACACACACACTCGCACACAGCCCTTGATGTCTGTTACCCACCCAAACATATCTGATTGCATTAATCTAATCACAAATTTAAAAACATGACCTTGATTTCTGTATTTCAGTATCTCCACTGATGTCACAGCCCATTACAAATAAAGTGCTTGAGGAATTAAAGCAGCCTGTTAATATTGAAGGAGCTTCAGTAGGAGGATAATTTAAAGTTATGTGATTACGTCTTTCACAGCTCTCTAGCAGCTTTGGCAAAATGTTAAC
Organism: Barbatula barbatula; assembly: GCF_947034865.1. Classification (NCBI taxonomy): domain Eukaryota; kingdom Metazoa; phylum Chordata; class Actinopteri; order Cypriniformes; family Nemacheilidae; genus Barbatula; species Barbatula barbatula. The sequence goes on from NC_136775.1 coordinate 12,772,794, forward strand.
CTTCAGCTCACACTATGTTAACTTAAAACCTTTTGAGGCAATTTCACATATTTGCTTACTTCAGCCAAAGCAGAGAAGCAGGGTGAAAATATAGGAGCATTTTATGAATGAGAGATTTAAAAATCAACTCATACCTACAGTATCTCTAAGGACATACAGATTATACATATTCAAGAACATGCACGGCTGGAACATTTAGTTACACAGTACTAGGCAAATCCTCAAGCATACATGTATACAAGAATTGTCACACTTTATTTGATACTACAATTTGGGCTCAGGTTTGAAGTGCAGTATCAGCCTCTGGAATGATACTATATCAATACCTTAAAGGGACAGTTCACTCAAGATAATAATTCTGTTATCATTTACTCGCCCTCAAGTTGTTCCAAATCTGTATGCATTTCTTTTTCCCAATGAACACAGAGAAAGATATTTGGAAGAATGCTTGTAACCAAACAATTCTTAGCAGGGTTTAATTTGTGCCGGAACAAGCTGGATCCGGCACCTCGTTTGGCAGATCCCTCACCTCCTCAAGCGCTAAAGGGAAACCTTCGTGCTGACCTGTTGCATGCATAATTTCAGTAAAAACCTCATATTTATAATAGCAATTTTATTTTGATAATGAACAAGCTGTCAAGTTTAAGATTCTGGAATATTGTGTGTGCGAGCACAATCTCTTGAGCTGTTATAACGGCAGAAATAACTTAAACTGTGATGATTTATGGTCAAACATATATGTCATCTATGTCATTAGATACTGCAAAGTTAGCTACTTTTAGTCGTGTACACTCTTGCACTAAAAACAGAACATTATGCTTTTGCAAAATAAAGAAAATTTTCGGGATGCGCCTTGTCATCTCCTTTCCTTTAACTTATTTTTGGAGAGCTGCACCTCACAAACTAAAGAAAACTCAGCAGCATATTGTCACTGTTTTTCCCTTTCTTTTTGTCAATCTGTTAATTGTCAAATATTCTGCGAACAGTATATTTATTATATACCTCGGAATTTACAAATTAAGCACTGGTTCTTGGTTTCTATAGTAGAAAAAAAATACAATAGTGGTCAAAAGTGCCCCAGAACAGTTTGCTTTCCTACAGTCTTCAAAAAATATTATTTCGTGTTCAACAGAACAAAGTCACGTATAAAGCAATTTTTTTCCTACTATGGAAGTCAATGGTGTCCAAGAACTATGGAGCGATTTTAGTCTCATTAATTATTCATGCGTAAAACAAGATACACACATGCGTAAACAGTTTCGCATGCATAAAACCTAATTTACGTGCACATAGTATATATTTACATTTACGAAAAGCAATTCACGTGCGTAAAACAAAACTATTTTCTCACAAATTATGTTTCGCAAACATACAGCTGCGCACATAACTTTCGAAAAGGTAAAATGTACGCGTTTGTCTTGTTTTACGAATGTGCAAATAGTCACACACGTGTGAATCGCCTTGGACGTGTGTGTGTGTTTTTTGAGACTCTCCTGGCCCCTTCCACTTGGGTTGTCGTACTCTTTAGCCAATCAGATTCAAGCTTACCATTCAACCAATCACAACCCGCTGAGGGCGCCGGACTCAAGGAAAACGGCTCTGCGCAACTTTAGTGCAGTTTGGCTCAAATAGAACGGAAATGATGCATCACCCTCACCGCACGTTAATCACATTACGATCTTTTCCACGCTTGCGCAGCTTTGTGGGTACAATTTATTAAATAAATTTATGTTAAATAAAATACAATACTCAATTTACTTCGCTGCTGTCCACCTGGTCTCATTTCACTATGCGTTCTGTCAAGTCAGTTTGAAATACTGTAATGTTTCCCCTGACTTTGTAGTTCTTTCTTCATGTAAATTAATATAGTCTAGTTAGACATACGTGTTATGTTCCTTATTGGCTTCTGTAAACGCCATTGAAGGGATTATTTTACTAATGGATAGATATATTAGCATGTATAGACCCATACTAATAAATGACTACATTTAAAGTTAACTAGTATTATCAGATTTTAATTTAAAAAAACGACACAAACCGTCTTTGACAATACTACTGACCGCAGATGGAAACACGGTAAGGTAAATAGACATGCCATACAGCAATGAATCGCAAAATGGGAGGAACCTGAAGATTTGCAGTGGATTAAAAAACTTTATTCCACATGTAACCAAAATCATCTATGTTCATGTAACAACTCTATTATTTTGGATTGGCAACCACATAAACACATCGTAATGGGAACGTAAGCATCATTTAAAAACATAAAAACAGACAAGCCTACAAAACAAAATATGTGCCGCCTGCACCAAAGCTGCGCAGAGCCGTTTTCCTTGAGTCCTGTAATTGGTTGAATGGTAAGCTTGAATCTGATTGGCTAAAGAGTACGACAACCCAAGTGGAAGGGGTTGCGTCGCCAGGAGAGTCTCAAAAAACACACACACACGTCCAAGGCGATTCACACGTGTGTGACGATTTGCACATTCGTAAAACAAGACAAACGCGTACATTTTAACTTTTCGAAAGTTATGTGCGCAGCTGTATGTTTGCGAAACGTAATTTGTGAGAAAATAGTTTTGTTTTACGCACGTGAATTGCTTTTCGTAAATGTAAATATATACTATGTGCACGTAAATTAGGTTTTATGCATGCGAAACTGTTTACGCATGTGTGTATCTTGTTTTACGCATGAATAATTAATGAGACTAAAATCGCTCCATAAAGAACTGTTTAGTTGCAAGCATTCTTCCAAATATATTTCTCTGTGTTCATCAGAACAAAGACATTTTTGCAGATTTGGAACAACCGGAGGGTGAGTAAATGAAGAAATATTTTTGTACTGTCTATGCTAAAAAAAGCATCTAGGACTGGCAATAGATTTAAAGACTTAACAATTTAAAGTTTATGTTATAATAAAACATAGTAGTATATATAATAAATAAGATAAAAAAAAAAAATGTACTCACACTTTTTTAAAAATACTGTATGTAGCAAAAAAATTGGCATGTTGTGTGACAGTAACAACATTTTATATTGTGAGCTTCTATGATCATTATATGCCACTCTACAAGTGATTTTCTGTGACAAATTTGGCAATAACAGATTTATACGCCAACACATCAGCTGCCGTAATTTATAAAATAATAAGATAGTGGCTGGTAGTAGTACCCTTATGTCACCTGATACCAGCATGATTCCTGCTATTTTCACCGCCTGTACTGTTACCAAGAATATTGCTGGACATTGTCCAAGAACTGAATACATACTATATAATCATATCCACTCTAGGTACAACTGTACAGCACAAGTTTGAAAGTAGTAAAACAGAGTATGGATAGTAATATCAAACCTAAAAGAAAGAAGCAAAAACTTGTTGGAACTTCCTCAAACACACATACACATTCTGTACTTATTCAGGTCCTGTACACCCCACTGTCACTTCTGTCGGGTGCTTTGATGGAGTGTGAACATGCCATACTCAAACAAAGGTGACTCTACCCTTTCATGTGGCTCTCTCTGCCTCTGTCAGCATACATTTCTCAACAGAGGTGCATCTCTGTACTTTCATTAGCTTCTCTCTCTCTCTCTCTCTCTCTCTCTCTCTCTCTCTCTCTCTCTCTCTCTCGCTCTCTTATTCCCCCACCTCAGGCTTGATCACACCCACTGGAGTTTATTTCTGCTCCTGTAGATTTGAGCCCCTGTGCTCTGATATCTCTCTGGATTTCTGTGTACGTATCTCTCATCCCCGCTTTCTGGAGCACCTTGTTCCATATAATCATTTCTAGGGTCCTCAGAAATCCATTGTTCTGTTTACCCAGCTTCACGTTTTTCTGTGATATTTCACGTTTTTTTTGTTAATGCGGGAAATTACACAGAATTTCAAAGCGAGCACTAAAAGCGTATCGCGGCCGAGGAACACGCTTGCTTTTGACAACTTCTGAGGGCATCGTAATACAGACTTTGCTTTTCTCATGATTCATGAACCATTCTGCGAACAACACAAACTCAAGCTGTGAGCAAGTAATGTGTTGTGCCAGTGTTGTACCGGTTGTTTAATGAAGATTTGTATATTTATCTCAGTATATATATACATAAACACAAAAATGCTCTAGTAAAAGAGGCTCAGTATGTCTACGTGGGTTTGGTTTGGAGAGCTTTTAGTGGTGTGGTGTTGAGAGAGGTTTTATTCTAAGGGAAACATTGTACTGGACATCAGCGCAGTGAGTATTTTACCATATATGGCATGAGTCAAGACATCTCTCCCTCTTTCTTTTTCTTCCATTAGTGAAAACTAGGACAGTTCATTTTTTATATCTGCCATATTTGGATCTGATCAAGCGTTAGTATTCCTCCAGCCTTGTGCCTCAAACTTCAGCCAAATGCTTTTATCCGAAACAACATTTTGGCTCTCATCATCTGTTTCCCTGTTGCTTTGTCTGTCCGTTACTATATCATGCTGTCTTCATGTAGCGTACACCGGTTCCATTATACCTTTAAATGGCTGAAATAGTACGTCAGCTTAGTCCGCATGGTAACATACTTGTTGAGTAGATCTTGGAGAAAAGCAACTCATTCGTATGCAGTCTAGTCAGTGGATATTTATGTCCACAGTATCGCCACCAGCTGCTAAACAGTCCAGTGAGTTCATCACAGTGCAAGCATAAAGTGAATTAAAACACATTTTAAAACACATTGATATTATTACTATCAAGAGACAGTGCACCCAAAGTGAACATTTTGTTTACTCACCCAACTTGCATGACTTTGGTTCTTCTGAGCAACACAAAAGGTGAATTTTGATAATATATGAATTGCATGCATGCATAGATCCTTGGATGTCAGCAAAAAGGACAACAAAATGTTGTAGGCCCAATGCATTTTAGATTAAATAAACTATAGCAGAAGTTCATGTAGAATGACGTAATTGCTGTTTTTGTGTACAGATCTGATCATCCAGTTCAAACTGCTTTTTATCCACTGACCTACATGCCCATCCCTCTACCTCCATTTCTAAAGCCCACCATTACAGCTCCCCCTCGTAATGAGCCTAATCTGGCACTTCATGGCCTCCTCTATCTCTCTTTCCCAGAGATTAAAATGGCCGCTTCACCTCCAGGCTTCATTACTCTTGGTCACGTGCTGTATCATGGTGAGCGAACTCATTTGGTCAGAGATAAATGGCGTAATTTAGAGGTGCGGTGTCTCTTTAAATGAAAGTGATGCAGGAAGCCATGGTACTGCTGGTGAGAGTGTAGCACTTAATCTTTGCCTGTTAGAGACTTATTAAGAACACTATTACCTCAGTGTATGATGACATTTCTGCTGTTTGATAGAGTGGGCCAAGCATTGGGTTTAAAGCTACAGCACTCACCACAGCGGATCAGAAAGTGCAGAGTTGATACAGCTTTATTGACAAGTTGACTGACCTTTAAATACACTTGAACAATTAACAGTGTTTCAGTGTGGTGAACTAAATGAAAGCACTTTTCTGATCCAAGATGCATGTTTTATCACATTTAAAGTGTTTCTTGGGTATTTGTAATATTTGTAAGTACAGCAAAGTTAACAAATTTCATGTTGTTATTTAAAAACACATTTTGAAGTTTAGTTTAGTTTTTCAAATCAACAACATAAACAAATGTTACTGCACAGGGGCGCTTTTGTGGCCCAGACTTCCAGTACACATCTTCACCGAATAGAGTCCCTGTAGATTTATTCTGTACAAAGAAATAACAATAAGTACATAAGTAAATTACATTAGCTAACAAGTTATAAGTATTATTTTGAGTCTTTAGAAGAAACGTTACTTGGCTACAAAGTTACACGACCAATTCAACAAATAGTTTTTTCAATAAAATGAATATAAAAAAATTCAAGAAATGGTTATTTAATTATATTACAATAAAATATTAACATTGTTACTTGGCTAAACTTAAATGCAACAAATTTACACAACCAATTCAACCAATTGTTTATTTATTAAAATGTATATACAATAAAATTCAACAAATTATTTAATACGATGATTGTGAAATTAAATATTAATATAAATTGATTAAAATATTATTAGCCATTAGCCAGACCGATAAACAAACTAGCCAAACCATAAATGGACCAGGCATGTATATCCGTGAAACCATCTATAGCTAAACATGTAAAAAATACTAAATATCACATATTTACTGTAATTCCAAATGTCATTTTTAATCCTATATAATACTATAAACTATGATCGTACTAGAAACATTTACTATTAGATGAAACCCTTTATCTTCAAAGATGGTACTTGCACATTTTGGATATGTTTTAGAATGAATGTCGATGTTATACCCTTAAATCATAATTATTTTTAAACACATATATGTAATTGCACCATGTATTTATTCATAAATGATTTCAGATTTTGAGCAATAAATATATGTATTGCAATTCAGCAACGATGCTGATCTTTCCGATCTCCCAGATTTTTCTTTATTATAATGTTTAAGACAAGAAACTTTAATATAATTAAGCTGACCAATAACATCAGCTAAGGGGCAGAGCTTGTGCTAATAAAGGCTCCTAAAGAGAAGTAGATTCCTTTAAAGTGGCAATCGGAAAGTTTGTCTTATTAAAAAAGAACTAAAAACAAGTGGAAGTATGTGAAAGAACGGTGTTTAAATTAACTATGTCATTACCCTTGCTGGATTCACCACGGAAGGCTTGTAGTAATGGTTTGTAATTTTTCTTGTCGGGTCGTGTTTCTCCGGAAATCCTTATTAGGTGTCCTTCGTCTATGCGTAATTTCATCACATTCGGGAACAGAACGAAGAGGACACTGCTAGCCCGTGTGTGGATGCTATGGGATTGTAGACAGAACATTTTTTGGAAACTTTTAGTATTATTTATGGCGGCGTTTAGTACTTTTACTTTTAAACGCCAAGCAGTGCTGACATCTTAGGATTCATTATTGTGAAAACCAAGAAAGTTCAAACTGATGAGAGTTTACAATGAAAAAGTGAATGTGAGGACTCGTGTGAAAACGAGAATTAATATTGGCAAGGCATTTCAAAGGTGGCGTGAACTCCGTGATCTGAAAGGATTGAAAACGGTTGCAGACATGGCTTTATTTCTTCTGAACAGAATAGGTAAGACAATTTAATATTTCAATAGATAACACAAAAACCGTAGCTCACTTGGTGTGTTAATACAGACAGTTACAGTTTCATCGGTTGTTCTTTTTCTCTTTGTTATGTTCAGTATGATAAATGTAACTTAAACCCTATTTGCAAGGGATTAGTATTATCTGGTGACCTCTTGTGATTTAGAAATTACCTCCCACATCTGTATATCATGTGGTGCACTCACACTTATAAGTGAAGTCATTTACGGACTCATTTCCCGGATCTGATGTTGTGTATAGTTTGTCTATATATAGTTGTATGCTGTATAATAATATATGACCGTACCTGTCAGCATTTGAGACCAGCGATCGGGGATCTTCTCTCCGGTTTGCGTTATGGGAGTTTCCAAGAGAAATAACAAAACAGGAGACTCTCGGCCAAAACGGCATTGTTGGCAGGTATGGATATGACCCAGCACCCGAGATAATATCAAAACACTTCAACACAGCCTCCATTTGCGCTATCTGGGTATGTATATGTTCTTAAATGTTTCATGGTATATCATCTGCCTTGTTATTTGTTTATTATGTGCTACGGATGTACAGTGAAGATTCTCACCAGTGCACACACAGGCCACACCTCACGTGACATACGACTCAAAACATCAGACTCATCGGCACAATTGAGCAGTGCCGAATCACAAATACCTCTGCACACCACCTGCACACCCTGTTTACAGAAAGCCCCTTTAAATCGTAATGTTTTTACATTTATGTAATTGCACCCTGGATTTTTTTCGTAAAAGTTTTCTGAATTTCGAGCAATAACTATTTTTATTGCAATTCAGCAATGATGCTTCAGATAGGATCTTTCCTATCGCCCTGATTTTTCCTGATTATAGTAAAGTTATGGTGAAGTCTACTAACTGCTTTAAAATATTTAACAAAGTATAATTTATATAGTATAATCCACCAATATTTACCACAATAGCTGAACTGAACAAAGCCAGATCAAAAACAATACCATTATAATTGTGTTTATTTATTCAAATACTTTTTCTACTATTCTATGTGCTTTTTAATGCATTTACACTGCCTCCTTTTTTGCACATGCATGGAAGCACACCTCAAATGAGATGCTATTTTGTTGACAAAATTCTCTGTAGACTATTCCTTCGAAATTCAGCTCCATGTTTTGAGTAGAAGTTTTGAAAAAGAACTGTACACCGTTGTCAGTGTAGGACAACCGGCAACATTGTCCTGGGATCCTTTTAGTATTATGTGGTTTAGCATTATATCTGTATTCTTGAAAGTCTCACAGGAATTTATCAGCGAGGTACAGTGTGACATAAAAACACACCCGACCCAACATTTCTTACATCTCGTTTGAGGTTATTTCTTGGAAACATTCTCCGGCTGAACTTTGATGCGTTTTATTCTCAGCATAGGCTACCTGGCTTAGCAGGCTGCTCGGGGATAGCTGCTCTCAGCTGGGGGCTGAAGCGTGGAGTTTGCACAGACACAGCTTGTTTATTGTTTACGGTCTCTCACCAGAGACTAACAAACAAAAGAAGCATCAGTTCCTTTCCGTGACCCTTGCCTGCTGTTCCCACAGAGCATCACTACCCTGCTTTTATTCGCTTCCAGCTGATATATACAGGATGAGCAAACACGCGGATGCTCAGTGTAACACATGTATGTATGTTTCCTGTACGCTGAACCTGCTACGTATACAGTACTTGCATAAATATTCCCTGGTGAGGTGGACTGCGAGTTGTAGCAGTCTGCTGAGGGTTTTTGGATTGTAAAGGCTGATTGATTTTTTTGCACTATGAGTTCTGTGTTATTTTGGATGCCTGCTTGGACGCGTGGCCAACAGAGATGCTTGCGTGGCGCTGCCTTTGTTCGTTTCATAATGTTGGCACAAGTTTCAGAAGAAACCTCTTGTAACGGTTAACACTTCGGTAAATGTTAAATGTGCTTTGCTTGTTTGGTTACCATGACTGTACAAGTTAAGTAATCAAACACAACAGTATGATCTCTCACTTTTATTCTATAACCCTGCAGTTATATATAGAATCCTCCATCGCCACCCACACTTCCACCCATGCTCTTTCTATCTTTCTCTCCAAACTAACTCCCTCTTCACTCTTTCCATCACACGTTCATCCTCTTTCATTCGTGTTCTCGCTCTTGGACATGATTTACACTTTCCTATTCCTGCCCGTCACTTAATGACTTGGTTAACAGCGGCACGGCACCCATTTTTGTTCTCCTCCTATACACTTTTCTTTTCAGAAGCTTTGTTAGCGCTCTTCTTCGTCTGCTGTATGTAATCCCCTGTCACTGTATTGTGTGCCTGTGTGATGTCAGGTGACGAGTTATTGATTGTATGCTTGGCTGTAAGGCCATGTGATTAAATGCAATGAATGGGTGGAGAGGAGAGCAAGATAAATCACCTATATGCCAATGCGCTTCTGTGGGGGTTTGGGTTTGATTAAGAGAGACTTGAATCTTTTCCTGTCTGTGGTGCTTTGTATTCGGATATTTTTAATAGGGCTTGTATCATGAGGAATGAAATTTACCTTGATCTTATGAGATAAAAGAGCCTTATGAAACCATGTTTTGTGAATGAACTTTCACGATTTAAAACTTTCCCTCCAGTCCACAAAACTAAAATTAATTGAAACTTTTAAGACCTCCTTGGCAACTGTTATCGATGCATTTCAGCCAGATCTGATCTTAACTGTGAAAAAAAACATTTCAGCCCAGATTGTTGAATCTGTCAAGATTTGCACAGTTGCTGCTTTTGAAAGATGGGGCAGTAAAATCTGTATTTGACACCTGCAACAAACAATGTATTTTTTAAGTTTCTGTAATGGTTAATCCACCAAATCGTCACAGTGGTATTTCTTATGATAAAATATAATATGTTATCCATAATTTCTTTAAACGTACTGTTTTAACAGAGGCAGAGAATATATCAAATGATATATTCAGTTGATTCATTTCTGATATCTGAGAGAAGTTGAGTGTGCTGCCTCAAATTAAGGTACAAAAACATAAGCCTATTACGTTGTTCAGTTTGTTATTTGGCCAATAAAACAGACAGATTGCTTAAAGATTTGTGTTAAAATGTGTTATGCACTGTACAAAGAGGTTGATTATTTCTAAACCTTTAAATTAATTCTTTGTTAATTCTTGGATAAACAGGACAGCAATATACTGTATAACAACAAATTAGTAAAAAAAATATTTCTCCAATAAAAATGTAAGCAAGAAATGTAGTGAAGAGGCCATTCCTATACTTCTAAGAAAAATATCCTGGGGCTAGCACATCAAACACCAGCTGTGTTATAATTGTCATAAAAATTTGTGTGTTAATAGTTTTTGTGCTCATCCTCTGATCTGTTATGAAAGCTTGAAAGTTTTTAAGAAAGACTCACACGCACACATACGCATACGCATACGCATACGCACACGCACACGCACACACACACACACACACACACACATACACATACACATACACATAGCCTACAGATATACAGTATGCATTATGGATGTGTTCAAACCCTTAGTCCCGACTCACTGAGCTATGAAACGAGGCCATGCTAATCTCGCGTTAAATGTTTGTGCTTCCATAAATACCAAGCCTTTTCGCTTATTTAGTTTTTCCTTTTAGCATATGGGCCATTACCATAATGACACATCACTGGTGGCCTGATAAACATTTTAGCTGTAAAATCTCCAGAGTCATATCCGTGGAACTTGATCCTAGCCTAATAAGCTATCTGGAACTCTACCTGGGATTCAGCTGGTTTAGCTGAGCTTAATTAGACCTCAGTGAGCTTGATAACTAGATTTCATCAAGCTTGCACTGATTTAATGAGATTCTATTGGGCATGCTAACAGGTGCCCCATGCGTTTACCCGGCGAACATCCAGGAATACTCGGAGGAAGTCTGCAATAACCCTACAGGTCTATTCCAGCCTAATGAGATTCTTAAACAAAGGAGTTGCTTTAATAGTGTGTGATGAGCTTGGTGTTGCCTAATTCAGATAAGATCCCTGGGGGTTTAGCGTCTTTGTGCAAAGTAAAGACAGATTCGTGTTCTCGGAGGTCGAAAGGTATTTAGGGTAGTAAGTACATCAGTCTGTTTATACCATGTACGCGATTTAGTGAAGCTGAGCTTAGGATGATATACGGTAAGAGTGTTTTTAACACTCTGTTTCGGGCACTTTCGGCAGACTAATGTGCAGTGAAATGTAGTACCAACAGCAGCAGTGACACATCAATACGCCTCGGAAGCGCTAACAATAATCCCAGAGAAGCCTGTAATCATATTCAGTTTCATGCCAAGTGAAAAGATCAAAATTCACCGTGTTACATTTCCATACTGATGAACTTCAAAGGTGGAAGATGAAAAACCAACATTAACTTGCTGCAATATCAGATGCATTCTCTCACCAATCCCATCTCGTCCTGTTGCCACGGCAGCGTAATCTGGCTAGGAGAGAAAGGCATGGATGGAGCAAATGTCGTCTGCCTCATTTAATGTTGGTGTCAATATGTGTGCGCAAGCGTTTGTGTGAATGTCACAAAGTATCATGAAAACCATCGGTTGATCTGTGTCTTAGCTTCATCATGTATACGACTGCTAAATGACTAAATGTAAATGTAATACGTGGTATGTGGCCTTTTCTTTAAAGGAACAATACAGGGTTTTTAACAGGATCTATAGAGAGAAATGCAATATAATATACAAAACTACATCTTCCGAGGTTTATAAAGACCTTACGTAATGAACTGTTATGTTTGTAATACCATAGAATAAGCTATTAATATCTACATACAGAGCAGGCCTACATACAATGAATTCGCCGCCATGTTTTGTACAGCAGCCATAAACGGACAAACAAATCTACAGTGCTTCTCCCCTGTAAAACAGACTCTCGCTCACTCTTCAGTTTTAGCGCCAACGCACTCTCTCTCTCCAGCATCTTGACGTGTACAATATTAAATTGGTTCCGGATAAACAATGACGTTCAAAACTGCTCTGTCACACATGTTACATGTTACAACAACATCATATCTTGGTTCTGACAAAAAGAAAACCAATGTTACTTACATACTGCTCTGAATCAAAGCAATCCCCTCGAGGGTGATTTTTAGACAATCTTTCTCTGCTGAAAAAGTATCTCCACTTAAAGCCTTAGTACCGCGGGTCCTAACATGTCTCTGCTGGAATGTCTTTTATATATAAACTCCTAGCTCCGACTGACTTTTATCCTTCATTTACATTTAGTCATTTAGCAGCGCTTTTATCCAAAGCCACTTACAAAGAGTTCGGGGAGCAATAAGCGATATGTCATACAGGAGCAATAATACAATCGGTGCTGATACAAAGTTACTAGTTTCAACAAAAGCTAGACCACTACCTGTTGAGAGAAAGAGAGAGAGTTGGTGTACATCTTTTTTTTCATCTGTCCGGTATTCACAGAAGAGATGGGTTAAGTCGTTTTTTGAAGGTTGTGAGAGATGTGGTCGACCGGACTGAGTTAGGAAGAATGTTCCACCAGAAAGGAGTTGAGAAGGAGAATGAGCGGGAAAGCGATTTACTGCCCATATGAGAAGGCATTACAAGGCGCCGCTTGTTTGCTGAACGCAGGGTTCTTGATGGGGTGTAAGAGTGTAAGAGGGTGTAAAAGCATTCCGGTGCAGATCCAGTGATAGTCCTGTAGGCAAGCATCAGTGACTTCAATCTGATATGGGCTTCAACCAGTAGCCAGTGGAGAGAGATGAAAAGGGGTGTCACATGAGCCCTTTTGGGGTGTTGGAAGACGAGGCGTGCTGGTGCGTTTTGAACCAGCTGGAGTAGTTCTAATGCCCGCAAGATCTCTTCCCTGTGTCAACATGAAAAGACGCACTGTCTCAGCCGACGACATATTTTTGTACTGTGGTGGACACCGTCATGTTTGGACAGAGATATTCTTTGTAAATCTATAATACAACGTAGTGGCCGCTGTAAATAAAAGCTGCACCTTTAGGGCCTAGTAAAAAGTTCATAAAATGAATATTGCTGGTGTTTGTAAAGGTTCAGTATAATCCAGTGAAGCACAAAGAGGCAGGTACAGCTCTGATAAAACATATAATGGAGCAGACAGCATGCACCTTCTTTTTTTAAAAGAGGTCACATTCTGGGTCATTTGGTGCCCTTTAGATGCTATAAAACATAACGGAAAGAAAAAGCCAATTTTTAACTGCTTAACTTGTTATGGAGTGCTGCTGTTATGATGTAGTTTTGTAGGCCGAAACCTTAGAAATTAGTTGACAATGGGTTTTTGGTTTAATGACTGAAATGTTTTTTTATCCTCAAAATAAAACACACCACATATGTTGTTTGAGACTTTAGCGTACATGTACAAGTACTTTTCAATTTCTCAATTTAAAATCTGATTTACCTTCACATATAAACGGCATCAAGCATACAAATTTAAAAAATAATGCAAAATGGACACCATTCCCCAAATAATGTTGATGGAGAGACTCAACCACAGATTATTTCCTTATCAGGAAACATGTTTTTAAAAAGGTTAGTGTGAAGTTTAGTGGTGATGATGTTAAAGTCGAGTCACCATGCATTTTATTATAGCCTTGGGTTAGCTTTTTATGTCTGGCAATTGCATTTAGGCTTCAAAAATCATTTAAAAAAATCTGTTCATTTCTGAAGAATATTAGTAAGACATGCAGACAAAGCATATCATGATCACAGAGCTATTTTTCTTTATATCCTATTTGCTGATGTCTGGATTGGCCTTCTGTTGATGTCCAGGTTGGCCTACAAAAATACTTAATCATGGCAGCACTCTTTGTGTAAGATGGGATATTTAGAAGGACCCGGGTTCAATCGTAATCTTTTTAATGTTTTATTGAGCAAAATTGCAACTGAAATAAACATTACATAACATTACATTAGCAAAGTCATTACTATACAGCAAGCATTGCTTTATGGAAATGTACAGGCTTGACATTTTGTATTTAGAAGAAAAAGTTATACATAACTTAAACTTATAAAAACTTGATGATCTGTGGGAGGAACTCAATTGGCCTGTTCAAACTGTTGCGCTGACCACATGAATGTGTGATTTCCTGCACAGCGATTTTGACAATAGCCCATCTTTATTTTAATTTAAGATGCATTTAAGCTTCACTTGGCTCGAAATCTGAGGGGGCATATGAATAAAACTTCTGCACACTGGACAATCACTTGAAGTAATGTAGTGGTGAATGCATTCATTGGTCTTTGGAAGTGGTTTTGTGTTTTTGCGTTTTTGTTATGCTGCACTTAACAGCGGCCTGCACCTTGCTTCCCAATGTAAACTCCCAAGTCTCAAAGTGTCACGGCTCTAGAGAACATCCTCAGACGTCATGCGTGGAGGAATCATCGTGTTTGTTTTCTTTGCCAAAGGGAATGCTGAAAAAGCCGTTGAGCTGAAATGCTCTCATTTAAATCTGTTGGCACAGCAGGGTGGGTTTAATCATTCATCTGACACAAAGAACAAGCTTTCACACTGACATAAGCCTTTCATCTTCATATCTTATCACGCAGTGTAAAAAAGTGTTCAAGCTAAATTGAATATTCAACAGCGACTGACCACACCTGGCTTTAAACACTGTCTGTGAAATCCTGCCAAGGAAATGTTCATCTCTTATTGGCACGACCACAACTGCTGGATGACGGCTTCCATCAGTCTTAATTGCATGACGTTGATGTGCGAGTGGGCTGAAAGTCATTTGCTTTCTGCTGCGAGGCGACTCATTGTCCGGCGGTCTAAAGCCTGCACTGATCACTTGTCCATCTGCTCGTCTGTGCACCCACCATGTATGCTGGATTTGACATAAATGTTTGCGTTGCACCCAGGGTGACCCTCATCAGTGGTTGCTATAGTCAAAACAACCATTTTCAAAAGCTTAGAAGTGTGTGTGCGTGTGTGTAAGTGAGTGAGAAAGAGAGGTCTGTGGAAAAGCTAAGACATGTAGGATCAGAAGGTGGTTAGAAAAGGAAGGAAACACTTTCAAGCTGGTGGATTTTCTCTTTGTAAGAGTTAGCGTTCACATGTTTGATTCAGAGCTGGTTAAAGACCAAGTAAGAGGCTCAGAGCACAAAAATATTGTCAAAGGAGAAGGAAGTCAGAAGCTGAAAAGGAGAGAATATGGAAGTGATAAGGCGTCTCTGATTTGCTCCCGTGATGGAAGACGATTCAGCACGCAATGTTTGCATGTGTGTGTGTGTTTGCCAATTTGTCCAGACCTTTGATGGAGAGGGCTTTTGATGGTTTTATTAAACTCTTGTGGTTTTGGATTGTCGAGTGCCAGCGGGGACGCATTACGGGTGTCTTTTTCTGCCTCTGTTCTGGACCCTTTCCATGCTGGTTCCAGGCTCAAAGTGGGAAGGGAAAGATAAGAAAGGGAAAAGCTTCCCTCTACGTTCAAGAGAAGCCCACTGTCGTAATCTCAATGTGTCGGCATCAGCTGGTTCTGGCAACGCGCGCATCCAACATTCTCGTTTCACAATCCAAATCAATTAAGGCGAATGAATTAGTATGCTATTATTATAACTGTCAGATTCACTTCGTACTTACAAAGATGAAAAAGTAACAAATGAAGCAGTTTCTGCTATCTACCCCTCCCTTTCCCCGAGGGCCCCTCTTCAAGCGTATTCTGTCTCTCTGTGCCGCTCTCATTTTCCTCATTTATTTCTCTCTTTCAGTCTCCTTCTTCTGACATTTCTTCTCTGTCTTTCCTTTCCCTTTAACCATCACGATGTGCAGACTGAAAAGATTTTATTTATTTACACATGATTAAATGCAAACAGCGGGTGTGTACTTCAGATTTATACTTGCAGTCATTAGTGTTAGAAAATGAGTGCATAATGCTATTTTTTTATTATGGCTGGACAGTAATGGCATTCTTATTGCTAGTATGTCTGGCATCTTCAACCTCATTCGTGCTAATGGCCTATGGGTGGGTAGGGAATTGATACAGGAACCCCCTTGACATTTACATCAATAATAATTTTAGTAGTTTTGCAAAGTCACACTTGTAATACACTTGAATTAAACATGGAAGCACCAATGAAATTGTAGCTCAACTTCAGCTTCAGAAACGCTTAAGTTAATACAAAAAAATAAAATGATATTCAACTATTCTGAGGCTGAAGTTGAGCGAGATGTTTAATTGGTGCTACCATATTAAATTGTATGCTGTGAAAACGCGAATCGCACCGCAAGTAGGTCTATCGCGTCTTTGCATTGACTTAACATGTAAATCACTTAACGCTTGCTGTGAACAAACTATAAGTGTGGTACAGTGTTTTATTTACATTCCCAACACACAATAGGTTCCAGCACACCACCTCCGACTCACTATATGCACACTCAAACACATTTCTGTTTATTTTCTCTATTACATTTTCTCACTCTGCTGACATATTCAAAATGACTGAGAGAAAGGGGGTGAACAAAGAGCGTGAAGAAGTATATCCATTCTTTCCTCCCTTGGGGCAAATAAATCTTGTAAGCTGTTTAAAGGTCAGAGTTCCCTAACATTGTATCGTGTCGTGCGTGAGATGGTGAGAAGCATCATAGACATCAGGTGTTTGAATGTCAGGAAGATTTCCCTGTGCTGCTGTCAGGGACGAGTGTGACATGGTCATGACCTGCGTCAGCAAACTGTCATCAGACTGATTCATGATGATGCTTTGCACCACCACGGTTGTGTCCAATATAACACCAACCGGCTTATGAATGTGTATGGAGGTTATACCTTTGTGTTGGGATTTTGGGGAATAAAAGGAATACAAATAATGTTGTGTTTGGCAGTACACTATCACATGGTGACAGTATGTGTTTGTCGTTTGTTCTTTTAGGGGGTGCTATAGGCAGCAGAAGGCATCTCCATGAGGAGCGGTAGAAGATGCCGGAACTGCCAGCGCTCCTGCTGTCGATTTACTTCCGCTTCCTGTTAGTCAACGTGGTTACCATGCCGCCTTCTTCCCTAGGCCAGACCTCTGTTCTGTCATCTGTACGGATGGGTAAGTGGCACACAATGGTTCTTTTGGATCAGTGATTTTAATGCCAGTTTATCTACTCTTAGATCTCTTGTGAAGATTTCTCTCTTCTTGTCTGTCTATCTCACGCTCTCTCCTGTCTGTTAGCGGCGATTCTGGATGACAGCTCTGTCTGTGGGCGTGGGGAGCGTTTAGCGTTAGCATTGGCACGTGAAAACATTAACAGCATGATGGAGGGCCCAACTCGTGCTCGCGTGGAGGTCGACATCTTTGATCTCCAGAAAGACTCTCAGTATGAAACTACAGATACCAGTGAGTCATACACACACATCATCACATCTCTCGACACTGTATACTTTAAAAAAAGAAGAAATAGAGTGGAGGGAGTGAATGAATTTAATAAAAAGGACTACCTTTTGCGTAGTGTGCCAGATTCTGCCAAAGGGTGTGGTCTCTGTGATTGGCCCCACCTCCAGTCCCGCCTCTGGTTCCATAGTTAGTCACATTTGTGGGGAAAAGGAGGTGAGCCTCATTTGCAAATTCTATTGATATCCTATTTTTGCTTATTCGCCAACACTGATAAATGTTTCTGTCTTGTGCACTTTCTTTCAGATCCCCCACATTAAAATTGGTCCAGAGGAAACTCCACGACTTCCTTACCTGCGGTTTGCATCTGTGACTCTGTATCCTAGTAACGAGGATCTGAGCCTTGCCATTGGGTCCATCCTACGCTCTTTCAGCTACCCATCGGCTAGTCTGGTCTGTGCTAAGGCTGAATGTGAGTTTAAGAATTCACTTAACCCATCAGTTTTTGTCTTCCCTCAAGCTTGAATATGCAAAATTATTTCACACAGAGAACAAGAAAAACGAAAAAATTGGTAGTTCAGATGGTCAATTCTGATTGGATGAGCTGTAAGTCATTGCAAAATGACTATAAATGCACATTCTGTAATTTAGCACCATGTTTCTTCATTGCTAAGCAAACTCCCACAGGAATTAAAGTGCAACAGTATATTAAAAGAATTGTTGATTCTGGTGTGCTTTATGATATTATTCTCATAGTCATTTTATAAAGGCATCGCTTTGTTCCACACAACAGCCCACTCTCTCAATAAAATCACTCGACTCGTGTATTATTGCTTTAGTTATGGGACTCTTAAAGGAGTAGTTCACTATAAAATTAAAAGTTCCTGATAATTCACTCACCCACATGTCATGCAAAAGCCGTCTGTGTGTTTATTTATTCTGTCGAAAACACAGTTTCATCGCAGCTTCAAAAGGGAGATGAATAAGGATTGTCTAGCAAAACAATTGGACATTTTCCAGGAAAACGAAAAAATTCTATACTTTTTAAACATTAAAATATGGTTTGCTCTGCCTGGGAGGTTCTCCGGGATGCGTGTCCACGACTTCTGTATTACACAATTACGTTGGGAAGGTTACGTAGATTTCAAAAGATTTAAACATCCCTGATATGCACAAATGACCATTTTAAACAATAGCCTTGCACAAAGACATATCACGTGACATTCAAAATACAAGAACTTTCGTCTTCTCCACCGTCGTAAAAACTCTGGGTCGAAACTTCAGCATGACCTTTACAACATATTTACAAAGTATGTGAACTCTTGGAAAACGACCAATCGTTTTGCTAGACAGCATCCTTATCCATTGGCTGGTGTCGTTTAGAGCCTTTTGAAGCTGTAATGAAATGGAAATTTGGACCTTAACCAACAGCCCCCCGTTTAAGTGCATTATATGAACACGAACCCTGGAAAGCTTTCCTCAAAAGCCTCTATTTGTTTTCGACAGAAGAAATAAACACTTGTTTACGGCTTCTATGACATGTGGGTGAGTGAATTATCAGAATTATTTTTATTTTATAGTGAACTACTCCTTTAAGAGTTGCGCCCTCTTTTCAACTGTGAACATAAAACAGATCATTTAAACTGACACCAGAACGTTGAAATGCATGTCTCCTGAACTCCCAAGTGCCTGTTTATGCTTCATATCACAACAAATACTCGAGTGGGATGTTAATGCCGAACCACTGGCTGATTATTGGAATATGTATTCAAGGCTGATGGGCTCAATAGTATCACAAGAAGTACAAGAGTACAAATGATACCGCAGAGTTTCTTTACTGCAAGCACTAACAATTACTCTGCTCTGTCGTGTAATAGGTGGCTGTGCCAATAACATACTGCTGGGCAATTACGCAGCATAATGTTCACGTAATCTGAGAATAAATCTCTCCCTGGTGCGCGTGTTAACTCGTGAGACATCGGCACGCATTCAGAGCGTGTGTGTGTTTGTGCGCCTGGACGTTTATGCGTGTTGGAAAGGGCACCGCTACATACCGCTCGGCTCTGACCCAGTTGGCTGCACTATGGTTGCTATGGCAGCAGAGTAGGTGCAACTTGCCGCTCATCAAGCTCATTTAAAATGGTAGCGAGAGATGGAGAGAGGAGGGCTCGCTGCAGTCCTAAAGCTTCTTGTTAAACGGATAGAAAGATGTTTTGCGTGTTTTCGCATGTTTCCGTGCCTTTGTGTCCGTGCACCTGAATATCATTGGCATTCATTTGTGAAACTGCGCACTTGGGTGGCTTTTCTGGATAGTCTCTACACCTCAGGTCTGTCAAACTAGACAAGCACATGGAAAAACAAACACAAAGGAGGTTACATGATTTTGAAAACACGTTAAAAGAATAGTTCACCCAAAAATTTTAATTCTGTCAACATTTGATCCCCTTCAGATTGTTTGAAAACACGTTAAAAGAATAGTTCACCCAAAAATTTTAATTCTGTCAACATTTGATCCCCTTCAGATTGTTAACAAAGAACAAAGAAACGTCAATAGGTTTGGATCAATCTGAGGGTGAGTAAATGATTAAAGAAATTTTATTTTTGGGTGAACTATCCCTTTAAAGGAACAGTTTATTAAAACTGTATATTCCGTAATTATTTACTCACCCTACTACTTATATTTGTGCTAGTCATTCATCTGTGAAGCAAAAAACAACAACAAAATAAGCACCAAAAAGTTCCATAAAAGAAGTGTGTATAATTTATGAGCTTCCAGTATTCCAGCTTTGTGAAGGAATTTTAGTAAATTTACCGTTTACTATAATGAAGATAACAGCATCAGTTTTGAAAACGGCAGGATGGTGAGTGAGTCGTTTTTTTCATTTTGGGGTGAACTCTTTTTTCCAAGGAATCGTGAAATCCTGAGATAGAAGCACATTTACTGTTCTTACGAAGTGGTGAAACTAAGAATTAAAAAGGGAAATTGGTGAAAGAAAGAAAAGGAGGTAGTGCGAGTGAGAAAGGACAAGAGTGTGGAGAGCATTGATTTCTCTTCTGCCTCAAGCTAATTAAAGTTTGGCACTGGCTTTACTGGCTCGCTCTGTGCATGCACACTCCCTTGAGAGCACAGCTACTTATTTAGATTTTCGCCGGCCTTTTTGTCGCCAGACACCCGCACTTTATTCAAAACATCATTGCAAATGGACACATGTTGTTTTCCGACAACCTCACACGTCCCGTTGTACTGTATAGCTCACTTTACTTGCAAGCCCTGAATGTACCTCATGTACCTTTATCTTGTCCTGTTCTTACCCCGCAGGTCTTCTGAGACTCGAGGAGCTGATAAGGCGTTTTCTGATCTCTCGCGAGACGCTGTCAATCAGGATGCTGGACGATAACCTTGACCCCACGCCTCTGCTAAAGGAGATTCGTGACGACAAAATAGCAACAATTATTATCGATGCTAACGCGTCTATATCGTACCTTATACTGAAAAAGGTATGTAACACACACATAAACGGTCACGTTTTTTGAAAGCTGCTAGTTTGTTTTTCTTCCATTCATACAATGATATAAATTCTGTGAGCATCTCTTACATTTTTCTCCCTCTCCCATCTCTGCTGGTCTGATTTCTTTCATTTCTTTCCTGGGCCCCAGTTTGACTTATTATCCAAGAGTAGTTCAGCTTTCTTCAATATTTCTGTGTTTTAATTTATAGGCACCATATCAGTATACCGCTCAAGGTCTATTCTGCATTGAGCTCTTAAATGCTCTGCTTTACCATGCAGCTTTTTCTCGCTCACACAAACTCACTCTTGTTCATTGTCTCCTTTCTTTTGCCTTCTTTTTAGGCATCGGAGTTGGGAATGACATCAGCATTTTACAAGTACATTCTCACCACTATGGTAAGAGAGAGGAGGAGCTCTTGGCCTATTTCCCCGCAGATATATTCATGCCTGAAGCCCATATTAACAATTTATCTTTATAACACAAAACCCTGCTAACATTTTTTCAATTTAGCACACTGCTATCCATAGCGTAAACTCTACACACATATATCTTACAGATACTACTAAATACTACTAAAACCTCTTGTTACTAATTTAGTAATTCACCCAAAAATAAAATCTCTGCGGTTCTTTTACTCATCTCTGTGTCAATCCAAATCTGTATTACTTTCTTTTCCAAAACACAAAATAGTGTAAATAGCATCTGTCCCAGCTATAGTATCTCTAAGTTGAAATAGTAGTAGATTCTATTTACACCAAATGGAAATAGCTGTATTTTCATTAAGTGTAAATAGTGGTTAGAAGCTATTTCTATTTAGAATAAATAGTGGCATTTACAATTTGCACCCCAGTACTGTTGTGCATTGAACAATATACAATAATAACAAAGTGCAAATTATTGTATTTATTAAAATTACTACTACTACTACTACTACTGCCATTATAGGAAGAAAAACAATGCGAGTCAAAAGTGCCACAGAACTGTTTGCTTTCCCACATTCTTGAAAATATCTTCTTTTTGTTCAACAGAACATAGGCATTTATAAAGAAACTATTTCTACTATGGTAGTCAATGGTGGCCAAGAACTGTTTGGTAACAAGCCTCTTTCCTAATATCTTTCTGTTTTCATTAGAATATAGAAATGTATTCAGATTTGGAACCACTTGAGGGTGAGTAAATAATGACAAATTTTCTTAATTTTTCATTGACTATTCATGACAAACTATGTTCACTGGGAAGGTCTCAGTCTTTTGAATACAGATTTGATTTATTACAATATTGTATTTTAATACAAAAATACAGTTTTTGACAAAATTATGCAGAGAAAAGAAATTCGTCTAAATGAACTCATTAAATCATTAAATAATTATGTGATTTATTTTGCCAAATGTCTTCTTTCATAAGAGACCAGCTTTAAATCTGTAAGCATTTATGAATCACAAGCGTTTGTGGAGATTGTGCTTTTTCGTGTGTATTTAAAAAAAATTCAGAGACAGTTAATGGTTTAGTCAGTCAAATCTCACAAGCCACACTAAACCTCTATTAACTAGTCCAACCTAACACATCATACATCTCACGCAGACTATTAAGTATTAAAACATCACATGCAACAGTCACCGTTTATTCAGTTTACGTGCATGCCACTCATAGGTGGCAATTATTACAAAAAACATTAATTATATACTATTACACATATACTCATGCTCCATTTACCCTCATTGCCGCTGTTTAATGTCATTCGTTTATTCTGTCTGTGTGTGGTTGCAGGACTTTCCCTTACTGTGGTTAGATGATATAGTAGATGATCAGTCAAACATTGTGGGCTTCTCCATGTTCAACACCTCCCACCCATTTTACCTGGAGTTCATCAGGAGCCTTAACCTGTCTTGGAGAGAGGGCTGTGATATCAACCCATATCCAGGACCAGCGGTGAGCCACGCACAAATACAAAACAGGGGCTGGACAGCCTCTGATATGTTTTTCACACGCAGTGTTTCTATGTTCAGCTGTCGGCGGCCCTGCTGTTTGATGCCGTGCACGTGGTGGTGAGCGCAGTGCAAGAATTGAACCGCAGTCAGGAGATCGGCGTCAAACCTCTGAGCTGCACGTCTCCTCAGATCTGGCAGCACGGAACCAGCCTCATGAACTATCTGCGGATGGTCAGTGTGCGAACCCTGCATTGCTCTCAGTTTCTGTTACGATTCAATTGTGTGTGTTTGTACAAGTGCTGTAATATAACTGTGTTCTCTTGCTCTATGTTCGAATGGTTTTGATCAGGTGGAGTATGACGGATTGACAGGTCGAGTTGAGTTCAACAGCAAAGGCCAGAGGACCAATTACAGCCTCCACATCTTGGAGAAGCACAGAAGAGGCCACAAAGAGGTTACACACAGCTTTGTTAAATGGAGTCAGATGGTTGTTTTGGTTGATTCACTTTCAAATTGTTTTGATTCATTTTGTTAGATTGGGATCTGGTACTCCAATAATACTCTGCTAATGAACTCCACCAGCCTGGATATCAACGTCTCAGAGACTTTGGCTAACAAGAGCCTCATCGTCACCACAATACTGGTGAGATCCAACTGCTCTTTACAAAACATCATGTTTAAATAGTCAAAGTTCACACGAGCACTTGCAAGATGGCTTTTTAACCTGTCAAATGATCCAAGAAAGTTTTCCAGTGATTGACAGATTAGTTTTTACCAGTGCTGTCAGATCGAATAATTGTGATTAATAGATTTCAAAGTAAACGTTTGTCTTTATATAATATGTGTGTGTGTTATATGTATTATATGTAATTGCATATACTGTGTATTTAAATGTGTCAAATGTTTACATTCACTATTTATGGTTAGGTGTTTTGTATCATTATGTAAACTACGACCAATATTTATTTGACAATTTCAAATTTTGTTTACCATTTGCATTTATTTGCAGAAAATTAAAACTGGAAAAACAGGTCAAAATAACAAAAAAGATGATGTAGTTTTTCAGACCTCAAAAACTGCAAAGAAAACAAGTTCAGATTCACTTTTAAGCAACACAACCGTAATATTTGTACGTATTTAGGAAAAGTAAAAAAATAAATAATAATTATTTGACCTGGATTTTTATCCCAGTTTTAATTCGTCTTTGTCATGCTATCCGTCTTTCACATTGCTGTTGGATGACTTTGTCACTCCTGAGGTTTGATATTGTTAAAATTCAACAAACACTGGTCTTTGAAAATTGGAATGGTCTCTTAAAAAATATAATTAATATTATGTATAACTATAAATATATTACACATATTTCGTAAATAACAACATTTATTTATTTACACGCCACACACATACATTATATAAACAAACATTTCACGATTAATGGATTTGACAGCCATAGTTTTTACCATGTGTAGACAAGAAAGTGCAGTATTCAATTCTCTCTGCTTATTTCAATGAGTTTTTAATGTAAAGTGTAAGAGTGATCGTGCAGCTGATTCGGGTTAGAAACAAATGTGCGAATATTTTGAGATTTATGTGACTTACATTGGCATAAATAATGCCAACTAGTCACGTCTTAGAAGGATTTCAAAATTTTTGACTTATGTTTTCAGACTGCTTCAAAGGGTTGCAACACCAGTGTCAATGCAATGCGCTCAGGGTTGATTTAATTTCTACGTTTACGGAATTCTAAATGTTGTTTATTTTGCTGTCCCCGGTTGTTGTACAAAACGCTCATGCAGTTTCACTGAAAGGCAGATTGTAGACAGGGGAATATTCCTCCTGCTGTCACCATGTTTTAAACAATATGTTCTTTATTTGTTTTCATGTACAGCTTTAAAGCTGACTGGATATTGTTGGAGCCTTTCTAGTCCAAGTCTCTCTTGTAAATCTCTCTTGATGTTGATCTCATACCCACACAGTTACAAGGTTTAAAGAAATTATAAAATCAGTCATGTGATACATGACACAGACTAGTAGGAAAAATGATCAGTTGTCAATACACCCCAGTTCACGCACGCACACACAAATAAACCAATATTAACCCCATCTACATCTTGTGTATGTGCAGGAAAACCCGTATGTGATGAGAAAAGTAAATTACCAGGAGTTTGAGGGGAACGATCAGTATGAAGGTTTTTGTGTAGACATGTTAAGAGAGCTGTCTGGTATCCTTAAATTCACCTACCGCATCAAACTGGTGGATGACGGTCTGTACGGAGCGCCTGAACCCAACGGCTCGTGGAGGGGGATGGTGGGCGAGCTGATCAACAGGGTATGTGCACATCTGCATATGGAAATTATGGAAATTGTCCAGTTTTGTTGAATTCTGATTAATTAGCTTGTTGTGTCTTGATGTGGCTTTCCAAGTGCATTTCTGACTCTCAATGGTTTCGTCTAGCTCTCTTTCTCTTTTGTTCTTTGGAGCAGAAAGCTGATTTGGCAGTAGCTTCTTTTACCATCACATCGGAGAGAGAGAAAGTCATTGACTTCTCAAAACCATTTATGACCTTGGGCATCAGTATTCTCTATAGGGTTCATATAGTAAGTTACACACACACATTGTTTCCATGTTTAAGAGGGCCTTTCCATAGAAAACAGTCTATCCCTTAACCCTCACCCCGACCCTTAACCTAACCATCACACAAACCTTTCTGCATTTTCAAATAAGCATAATTTCACTTGTTTAATTATTGTGGGTACCTCTGGCCATTGTTAAGACTTTTACCAATGTTAAGAAAGATATATCCATTGTTTTAAGAAATCCATTGTTTTAACCCAACCCGTTTTTATCGCATCACTCTCATATCAACCTGTTGACATTATTACACATTATACAATCTGCTCGATTTCTGCCTTTTTACCGATGACGACTATTAGAATTGTCCTTGAGAATCAAACTGAAACTGTTAAATCTTACATCATGCTGCTTTGCCATTGCTCAGTAAACACAGCAGATTGTATTTCTGACAGAAATGCATCAAAAGCTCTCAGGAAAATCGATTTTGGTCCATAGCTCTCTCTTGTGGTGAGAGATAAACATGCAATCATAAAACTAAAGAATGGAGAGGATAAAATCTGATGCTTTTGGTGTCAATTGTTGAAATTATAATCCCACATAACAGACAGTGTAGAGAGATGTATTCATATTTGAAAGTAGAAATCATACAACTGTAATTTTTATATAAAAAAATGTTACAACATTAACATAATACAATGAGAATTCATTTATAACATAGTACTACTGAATATTCACACAATACTTATTTCCCATTCGGCTTTAGATTTTTTGATAAAGTTTAATTATTTTACCTTTTTATCTCTTCCATTGTCTCTCAGGGCAGGAAGCCAGGTTATTTCTCCTTCCTGGATCCCTTCTCACCGGCTGTTTGGCTCTTCATGCTGCTGGCTTACCTTGCTGTCAGCTGTGTGCTTTTTCTTTCTGCGAGGTACACACAAGCACACGCTGACACCCACACATATACACACAAGCACACAATGACAAACAACAGTAGAAACGCTTTGCGTATATTAAGCAGGACGTCTCCTTTACTTGTTGCAGGTTGAGCCCGTATGAATGGTACAAT
This sequence comes from Barbatula barbatula, assembly GCF_947034865.1. Taxonomy (NCBI): domain Eukaryota; kingdom Metazoa; phylum Chordata; class Actinopteri; order Cypriniformes; family Nemacheilidae; genus Barbatula; species Barbatula barbatula. Next base: position 12,799,353 of record NC_136775.1, read on the forward strand.
CCTCACCCATGCCTACGTGAGCGCAGAGACCTGCTGGAGAATCAATATACACTGGGAAACAGCCTGTGGTTTCCTGTTGGGGGTTTTATGCAGCAGGGTTCAGAGATCATGCCCCGAGCTCTCTCCACGCGCTGCGTCAGCGGGGTCTGGTGAGTACGAGCATGTGCTGGGGGTCCACACGTGCTGAAGCTCATTTCAAGATGAACATTAAAGTCATCAAACTATGTTGCACTGCACAGCTATGGGGTTCCACTTTCTGATGTTCTTTCTCTCCCTTTTGGTCTATTGATGTCTTTTAGGTGGGCTTTTACTCTTATAATCATCTCCTCATACACAGCAAATCTTGCTGCTTTTTTGACCGTGCAGAGAATGGAGGTGCCCATCGAATCACCAGATGACCTGGCAGATCAAACCAATATTCAGTATGGCACCATTCATGGTGGAAGCACCATGACGTTTTTTATGGTACGTTTTGTGGCATATATATAAAAATCATACACAAACACATAAGCGCACCCACCCACAATGGTTCTTATTTTTAGCAAATAGTGTTATGAAACAAACATCTGGGGAAAGGTAGGTCGTAGAATAGAAATAGAATAGAAAAAAATAGAAATGGTAAAAAGAACAAAAACTAAACTGAAACTATAAATGTATTCTGTAATGCAATCAAAAACTAAATAAAATTACATGAAAAATGACTAAAGCTCTTGTTATATTTTCAATCAGTGTTGGAGGATTTGTTTTCATACTTCACCCCAGACCGACAAAAAGAACCACGCAGTTAAACAAGAAGCTTAACTTCAATTGAACAAGCAAACCCCAGTTCAATCGCTGTTTAAATGTGTTTATCATATGTGACCCAGTCTGAGAAAACCAGGCTGAATTCTCAGAATGTAATTCTAAGATAACGGGCATTAAAGTTTGACTTTGACCATTAATGTCACTATGATTTCAATTTTGGACCTGGCCTTACTAAGTCAATATCAAAGATCAATATCAAGTCAATATTAAAGATATTAAGATTATGTTTTCACAGATTCTACATTACATTACAAATCACAAAAAAATCACTTTGGGTATATGATACCTAATCATACATAATGATATAACCTATCCCTCTCTGCAGAACTCTCGATATCAAACGTATCAGCGGATGTGGAACTACATGTACTCTAAGCAGCCCAGTGTGTTTGTCAAGAGCACAGAGGAAGGCATTGCTCGAGTCCTAAACTCCAAATATGCTTTCCTCCTCGAGAGTACCATGAATGAGTATCATCGCAGCCTCAACTGCAACCTCACCCAGATCGGAGGCCTGCTGGACACCAAGGGTTACGGCATCGGCATGCCTCTGGGTTAGATACAAAGAGACACTGTACATGTGTAGAAATGCAAAAATGAGTTTTTAGTGATAATAAAGTGTATTAATGACAGGATTTTCATTTTTGCATCCCTTTAAAAAAGAAAGAAAAAACAAATCAGGTCTTTTAAAGTGGTGTCATTCATGTAAAACCCCCTGTACTGGATATTCTCAGACAGCGTTTTTTGCAGAAGTACATGTTGCTTGCACCACTCATTTTCACTTCCTCATTACACAATATCCCTCCATCTGCATTGTTCCCTCTCGCAGGTTCTCCTTTCAGAGATGAGATCAGTCTGGCCGTGTTACAGCTGCAGGAAAATAACAGGTTGGAGATCCTGAAGAGAAGGTGGTGGGAGGGAGGGCAGTGTCCCAAAGAAGAGGACCACCGTGCCAAAGGCATGAACCTCACCTGCACACAATATTCTCCTCCCAGACTCGTTTCACACACCATTTCTCTAGTTTTCGTTTTAAACAGTCTTCAGCAGTACCAAAAATACACAAGATTACACTGTTTTCATTTGAGGAGATAAACGTGTTAAACTTTTGCAGGTCTTGGGATGGAGAACATTGGCGGTATATTTGTGGTGTTGATCTGTGGGCTGATTATTGCCGTGTTTGTGGCTGTGATGGAGTTTGTGTGGTCCACACGCCGATCAGCTGAAACAGACGAGGTACGACCTCTCTCCTGCGATCGCCAATATCACAGTCACACTACAGTAGGTTACCAAGGCAACCCGCCGACTCGTCAGCTTAGTGTGTGTCGTAGTGAAGTCCAAGTCAGTGTTTGTGCCACGGTGTGCATGTCTGCTTGTGCACGTCTCGGGTACATATTTTTTGTCCTTTGTTAATGCTTTTTTTTATTCAGGTGTCCGTGTGCCAGGAGATGTTGACAGAATTTCGAAACGCCGTCTCTTGCAAGAAAAGTTCCCGTCTGCGCCGCCGTCGCCCACTCGCCAGCTCTTTGGCCCTTCGTCACCCCACTCGCATCACGTTAGGGGCTCCCCGGCCTCTGCGCCTTGTCAGAGAGATGCGCCTCAGCAACGGAAAGCTCTACAGCGGCACCGGACCCCTATCAGGAAGTTCAGGGGCCGGACCCTCAGACATGGGCCCCGGCCCTCAACGACTCCTGGAGGACCCATTGGGTGCCAACAGCACTCCTACAATGGCGCTAGGTCCACCCGCAGTGACACTGCCTCTGCCACGAGGCTGTACTCACGTGCGCATCTGCCAGGAGTGCAGGCGCATCCAGAGCCTCCGCACAACTTCTTGCACACGCATCCCGCCCTCATCAGCCCCCCTGCCACGCCTGGCCCTGCCCCCTCCACACTCATCATCCAATACAGACAGCGAAGGAGGAGGCGGGCCCAGCCCGTGCCGGATAGGCCACTCCCCACCGGCGAAAGGCTGCACTTTACCGCCACCTCAGTCTAGCATCAACACAGACCTGCTAGGAGAACAAAAATAAGAGACAAAAATTGAGAGAGCTAGAGGGAGAGAGGGAATGGCCAAAATATGGGATAATTTTATGCCCTTGAAAAAATAGGCTCAGAATATTCTCATTTTCTTTTTTATTCTCATTTTCTTTTCAATTCCAGCCATTGGTGTCATATCAATAAAGTGTTTTTTGCACTACTGAAGTATGAACTATAACACCCTGACTGTCTGGAATACATTTGAGAATGCAATGGTATAGATCAGTGTTAGATATAGGCATCTGAACTTGTTGAAGGTTACAGAGAGATATTAAACTTCCCCAGCAGACAGAACAGAGGCCGAACTCTGTTGTGATCAGAGCCCGACAGTGGCACAGACTCTCCACCCCTCGCTCTCTCTCTTCTCTCTCTCTCTTCTCTCTCTCTCTCACTCTCTCTCTCTCTCTCTTTCTGGAAGGAAGGAAGGAAGGAAGGAGGTCACACATTGGAAGTAGCACAGAGACTCTCTTTTGGATGTCATTGTCTTAATGATGCCATTAAGATCCGAGCCAGACAGCAGCAGAATGAGAGCACACTCTTTTAACAGAGGACAATGTAAAAGTTGTTAATTAAAAGATATTCTAAACAGATATTCTTACTTTTATGTACTATACTTATTTTTAAATTCGCTGTCTGTGTAATTTTATTCTGGGGTTGTGATGTCTGGATTGGAAATGAAAAAAACAGAGATACTTTATTGATACCGGGGAGATGAACTCTGAACATGACCGAATATGTATGTTATCAGAATTGAAGAGCTGTGTGTTCATTAAAATGTGGACTTTGATCTAGATCAAACTGGTATTTACGATAACAAGAGTGTTAAAAGTGTTCTTGACATCACACACCAAAAACCAAGTGTAAACATTTGCATTTACCAGAGAGAAGAAAACAATTCAATGCAAACGATGACTCACACACACAAACAAACAAAAGCTAAAGTTAAAATTAATTTCACTTATATTTATTATTTTTGCTTGGCTTTGTTCCTTGATGTCTACACGAGGAGCTTGTCTGTTAAATAATCCTTTTCTTTTTAAACATGTCCATACTCTTTTTAATTATCTTAGATTTTTTTCTAGAAAAAAGTAGAACTGCATTTATTACAATATACCTCTTTGTTTTTAAATTATGCATTTTTTGCTGTAAATCCCACTGTTGTTCAGCCTAGACTGGTGTTCTTCTCTTTTCTGCAGACAGTTGTTTTATCATTTGAATCAAAGTCAACATTTTTATTTAAAGAAGCTCATTACCAAATGAACAAAATCAAACACTTACCGTACATGCAGAGGTCAATGTTTACCGGATCAAAAGTAATATGTGTACAGAATGTATTTTAAGTAGTACATTTCTTTTTTATTTGAGAAGTTTGTGTCAAACTCGAGGTTGTTGCATTTACTACATACATGTAGTATTGTTACAGTAAAGTCATCATGTTTTAATTTATACCCTAACACCATGTCAGTTTCTGGACCATTTTGGCAGAATAATCATATATAATTACAGTATTATATCAGTACAAATTTTTTGAATCAGGGCCCACACAGTAATGTTTTTCGTATGTTTAAATTTCGTATGTTCTAATTTAACTAAGGCCTACTGGCTAAACCCTATACGGGGAAACCGCCCCATATGGTTTTTGTTCACAGATCCACGGTCTGCTGTGTGTGCATCAAATGCCAGCTGATTGGGGCTTTCTTCAATGTTCCTGACCAGGCACTGAAGGTAACCACAGTGTATTTATTTTTTTCCATCAGCAAGGACACTTCTTCCTACATGTAAAGAGGAATACATTCACATTTAGCCATTTAGAACACATTTATCCAAAGTGACTTACCAAAAAAATGTGGTCATCTGTCATCTTTTATTCGCATTCATGTTGTTTAAAAGCTGTATGAATTTTCTGTTAAACACAAAGCAAGATATTTTGAAAAATGTGTCAGTGTGTCAGAACACTGGGATATTGTGGGAAATGTCTTCAAAATATCTTTTGTATTCTCCAGAAGAATAGTTGATGGTGTGATAAACATATGTTCGCAACTGATCTATTTACAGCAGCAATGGTCCTAATAAAATATTTTTTGATATAAAATAATAATATTTCTTAACTTCCCTTTCTCACAGTGAGAGGTATTAATCTCGGGTAAAAGATGGTCTCACCTGTGTTAGATCACCAGTGTTCTGGGCCGTACCTTGAAAAATTGGCAAAGACCTGATCAACTAACATAATAAAACAGACCCTAAGTGGCCTTATAAAATGAAAATTGTAGGTTGCAGAACAACATAGCGGTGCTTCACACGATCGTTATTTCTCAACACATCCTTAAAGTCAGAAAAGAGTAAAGTTTTAAAGAGAATGTGTTAAGTGTTTGCTCACAATAGGCTGAAATACTGGCACCCCTTTTAAAGGAACATAAAATGAGAAATGTTTAAAGTGAGGTCAAAGATCTCAAGATCATTTAAAATACTGTGGGTTTTTTTTCATTTCATATTTAATATGTGTATCACTCAAAATGATTAGCCTATTTTTTTGTGTTTTATATTGAAGTAAAATGTCTAATGCTGGCAAAACTCAACACTTATTTGATAAAACAAATAAAAAAGTATCACATTTGAGTGTTTTTACAATTTAATAATTTGTAACATGCTTTAAGATCACCTACCGTCTTGTATTCAGGAGTAAAAAGCTCACAGAAGCTAGAATAACAGTGACCATCACAACAGTCACAATCCCTGCAGTCACAGCAGTGGACAGACCAGCAGGCTTTCCTGTCGAGAGACCATAAGAGGAGAATTCAATAACCCGTAGTTCAGTGAAACCCAGTGATGAAAGAGCATGACTAAATAGCCACATTCTATCTTGCTTTATTATTCATTTATTTATAACAGTTTTTTAGATTTGCGGTAATATTTCATGACCTGCATTTACCTTCTTTCACTTTAAGGGAGGTTACACCTGTTTTTGTCCCACTAGGGTAGGTTGCGTATAGTCACAGATGTGTCATTTTCACATCTTTGATGATGATGATGATTGCATCAGGGGTCAAATTGGGTCTTTTTATAAAACTGACTCTTTCTTTCAGGAATGTATTATGCACAGTCACACATTGCACATTGATTATGATTAATACAGGAACATGTTTATTGGAATGATTTCGCCAGTTCCACTGAACTTAATTTCTGGGGATGTAGTGGCATGACAGTGTGACATCGTGATTCTGGTATCCAATGACTTCACCATCAGGGACCCAACTCTCTTCACCATCAGTGACAACTCACTGACCCTCAAGAACATTTATGAACTAAAATGATAATAATAGAATAATAATGAGTAATAAGGAAATACATTTCCTGCACCTTCTTGTCATTTCAAAACTGTATAAGTTACTTTCTTCTGCAGAACACATAAAAAAAGAGATTTTCAAGAACGTGGGTAACCAAACACTTGGAAACTATTGACTTCCATTGTATGGAGACAAAACCATGCAATGCAAGTCAATGGGTACAAATGATTTCTTGTTACCAACATCATTCAAAACATCTTATTTTAATGTTGTTAATTTTGGTAAATCAATATTGCATGTGCATTATAATGTAACATTACTTTCAATCTAACAGACAAATAATAAATGTATTTGTAACCAACTGCTTAACTGTGGACACTTAGTGTTACTTATGTTATTCTATTAACAGAAATCGCAGCAATGAATAGAAATCCTTTGAGGTTTTAAGTTTACTTACTCATATTGAAATATCATAATACAGACATAATACAACAGTATTAAAGAGTATAGTTTTTGAGATGTTGTGGTCAGACATGAGCCTCTTGCATAGATTAAATACAGACAGATATGTTTTAAAGGCCATTTCTACCACTAAAAGAGACAATTTTAGAATGTCCGCAGTCAGTATCTTGACTTTTTTGCCACATCAAATTATTTTTTGTAATGAAATCTTGTGTTTTACATAACAAAAATGTGGTTCATTCCATATATAAGAACTTAATAATCTTTTTTTATCACTGCGTACACAGATCCATGCTCTTCTGTGTGAGCACCACGGGCAAGCTGATTGGCTGATCCTTGCTGTGATGTCATTTCTGAATGCCTGCTAAAGGAAACAGCAGTGTATTCAATGTCTCCTGTATGCAAGGTGTTTTTATTGGCTTTGTCCGGCCTCAGTATCGTGACATCACTATATGTGACTTCTCCCTAAAAGGTAACAGGAGTAAACAACAGATAAGCAGGCAAAACATTTATTAATCATAAACTATATAGCTGTACTGTTCTATTTAACACACAACATGACTTTATCATTATTGCATCCCTCAATAAAGAATTTACATGTATTAACTTCCTTCCCCAGAATCAGGTATCTCAGCAGTAGGTACAGTAATTTTACCTGGTTAAGGTCATCTGGGCTCTGGGTAACATCTAGTAAAAAGACAAAGAATTGGTCAACTGTAAGCAAAAAGGTCAAGATTATAGTTATTTTGACCACATTATATTGCATGTTATACGATTTACTGGACCAATACTGTAAAGAGCTTGCAAAGTTTTTTCTCACAATATGCAGAAGTACTGGCAGCACATCTGAAGGAACATGAAAAGAGAAGTAGTAAACGGTTTTATTGTTAATGTTTAAATTTATATTTGACTCTGAATACTGAAACACGATAGCGTTGTTGACTAGGGTCAGACATTTCCCTGAATGCACCTTTTTCACAAGACTGTGATTACGTGTCCACCGGTCATCAACATCGTATATCCTAATAAAAGTGTTTTTAATTTTCATAATTTTTAAAATGTACATTATGCCTGTTTATAACACTATACTTTGTATTACATCACCTTTGCATCAAACTACAAAAAGTTAACACTAATGCGAGGGTGTTCCTTACACAGTGTCAAAAAACTATTGCTGAGATTTTCCTTTGCTATTTGAGCAAATGAGAATGCACAAAGTATATTTGTGGTAGTCTCCCATTCTCTGCAGTAGAAGTTTTCCCAACTGTTTGACGACTTCGGCTTCTGAGAAATCCAGAAACGTGAAAAAGGTCCATTGGGATTTATCAGCATTAAAATAAAATCTATTTTAGAGGTAAATATTGAAATATATAGTTTTTAATCTAGAACTACACCTTTTGTACAATTTAATAATTACTAAATGCATTTTCTATTTATATACCGTCTCTTAAGTAGAAGTAAATAGCTTGCAGAAGCCAGAAGAAGAAGAATGATCACTACAGTCACAATTCCAGCAATCACAGCAGTGGACAGAGAAGCAGGCTTTCCTGAGGAGAGATCATAAGAGATGCGTCTTTATAATCTGTAGTGCAGAGATACCTGCTGAAGGATCAGTATAAACTCACTTAACAAACACAGGTAATACAGTATGAACACATCGATCCGTCTTTTTATAAAATGAATTCACAGGTATTGGTGAAAAGCCAAGAATGAATTAATCTCACTAAGGTTGGTGTACCCGATCTACTTAATTCACCATCGTCTGTAAGAGGCACTTGAGTCATTTACGCTATGCCCATAAAATGTGTTTGTGTAGCTATGTACTATAATTTTCAAAGTGATAATTTGTCTCTTACAAACAATGAAATGGGCGAAAGAAAAGATTATATCTTATGTAACCACCTACTGTACAAACCACCAAGATCAGATGCACATGTACTGTAGCAAGCCCCACAACACTTTAGCATTGTATTTTAAAGGAAATCCTTCAGGTTTAAGTAAGATTCTTTATATTTCCTGATCAGTTTAAAAAGATGCACTTGCCTTCTTTCACTTTAAGCGTGGTTATTCCTATTTTTGTCCCACTAGGGAAGGTTGCATAGTCACAGCCGTAGACTCCCTGATCAGTCATTTTCACATCTTTGATGATGATGGAGGCATCGGCAGTCAAATTGGGTGTTTTTTTAAAGCTGACTCTTTCTTTCAGGAATGTATCATGCACAGTCGTGCCATGTGTCTGATCATTGATTATGATTAATACAGGAACATGTTTATTGGAATGATTTCGCCAGCTCCACTGAACTTGAACTAATTTGTCCTCTTCGTTTCTGGGGATGTAGTGGCATGACAGTGTGACATCGTGATTCTTGTATCCAATGACTTCACCATCAGTGACAACTCTCTGACCCCGAAGAACTGTGTTAAAAGAGAGACAACTACCTGTTTAATAACTGACAAGACAGATTACACGTAGTATCACAATGCACATTTTCAGTTAGTAAAGTCTGTTAGCACAGGAAGTTTCTCAAGAGAAAATTAAATGCTTAACCAAAGAGTAAATGAACAGAAAAGTAAATATACATTCATGTAGAATAAGCTGTATTCACTCCAAAACCCTATTATCCATGTTTACAGTAGACAATTCATTCACCCAGTTGGTCTAAAATGCAGTATGTGATATCAAAATTGCAAACAAATTCCTTAAAACTAGCAGAAACTATCCCTTCAATGGCTCAAAGCAAACGTTTCACTTCCTGTATGCTCAATTGTTCATAACAGTGAGAGCAAAACAAAGCTAAATCATTATTATTAAAACATTTGTTTTCCCTCGGTTTCTTAAAAAAAGCTTAAAAATTCACTTACCTTTCAACAGTGTGGTACAAAACAGAAGTAATGGAATAAACGTACCACGCAACTCCATTTTAAGCTCTAATTTCAGTTGTGCAAACTACGGTGAGAGTTCATTTTCTTAAATCTGATGTTCAAAGTTAAAAGGAAAAAGGAAGTTAAAAGCATGCAGTATCCACCTCTCTATTGCTCTAACAATGTTTAAAGACAGTCGTTGGGTAATATCTTCCAGTAGCAGCATTTGTGCTGGTTAAGTCATGATTTTCTGTTTTTAGCTTGAAATGTTAAAGTGATCATCATTTATTTACCATAATCCTATATTTATTTATTCTATATTGAAAGGTGTAATTATCATAAAGTTATCTTTTCATTAATTTGGTTATTTACATTTTCAAAACCTGTAAACAACTCTGTCCTGAACATAAAATATATTTGGAGTGGTTTTGTGTCCATATACGTAATGAAAGTCCAAGGGGGCTTTCACATGTGTAAAATTAAGCAAATGCTCAACAACAGTGCTGTGTAGTTACATATCAGGGCTGGACTGAGACAAAAAAAGGGCCCTGGCATTTTCCGTAGCCTCTATAGTATAGAGTCTATACATATGTGCAGTTCTTCAAAGTATCGATGCAAAACACTACCGTTTACTTGTACACAATTAAAGATGATAATGTGTAAATGTAAACAAATGTAAATTTTTTTAAGGAATGAGGGGTTTCTTTATTGTACATTTGAGTGTACGGTTTGCGCTGTTTAAATAACGTGTGCGCTGACGAGGAGTCGGCTGGCTGGGCGATTGAATCGCGCAGATGACATGTCAGCGCGGCGCGAGCTCTGTAATACCCGCTGTCTCGTCCAACTTTTGGATTATTTGGCTTCCCAAAGTTCGCGCGAGATGAAAAATCTGATCTTTGGCGAAAATTCTCGCCGCGTTTACGAACCAGGAGCTTGCTCTAGTAGGGACGTGATTATGACATAGCGAGCGGAGGCAGGAATCCGAAACAACAATGAAGGACTGCGCCTCTGAAGGATTTGATGGACCCAGACATGGCGCCGCACGAGTCAACGTCGTTCTTCAGCCTTCCATAGCACATAATGCGCAGCTATCCTCTCAACTAAATCCATGTCCGCCATTTCGCAATTAGACGGGCGCCGCCTGACAGAAGCCCCTCCATGACACGAATGAAGCGAGTAAAAGCTAAATGTTCAAGCGTCCAACTAGACGCTAATAGCGCGATTTACTGCGTTTGGTGTGAACACTCTATAAGACACTGACTGCATCTGACACGAGAAACTGGGGGGGGGGTGGAGTCTGTTAAGAGATGATTGGGCCAGCCCAGTGGCAGTATGGAAAATGAACCAATGGGCTGCTGTCCCTGCTTTATGGGCCGGTCGTTGGCAGATTAAAAAAATATTATATTATATTATATCGGCCCCCAAGTGCGTCGGCCCACCGGGCATTTGCCCGGTATGCCAGATTACCAGTCCAGCACTGTTACATATCAATATCATGTATGTTTCGGGGATTTTTTCAATATCAGCGTTGACATGTATCATCCTCATGTAGAGCGGTGGACCGACAGTGCTGGTGCTGTATTTACAGAAACCACTGCGATGACTATAAACCTTTTAAAAGTTTCTGCTTGTGCTACACAATCCTGTAAAATTTGATCCTGGGGAGATAATGAGAGAGATTGGACAAGAGACTTAACAGCAGGTACTAGCATGTCATTCTCTCCACAGTAGCAATGGAGTCAATTGTTCAATGATAATGTTTATATTTTCCACACTGGTCAGATAATCATGTAAATAGCAAGGGCTTAAGTGTATTACTTGGCTAAGTAAAGCGTTACCAGGTTCTTTAGGCAATATCTAGTTATACTGAAATATGTCTACAGTATCTGGTCTGTCTCCAGCTCAACTAGAGATGTTGCGCAGTGAAGGCACAACCTAAAAGTGTGATGTTTACACATGCTTTTTCTGTCCTTCGTTGTGTGTCTATATTTCTGGGCTGGAGTCGTAATGGTGACGAGATGTCTGCGGAATGTGAATACACGGATATTAACTTTTAAACAAGGCCCCACCCTATGGTCATTGAAATGAAAAGAAAGGTTAAATTGTCAAGCCCTAGTGCATTGGTAAGCCTTTTAAACAATTATATAATGTCTGTAGACCAAATCTTTTTTGAATTTTAAATCAATTGAAAATAATGTAAATTGTTCAAGAATTTACATTATTTTCAATTGATTTAAAATTCAAAAAAATTTTGGTCACACACTAATAAAACATGCTTCATATATTCTTGCGTGTTTTTCTTAAATTGATAAAAAATATAAAAAACCTCACCAGACTTAAAAAGCAACATTGAATAGATTATTTAATGTAATAGAACCGGTTATGTAGGCAAAAGTGTTGTGTGTGAAGTAAAAATGACTGAAACAACATCTTGTAACATCTCAGTATTCAGTGCTGGGTGGCACAATGAATTCTCTTCATTTTACAACATTAGTTTATCATTAACAGAAGACTGTCCTGGAAATATATATAGAGATCACTTGCTATGTCTATGAACTGAGAGCTCAATCATGATGTTTCCTTGTTGTCTGTATTTGACCTTATGGTTGTTGTGCATTGGTAAGCCTTTTAAACAATTATATAATGTCTGTAGATAAATATATTAACTTTACTATTTAACAAATTTTACTGCAGTTGTTCAAAATCTTTAATTTGTCTTTTTTAACTGTTTGGAAATAGGACAATGTAGAGGTCAAGGTTTGCAGTTTCCTGACTCATTCAATGGGGCAGTAGGAGGAAATGTAGAGTTTGCCCTTGACCACCCGCCACCACCCGCTTCTTCAGAGATTTACTTATTTCTATGGAAGTTTGGAACTGAAATTATACTTCGCTTTACTGCTGGTGTTCTTGAAATACGACCAGCATTTAGAGACAGAGTCACTCTGGACAAAACCACTTTTACTCTGACGCTCATGAACCTGACACTCAATGATAGTGGGATATATACGCTGAATGTAGATACTGAAAAACAAAGTTATAGTGGACAAACTTCACTGGTAGTCTACAGTAAGTCTGTTCTTGAAACTGTAACTTGTGCATAAGCTATACATGTACCTTATTCTGTATGTGCTGATAAATGATTAGGCTATTTTAAAAACATGTGTCAGCTTATACATTAAATGTAATAATACAATGCCTAGACTTAAGTATACTTTACGTGATGGTTTAATTGGGCACTGTCAAAAAAACTGTACCTTTTCCGTCACGTGGGGTAGTACCTTTAATGGTTCTTTTTCGTACCTTTACAGGTAGCGAAAACATAAATTGTTGTACCTTTTCTGGTAAATTAATGTAGGGCATATTGTGTACCTTTAAAGGTACAGATGTACCTGTTTTGTTTCCCTAACATTTAACTATGCATTATTTACAAATTAGACGATTTTCATTATCAAATTTTTGGTTTAGATGAGTACTTTTGTGTTTTTTCTCTCACCACACAGACAACGTGTCTGACACCACACTTACTGGTCCAGGAGAATTATTAGTAGAGGGTAAATCAATTGCTAACATTACCTGTGACGGAAACGGCAGCATCACCTCTGTGCAGTGGATGAAAGATCATAATCCACTGAATCCCAGCGACAGCGTCATCTTCTCATCTGATAACAGATTGGTTTCCATCGGTCCAATGTTCAGATCTGACAGCGGGGAATACCAGTGTACTTTGAGAAATCCTGTCAGCTTTGAGACTGCAAAACTCAACCTTATCGTCAACTGTGAGTATAAGCAGCTAAACTTCAAGATTTGTGGTCTCACCTGATGAAATATAAACAAAACATAAACATTCCATCTATAAATCCTTTGTTTTATAGATGGACCAGAAAATGTTTTGATTGGTGGTGAGAGTGAAGTGGGTTTAGGGCAGAGGGTGTTATTGTCTTGCTCTGCCACTTCTGTACCTTCTGCTTCATTTACCTGGAAGTTCAATGGAACAGACACCAATGTTACCACAGATAAATTCACCATAGAAAACACAAACCCCACAAACAGCGGAGACTATATCTGCACAGCTCGGAATCATGTCACAGACCGAAAAGTTGACTCTCAAAGCCACCCTTTGGTAGTTAAAGGTAAGATTTATCTTGTTTAACAGAAGCAATCCTTCAAACACACTAAATAAATAACACAATACATAGTATTACCCGCACTGCTCGAATTGAATCAAGTTTTATTGGGGGACTTTTTTTGGTGGGGGGGTATCTCGCAATATACACAATATATTTGATCATAATGTGCATAACGATATACTATTTATTAAAAACAACATAAAAGAACAGGCTTTTGTGTTGATTAAGAATAATCAGTCCAATGTGGCATATCAAAGAGAGATAAGCTAATATTCTTATTTTAAATGGCTTGCTTCAAGTAATGTTGGATATAGAAGGTGACAAAGCAACAACACCAAAAGGGAAACTATGGCAAATATATGATATATAAGGGACTGAAGATCCGTAAACAAACAAACAGAAAATACATAAAAATTTCTCAAAAACAGTAGAAAATGTTCAGATGGCTTTCAGACTCATGGAATGGTATTCAGATTCAGTAGTGTCACAGGAATAATTATTTCATATTGTCTCAGAAAGCAGTGATAATGGAAAAGTCAGTAACTTCAAATGGACCTTTTTTATTACTTAAACAGTGGCACAAGGATGGAAATATCAGGCTGTAATGATACTATAGATTATTATTCAAAGATTGAAGACAACTGGACATAAGTATAACATTGGCATGTCCAGAAGATTCTCAAAAGTCAATTCATTTATCAAGGCAAAATCAGACACCAGTCGATGAGTTATTATTCTCCATTTTTTAGCTGAAGTACACCGAAGTGATGCCAATAAAGCAGTCATGTCAACGATGTCATGCGCTTAGCAGTCTTTAGACGTGGGGTGGGGCATTTAAAATTTAAAGAGACATGACAACTAGCCAATAAACAAACTTTATATTACATTAGATTAGATTCAACTTTATTGTCATTACACATACACAAGTACAGTGTAACGAAATGTAGTTTAGGTCCAACCAGAAGTGCAATTAGCAAGTGCAGGATATACAGTTAGAATAAATACAGAATACAATATGAGAGAATATTATACAGTTATGAAAATATTTTACAGTAGGTATGTTCTATGAAAATATGACAGTAGGTATGTATTATGAACAATATATACAGATGACTATATACTATGAACATTAACACTATGAACATTAATGTAGAGGTGGATATGAACAGATAACAATTTAGACTAAAAATTATTGTATATAATTTATTGTATATAACTGTATTTAAATTTATTCACCAAATTTTCTATATCCACTGCATGAATTTAATCACATTTGTCATTATAATTTTTACTCAAATAAAAATATCTGAGGGCATTATACAAGTATTCGTTAATTTTAAGTATTAGGTATTATGCTAATTCCAGCTCCCCTTCAATTGCACTGATTACATGACTGTTGTTGGTCGTCTGTTGTTTTTGTATTTTTTTTCTATAGGTGGTGTTGATGGAGGAGGAGGGCTGACAACAGGTGCAATAGTTGGGATTTTCATTGGTGTTTTAGTGTCAGTTGTGGTTTGATTGTCCTTCTCACAAAAAGAAAATATAATGTTGATATTTGGTGTGATACTTGTAATTATTTGTGAGTGTATGTTGTTTAATAGTCCAGTTTTGTAAATCCACATCTGATGTTCAGCTTTCCTGTAGCTCAGTGGTAAGAGCATTAATATTGCATACATTACAACACAGTATAGTTAACAACGCAAGGTTCGATCCCAGGGGATTGCAGATACCTATGTATAAATGTATAGGACAATGCAATGTAATGCAATGTAAGTCGCTTTGGATAAAAGTGTCTGCCAAATGCATAAATGTAAATGTTCAATCACAATCTGAAACAAATATCTTTACTATACTGTGTTGTATGCAATATTAGAAGGTTCTGGGCTGGGCAATAGTAGTGTTGAAACATTTTCTTCTCAAATTGTTTTGTTAAAATAAATGATATCCTTTATCACAAAGAAAAGTCCTTGTGTGTTTATTATATTATGTGTCGCTTTAACATATGGGAGAAACTGCCTGTATGTCTTTGATACAGGATGAGTTTGACCTCTGCATGCAAGACAAGTCAAATGTGATGTTGGGTAGCTGTATATGTGTATATTGTACATACGGTTGTAACAACTCCACCGCTGTCAACCACACCCCCCGCATCAACGCCTTCTCGCAATTATTCCCCTTCCCATTCACCAGACTTTTGATTTCACCAGTGGTGTGAGAGTACTGGAAATGTGTACATAAGTACGAGTATTGTAACATTGGTGAAATTGTACTCAATTACAAGTACTGGTGTTAAAAAAGTAATTGAGTAAAAGTAAAAATTACTCTTCTCGAAAAATCTACTCGGAGTACTAGTTACTCATAACTTTTTACACAGTGTTATTTAATGAAATAAGAATAATTATTAATAATCAAATTTGGAGATTTATATAGAAAATATAGCTACTTTTAACTAAAGACATATTTACATTACTGATAAAGCAAAACTGGATAGAACTCAGACAAAATATCCATTGAATGTGTTGTCCATTGAAATCCATTTATACCTATCATTTGTTCTCCTGTGCTCCTTCATATCACTAGTAGTTCTTAAGAATATATACCACTCTTAAGGTATAACTTAAGAATGACGTAGCTTTAAGAATGTTTCTGGAAACCCAGCCCAGTTCAGCCAAAGATTTAGCTCTACGTTTAATGTTCTGTTTTAAATTGTATTAGCACATATTGTATTATTGCTCCTACGACATATCACTCTATTGCTCCCTGAACTCTCTGCAAGTCACTTTGGATAAAAGGGTCTGATAAATGACTAAATGTAAATTACTTAATGTAAAATAAAGTTTTGAACTCGTTACGTGATCGGTGTTTCCATCAGTTGACTTCACTAAGAACGCTAGATGTTATGGTAAATATTTATGGTCAATTTTGCTGTGATTATTTAACTGTAGAGTCGAGTCAGGTTACCACCTGGGATCGTAAAACTCAAAACGGCCTGAGCTTATCACCTTTTTGCATTGACCAGGACACTTTCCGATACTCTCCCCTGAGCTTCAAAGGGGTTCTTGGGGGGAGGACTGGACTGGGTCCTAAGGTGACAAAAGCCACATGGCACCGGGAACAGAGGGAGATTCAAATTCTACCAAAGAATGGCACTTTCTGTCCTCTCGAAAACATGTTTTCGCGCCCAAAATCAGCTCACTTCATTGAATCGCCCTCATATGAGGGGCGTGACCCCCTCAGGGTTAAAACATCTGGACAGGGAAGAAAAGGAGCTTGTTCGTGTTCCTTCATCTCACGAGACCTGTCTCTTCCCTGGAGTCAGCCAATCCGGTTCTCAGGAAGAATCCAATGGACTCACCCGCTTGCTTTACACTCATCAGGCCTCTGAAACCTTCTTCATCGCGCACCAGAACTTGTTCAGAACACCCAAAAAGCCAATGCAAATATCTGATCTATTTCTAAAAAGCTGCGTTTAAGCTTTGCCCTTTTAAATAAGGAGATTGTCCTTGATGGTTTATGCAGATGTGAATAGCTGATGTAATACTGCCACTCTTTACTTTGTCTTTCTCTTTCATTCTTTACTGGCCTTTACGTTTCATGTGTGTTTGCTTCGTGTGTATTTTTTGTTAGTTAGTTGGTTTGTTTCCCCTTCTACGTAGTCAATAAACCTGCATTAGCATTTCATGGGTGAATTGTTTCTGTGCTTATTGATCACATTTTAACGTCACTTTAAACTTGATTTTGTTACGAAGTCTGATGTGGTAGGTACTGTACTACAGTAAGAGTATTGTTTTCCAAGGCCAGGAATGTGATACTTCTTAGAGTTAATATACGATCTGCTGATCACCCGCTGGACAAGTGTATTTAGTTGTTGCTATTAAAGATTCTGCTGCATCAGATAAAGTGTAAAAGATAGGTAAAGTTAACCACCGTTAATCATACATATCTTACCGGGGTTTTCTTATGCCTGGCCCACTCCAGTTGGTCGTCTTTGGTTTTTATGATATATCTCTGGTACCCAATGACCAGACAAGTGACAATTGTTTACCCTGATGTACTGGACTAAAAGAGAAAAATATTACAGATCATTTTCTTGGATGTTCAGCTCTAGGTGGCACAAGCTATATCTTCGTTTTACAACCAGAGTTTATCATTAACTAAAAACTGGACGTACATAGGCTAGTACTGACAGTTTGTTACTCCTAACAATTGAGAGCTCATTCATGATGTTTTCTTATGCTTTTTATGGGATCCTTTTGATATTGTGCATTGGTAAGTCTCTCAAGCAATATATAAGTTGTTTATATTTAAATGATTTAACTGCAAAAATGCAAATGTTCCTTTTAGTACACTTGTTCAAAATTGTACTTTATATTTTAGAAATAGGACAATGTATAGGTCAAGGTTTGCAGTTTCCTGACTCATTCAATGGGGCAGTAGGAGGAAGTGTAGAGTTGGCCCTTGACCACCCGCTACCACCCGCTTCTTCAGAGATTTCCTTATTTCTATGGAAGTTTGGAACTGAAATTATACTTCGCTTTACTGCTGGTGTTCTTGAAATACAACCAGCATTTAGAGACAGAGTCACTCTGGACAGCACCACTCTCACTCTGACGCTCATGAACCTGACACTCAATGATAGTGGGATATATACGCTGAATGTAGATACTGAAGGACAAAGTTATAGTGGACAAACTTCACTGGTAGTCTATGGTAAGTGTGTTCCTGAAACTACAGTACATGCTAGATACATCATGTGTTGAAAGTATGAGTATATCATAATTCAATGTTATGAGTGTTTTAAAGATTATTAAAATATACACTTAAAAACATATACAGTAGTGGCCAAAATGATGTAGCGGGGTTATGTTTGCACAAAATGAGCTTTAAGTGCACCCTCAGTATAAAATATGAGTGTGTTGTACAAAATGTGTGTGGTAATACTTTTTTCAAACTACAGCATATCAGATAAAGGGGGTTAAATTTAAATAAAAAACAAAAAAGCTTCCTTAAATTAATGTAAACATTTACTGCAGTTTTACTGATATTAATGTTTGTATCCTCTTGTGTAGTAATATTCTGTAGCATAATATTTAATATATAAAAGGTAATATTTTGTATGTCCCTATAACCTTCACACATTTAATTATTCTCAAAGCTGAGCTTCAGTTTATACTCCATGATATTCAACTTCAATCCAACATTTTTAATACACACCAATTCATATATTCGAATTAAAAGCAAATATTTTAATTGTCAGCATTTGGACTTCCCTTCTGGCCGCTACGGCAAATCTGGTTATTTAATGTTAGATTGTACATTAAACACGGTATAATAGCATTAGAACAGTTGAAGGTGTGACAAACAGTAAATAATGTCAGCGTGATATTGAATGAATTGTGTAGGTAAATACCTTTAGTTTGTTTATACGCAGTGAAAATGAAATTGAAAATGGGCCAGCAGTATTGTGCTGTTTGTTGTCTCATGTTTGATGTACAGATTACTGCTGTGAAAGGACAGTTGTATATACTGTAGATTCACAGTAAAATACATTGATTTCGTTGCATTGTATTATAGAACCGCGGTATAGATTACAGGATAAATTGTTGTTGCATTTTTGTTTGCTTATTTATTTATAAAATAAAAGTAAATTGTTAAATTTGTGTTTGCTACCACCATTGTTGAGTGTTGAGACAATTATCCAAGACTGGTTGTTACACACACACAGCTCAGCACAATAACAATAAACTGTAAATGTAAGGATTTCTCTTAACTAGCTTATATCGTAATAATCAGCTGTCAATTCAATAGACATTTGATGCTCAAATGCTGTTTGTTATTTACCAGTGTTTCCCAGAATATCAAACAACAGATTTCTTGTGTTTTTTCCCTCTCACCACACAGACAACGTGTCTGACACCACACTTACTGGTCCAGGAGAATTATTAGTAGAGGGTAAATCAATTGCTAACATTACCTGTGACGGAAACGGCAACATCACCTCTGTGCAGTGGATGAAAGATCATAATCCACTGAATCCCAGCGACAGCGTCATCTTCTCATCTGATAACAGATCGGTTTCCATCGGTCCAATGTTCAGATCTGACAGCGGGGAATACCAGTGTACTTTGAGAAATCTTGTCAGCTTTGAGACTGCAAAACTCAACCTTATCGTCAACTGTGAGTATAAGCAGCTAAACTTCAAGATTTGTGGTCTCACCTGATGAAATATAAACAAAACATAAACATTCCATCTATAAATCCTTTGTTTTATAGATGGACCAGAAAATGTTTTGATTGGTGGTGAGAGTGAAGTGGGTTTAGGGCAGAGGGTGTTATTGTCTTGCTCTGCCACTTCAGTACCTTCTGCTTCATTTACCTGGAAGTTCAATGGAACAGACACCAGTGTTACCACAGATAAATTCACCATAGAAAACACAAACCCCACAAACAGCGGAGACTATATCTGCACAGCCCGGAATCATGTCACAAACATAAAAGTTGACTCTCAAAGCCACCCTTTGGTAGTTAAAGGTAAGAGTTACCTTTTCAGAGATATCTGTCATGTCAAGCAATAATTTTAACTAACTCACAATTGATATTATAGTATTTATATTTTCAAACATTTCTTTGTAATAATAAAAGCATATTATTTTTCTCTTAGTTCCAGCTTGCAGGCTAGAATCTTATCTTTCTTTAGACAACATGCCCTGCTTCTTTATACATGAACCACATTGGCAATACTTTATATAAAAATTAGATAATATCAATGATTAAATGTAATTATTTTTGTAACTGTTTTATTTTGTTGTTATTTATGTTATGCTCTTTATGTTTAGTTTGTACAGTATTGTGTACAATACATGACTCTTATTTCTTGTATTTTTCCTGTAGAAGGTGGTGGTGGAGATAATGGTGGTGGTGATGGAGGAGGAGGGCTGACAACAGGTGCAATAGTTGGGATTGTCATTGGTGTTTTAGTGGCAGTTGCAGGAATTTGTGGTTTGATTGTCTACCTTACAAAAACTAAAAAAATGTGAGTAATTTGACCTGGAATGATTCATGACAATGATCGTGATCTCACTGTAAACTGTTATTTTTGAGTTTTTGTATAATTTTTATTTTACATTTTAGCCAAGTTAGTCTGGGAAAAAACAAACCAACCAACCAAGGTATGATAATTTATTCATAATGCTTACTGTATATGTTATTAGTAAAACAACACACCAGAAATATACTGAAAATAATGGTTGTATTGTTTTCTGACAGTGGAATAGATTTATTAAGCATCATATTTTCACCCAAAATAGAAAGATTAATTTAAAGATTAATAACCACCTTCAAATGCCATTATAGATTAAGATTTCTGTGCATTTGTCTTTTCAACTTCAGCTCAGTTATATTTGTTTCTTTAAACAGAACCACCCAGAAGACAAGAGCCTGTGAGTGACTTTCAATTGTTGTTTTTCCCAACTATTTTTAATTTATATTGTATGGATCCATCATTTTCTGTAAACAGCTAAAAATGATGTCACATTACACATCCCACAACAAGATTAAATGAATCCATTTTTTTATTAGTTAGACCAATATTTTATTCTAATCTGATAGAATTAAAGTGTTTATGGCTTTACAGGGGAACTTTCTTTTTCCCGTTTCAGCCCAAAGATATATGTGGAGATACAAATTAACCAGGCATTAATTAATAAAATCTGTTAAGTAGGGCACAGTATACTGTATTATATGAAGGAATTTACCGTATTCATTTTTTACAGATGTTGTTTTACCTGTATTTTACATTTAGCATTAAATTATGTTTTAGCATTAACGGAAATGTCTGTAAAATAAAGAAAAATGTAGTGGTAATTTTTTTCTGCCAGTACTTTATCCATTTTTATCCATTATTGTTTTTTATAGTGAGTATTTTATCACACAATAAGTTGTAATTGCATGTTAAAGTCAAAACATTTATTTCGAACATCATTTACTCACCCTCTTGTCATTTCAAACCATTATGACTTTCTTTCTTCTGCAAAACAAAAAATATATATTTTGATGAAAGTTGTTAACCATACAGCCCTCGACCCAAGGGACACAAAACCAATGCAAGTGAATGGGGTCTAGTTAACAACATCTTTCAAAATATCTTCTTTTATATTCTGCAGAATAAAGAAAGTCATACAGGTTTGAAATGACAAGAGGGTGAGTAAATGGTGACATGATTTTTATTTTTGGTTGAACTATCCCTTTAAAGCAAAACATCTGCTAGCTGATCAGTATTTTTTCCATGTAGGAGTTGAACTATGCAGAAATCAGTCATGAAATGAAGTCTAGAGGAGAGGGGGTGATTCCAAGGAATATGAATGAATCTAGTACAGATTATGCACAAATAATGCATGGAGCTTCAGCTAAACCACAAGCTCCCCCACTGCCCTATGGAATCCAGGTGAGTAATATGTAAATCAAGCCCTTTAGCAAACACGATAAATGTGCTTTGGCAGCCATAATAGCTTATCGCATCACAACAAAGACTGCTGTCCTTCAGCCTTACGGTGAAATAATAAGGAAGTCTGTTTATTTTATGACATGCTATTTGATGACATGCTTGTCCAATGTCTAGATTCAGGAATCGAAACCCTCCTCCTTACCAGAAGGGGTTACCTATGCACAGGTTGTGAAACGCACTTGACGCGCCTTCCCAACAGTGTCCTGCACATTGCACATTTTTAATTTTGTGATTTTTTAAACAAATATTTTGTTGTTGTGTAAGTGAGATATAACATTTTAAGTGTGCTATATGTTTGAATGCTATTACCTGCCAGGCTGTATAAAATCTTCAAATTTGAAGAAAAATGTTAAAGAGACTGCAAACTTGCTGTATATATTATAAAAATATATTTTCGTCATATTAAAAACTGTGTTCTCAATGTTTAACCAGTGCCGTTTTATTATTACTTGTGTATCATTTGTAAATAGAATTTTAAAGCATGCAACTAAGAAATACACATTGTGGTGACAACAGAAGAAAGAGATTCAGAGCCACTGTCTAAAAGGAAAAGAGGAAAAGTTGTATTTCTTTATGAAGACCATGAATGACACGCAATAATACATATCCTAAACAAGTCAGTACAGGTATTAAAATGCAAAAAGTAGCTTTCTATAGGACTGAAATGCATTTACATTTACGCATTTTTCAGACGCTTTTATCCAAAGCGACTTACATTGCATTATCCAATACATTTCTTTCCAAGTATGTGCGATCCCCTGCATGGGATCGAACCCACAACCTTTGTGATGTTAACGCCATGCTCTTACCACTGAACTTTTTTTCACAAGTATACCTGACTTCATAGAGTTTTACAATGTGTTGTGATCATGGCAAATGATCATTGACACCATCCAAAGTTTAGATCATAATACACCAAACCATTTATTTTAAAATGACATCTCTTCCTCATTGTTTTGTGTTCATGATTAAAAGAATATAAAACCACATTGTAGGTAATAAAGAGCAGAGGTTGCATTCACGAATATCTTGACCTTTACATTACCTAATCATAAAAATAACTACACTCTTTTCATTTATAATATGAAGACCAGTAGTTCTCGAACGTTTTTGCTGTAAGGCCCCCTTTGTGTAGAATGCTTCGCTTTGCTCTCCCCCCAAAAAAATATTCTGTCATTTTGAACGTTTTAATTATACCAAATGTACCAAAAACTAATTCTATTATACAACGCTAGAACATCAATACTTTTGGTTGATTGTCTTATTGTTCTGATGTTTGATTGCTTAAAATGATACATTTCTATATTTCAAATGTATCTGAATTAAACAGCATTATGACAACTGGCATATACTAAAGTATAGTTTGGCAATGTACTGCTGCCACCTCATGTTCATTTATGATCTGGTAGGGTATGTTGTTATATGTTCTTTGGTCTTTTCCTTTTGTGTTGTTTATAATTTTTCCTGTTTACAGAATAGTTAATAATAAGCTATTTAACTGTATGTTTCCGTTTGAGATATTATAGGTTGTCACAAAATTACATTTGATAGCCTATCCTAATCTGTTTTAAATAAATGTATCACTTTTTGAAGAGTTTGCTTCCAAAATGAGATAACTCCGTAATAAAATCACGTTTGTGAATTCCTATTAATATCAATCAAGCTGCAGTGGGTTTGTTTTGATTTAAGCCATAATAATACAATAAATACAGCTAACTAACACAAGTTATCTCATTTTGGAACCAAACTCTTCATTTGAATGAAACAGTTCAGCCCATCAAAGTGTGATGATCAGTTTAGCCTTGAGAGGGCGCCATTTAATATTAGAAACTTCTGATTTCTCATTGAAGAAACCCTAGTAGTAAGTCAAGTCAAGTCAGCTTTATTTATATAGCGCTTTTTAAAATTTTCATTGTTACAAAGCAGCTGTACAAGAAAACATTGACTATAAGCAAAACATAAAAGGTTATGCAAGTCAAAACACAGCTCAAATATCAGACACAATATAAATTCCTAAATGCAGTGTTATAAAATTATAAAACTATATTTTAAAATTATAAAATTCTAGCCCTGGATATCGCCTTACCTTATTGCCTTTAACACAACTGATGAGAACCCGTCATGCCTATCTAATGATCACCTTATATAATAGGATATACGTACTGTATAGGCCTAGATCGCTTAGCCTTAATAGTTTTGAGTTAGTCGGGGCCTTGCGCACATTATACGCACATGCATGTTCAATTTTCCCAGAGCTGTTTGCGACTTCTAAGGATTAAATAGCGCACAGTAGGCTTTAGTAAACCCACTTGTTTGCTTGTTCAAATGCCCATAATCTGTTTTCAGTGCCGCTGCTAGCCATTTTGGTGCCCTAAGAACCTTGTTCGGCCGTTTTGTTTTTTACATATACATGGCTAAAATGTGCCTGCCTAATAATTTTTCAATAGCCTAATGGAATAATATTAGATTTAAAAAAATATATTTTTCATTAGGCTATTTTTAGTGCCCCCTCAGCACTTGGTGCCCTACGCACAGCGCGTGATGCGCGTGGTGGGAGCGGCGGTGCTTTTTTTATGTTTAACGTTAACTTTACACGCGTACAGCTTTTTTATTTTTCCTCGAACTGTGTCAAAAGACAGTGGTCAAACGCATCATCAGGTGTGTGCAGTGAGGAGTTTATACTGTCTTTTGGTTACTAAAAACACGGTGCTGCTTATACATAAATAAAAGAGTGTATGTGCGTACCGGAAATTATTGTTTTCCCTTCTGTCCCAGCTTGAGAGAGACTAACATGCAATTTACGGATTCACTATTGTGCTGCATTAATCTGAAGTCACTAACATGTTATAGACTCTTTCTCATGGAAGGCTTACGAGAAGGATGTACTCCTGTCACCATTTTCTGCGCACACTGTGTATTCAAATTAAAATCTGTGGATTAAAATTACTTGCTGATGTTTCTTAATTGATTTTTATTTAAAGATGGTCAAACCTTGGATGTCCAAATAGGCCTATGCTGTTTTTCGAGAAATGGGAGAAACATTTGATATCTGTAAAACTCAGTGACAAAAATGTGATTTGTTAACAGCTATAATTTGTCACAGTTTTGCTGTTAGATGTTTTTGAGTGTTTTTTTCAGACAGGTCTCAAATCCAGTTTACCTAGTCTTATCCACATCTCTGCTGTTGATTAATATAGACTTGGACTGTAGACCTACAGTAGCTGTGATTTCAGCATGCCCCGCTTTACATGCTGGGTGATGGGGGTTCATCGTAAACCACTTTTTAGTATTACATCACTGTTCTGAGCACGGTTTCCATTGTGTTGCACACAGCGACTGCTTTGAATACTCAATATCTGGTGCTCTTTTTAAAAAGTTTTATAAAAGGCATATACGCAAGCACACATAAAAGAGAACCTGAGACAAAACAGTAGACGAGTTTACCCAAGGTGTGTGCAGGAGTGGTGGCAGATTATGACAAATAGAGATAAAGAATGTCAGATGGTTTCGATGGAGGGAAAAAAGGGAGAAGGGGTATGTGCCCAGTGTTTTGCACAATGGCACTGCACAGCTGTTCAAACAGACTCTCTATAGTTCCACATTTAACATGATACTGTAGCAATATCAAACAGACAGATATTGTATATGAGACCACACTTCCCTTCTGCAGTCCATTCATCAAACTATTATTTTGCAATGACAGTAGCCTATAGCTTGATGATTTGAATATGTTAAAAGCATTTTTCTTATTTCTGATCATATTTTTGGTTTACTGGTTTACACTTAGCAAATTTAAATATCAAATTCAAGGCAAATGAAGCGATTAACCAAATCATCGAATCCTGTTGAGATATTGTTTTAGCTTCATGTTGTAATTGTCCCAGAATATGTTGATGTTTTATGTAAACTGTAAATAAATGATAGACAGAATCATTACATTAAGGTAATATATCTGACATCAGTACATTCTCACCATAAATAGTACACGTTTCACAAGTCCATGCATTTCTTGGAAATCAAACCTCTCACTCTGTATTTCTCAGTTGAGAAACACTACCACATGCAAAAGAAACAAACTAGATTTATTACTACTACTGTGTGCCAATTATTTATCTTTGCGTAAGTGCCGTCAGCAATAAGAGCGACAGTACAGTGACGCAAACAGAGGAGAGTATTTCTTCATACATTGTTTAAATAATCACAAAACAAATTCCTATATCCCACCAAAAGGGTGTTAAATGTAAAGTGTACTTAGTTATGAGAAATGTTTTATGTTTCTGTAACTACATATAGACATTACTGTGGAAACTTACACTAAGTGTATCAGGACCTTGGGAGATGCTGAGAGCAGGTGTAAATAAAAAACATTGAACTGTAATCGGAATCATGAGTTGCTGGCATCAATTTAATGTTGACAGTCCACAATTTTTACTAAACACAAATGATTTCCTTCCACCCAAGGAACTATTCAAATTCGTATGGCTTGACCTTCCATTTGTGAAGCACATCAGCTGGGTACCAGCAGCTTGGTTCCATGTTAAGGTTAACCACAACGAACACACCCTTGTCTCAGTGTTTGTGTGTGTCATGGTAAAAAGAGGTGTACCTTTTTTGACGCATTGTTCTTTGAAAGCCCAGTCATTGATGTAGCAAGGTAAATACCAGGAATATGGTAGTGACCATATAAATAGTTTTCCGTTTGTTTTCACGCTGTAAGAAGGTCATTTGTCAGCGGTGAGGTGAAGACTTCTTGTTTGGATTTCCAAAATGGGATTTAAATTACTCGCCATCTTCCTCTTGATTTTTCCAGAAGGTAAATGTTTTCGCGATTTGTTCTCAATTTTAATTTCATTTTAAATCATTTTAAACAACCATATAGAAACGAGAACTTTTGTTACTGTGATCATCAGGATGATTTTTGCAAACAATTACATATCGCCGCTGTCCTTCTAAAGGAGAGCAGTGATATGAATCTTATATATAAAGTATTATTATTATTATTGTTGTTTTTTGAAGGCTTAACCTAATCAATCTAGATTTCACTTTGTGCTTTAAAAGGTTTATGAAATCACAAATACACATACAGTATCGTACATGTACTGTATTTTGTGGGTACAGATACATACTAAACTACGTTGTATAGTGCTTCAAGTTGGATTTCAATCATATAGCCTACTTCTAAAAACGGAGATGCCTATAAAGGCTTTTGCAGCAATATTGTGTAATACTCCACATATGCATATGAATTAAAAAATTCAAAATTTAATTTGATATTGCTATATACTATTGTTATTGTAAAATGATTGGGCCACAATAATGGCGTAGTGAAAATCAGATACTATGACATAATGACGTTGGGAAAACACATTTGTTGCGTGGGAGATTGTTAAAAGAACTATCTTTTTTTATTTTTTATAGTCAACAAAACCTACTCAACTAAGACATCACATTCATTAAAATTACCTACAGTAGCATGAACCAAAAATAAGCTGAATATTTTTACAGCGTAAGGTTATCCTTAATGTTGGATAATGCCACTTGTTTAGTGTTTGTTCATGAAGTCATTGTAGATTATAACTAATGTTTTTACACAGCAATCTGGAATACTTGATTCTCCAACGTTGGGTCAAAAAGGGACAAATTCAACTGTTGGGTTATAAATCATCCCAGCAAATGATCAAACGGGTTGTTTAAGCCAAGGTATAAATTGAAGACCTTGGAATCTCGCGACTACACTCTAAAACATGTTGTCTTATTTTCAACCATTGTTTTAAAAAGGGACAAACCCATTCACATGGTTGAAAATGACCCAGCATCTTTTGGAGTGTAGTCGCAAGATTCCAAGGTCTTTTATTACCAGATAACAACTTCTCAAAACTAATAATACATGGTATTGTGAGTCATTTTGACCGGTACAGTTTAATATCACACATAAATTCAATTAAAATATGCCTCGTTTATAACATACATGATTATGTTTACAAATGATAAATCCAAATTTTATGTTCATCTCTTTGTGACTTGCCTTTAACTGAAAGAAAACAGGGTGTCCTCTGGAAAATAAAACAAATGAGATTTTTAAATCAATATTTCATATCTAATAATTTACTTATGAGGCAAGCAGCTGTGTAATAAGTGTGATGATGTACAGGCAGCCAGTTGCTATCGCAAAATAAACCCATTTGCGACGGGTCCTGATCACCCTCTCGAGTTTGATTCTGCAATAACAACTGGCTGCCTGTATATTTTCCCTTATTCAATGGATAAAACTTACAGTAAATATTTTTGTTATTTGAATGAATAAGTTAGAACTTATGTTGGCACGAATACGTTGGGAAGGTATCATGGATGTTACAGGTGCGCCATTGAGACACACCCTGTTTATCAGCCATTTGATAATTTCAACCATAACCACATATTTGTGATTTGAGGACAAGCATTGACTTCACCAGCTGCTGATGGAGACAGGCTGAAGAGGTGGTTTTCACTGGCTAAAAGGGTTAATAACATCTGTTTTTAAGACAGTGTACACCTGTTCTTATGTCTGAACAGTCAAAAGGCACTAGTAATAATTTACAGTAGCTGTCAGTTAAAATTTGTAGTGCCACTTAGACACTATTATCGCTTACAGAAGCCTACATTTAGTGTCGAAGGCACACAAATTACATTAAATGTGACTGACAACAGCAAAATTGACAATGTTTATTTACAGGGTGTTTTACGAAATAAATGAAATATTAACTTTATGCTGTTTATATGTATGACTCAGTTCTCCCTTATCTAATCACACTGATCATGAACACTATGTACGGTACCCTTAAATTTGACAACACATTACTTTGCTTAAATTGTAAAATAAAATGTACATTTATGATTGAAATTAAATACAAATTTGTAGTCGAATCTATTTTGTTATGATCAGCCTTTGATGTGTCACCATTTGTTATTATTAAAGAGTTTACTGTGTGTGATCCTGTTGTGAGTGTTATCAATAAAACATATAATTCAGTACACTGTATACAAACACATACCCACTCAAAACCAAAGGAATCTGGATCTAACTAGCCTGCATGATTTATGACAGTGTAATTTTACATTTTTAGATATATACAATTTAGTTTTTCAGCAAATGTTTACATTGATATTGCCTTTCCTTTTCTAGGTCTTACTGCACTAACCCTGCATCCATCAGCAAACCCTGTACCTGTGGGCACCAAAGTCACAATCAGTGTAAACAATATCTCAAGCATTTCATTTGGTACCTGGTTGTTTGGACCGAGTGTATTGTTCATTTGGACATCAGCAGTGACCTACAATGGCAGTGCCTACACGACTGGAATCTCATTTAACAGTACTTCATATACACTCACCCTATCCAACGTAAATCTGAACAGTTCTGGTCTGTATGCATTGGAGTCCATGGGAAGCAATCAGGGCAGAGGACAGGTGATTTTAGATGTTCAGGGTGAGTAGTCCATTTGATCATGTATTAACACCTATTATCACATGCTCTTTTAAGTTAAAAACAATGTCGAAAAAAACATAACCATTTATGTTTAGTCCTTCTGTTTACTTGCAGAACCTGTAAGTGGCGTGTCTGCCAACGTAAGCAAGACAAACCTGGTGGAGTTTAACGAAAGTGTGACGTTCACATGCTCTGGCAGTGGAACGCCGATGTGGATTTCATGGCAGAACAGCAGTTCTCTGGTCACAGCATCGGAAAGAATTACTCTCAGTAACGACAGAAAAGTTTTCACCATTAATCCTGTCACGCGGTATGACCAAGGACCATTCAGTTGTATTGTGGCAAACAACATCAGTCGGGTGGAGAGTGCACAAATTAACCTTAATATAAGCTGTGAGTATATGACATCATGAAAACTCTTGCCTACTTGTATGTGTTAAACACTTGATTTTTCAACGTACTGTAGGATATGATCCCTTTAAGGGGTGTGGCGAGCTGATTTGAATTCATGACTGAATTGTTTTATTTGTTTAGATGGGCCCAGTAACCTGATATTGACAGTCTCACCACAGAGTATAGCATATGCGTCTGGCTCTGTAATATCTCTGTCATGCTCAGTCGACTCCAAGCCTACAGCTTCTATTTCCTGGACACACAATGATGTTCCTCTAAATTATGTTGGATCAAATCTCGTACTCACTAACACTACTCGGAACAAAACAGGACAATATGCTTGCATTGCCCGTAATGCAGCGACACTCAGATATGCTACTGAGACAAAAAGCATTCGCATACTTGGTGAGCGGACACTCATAGTGTAGTTTTCTGTATTTGCTCTTGTGACCCTTTGTATCTAAATAAAATTATCCCCTTTGTTGATTTAGATCCAATAACAGAGGTGACGGTGAATCCTCAAGCAGGCTACCCAATAGAAAGCATGTCCTTTAGTCTAACCTGTAATATTGTGGGCTCAATGGGCTCCATTCAGTGGATGAAGAATAACACGTACCTGGTTGGCGACAGCAGGATTACTTTTTTGAATCAAAACTCAACCCTAAATTTGACCCAACTCAATATCAATGATAATGGACAATACAAGTGTGTAGCCAGCAATGATGTCAGCAACATGAACAGCCCACCCTACAACCTCATGGTCAACTGTAAGTAACACAATGTAACACAGATATCTACATATGGATGCAATGAAATGTTCGAATCAAATGTGATTTTTCATCACTTTTGATTCTTATTCTGTGATCACAAAATATTATTGCAGCAGGATCCTGAGGCTTTAAAAGTTCTTTAATCTGTTCTTAGATGGCCCAAGAAATGTAGTGATAGCTGGCCCAAGTGTAACTGGAGTAGGATCCAGCGTGACCTTGAACTGTTCTGCTGACTCTTATCCTCAAAGTCACTACAGCTGGTATTTCAACGGCTCAAGAGTATGGGACAGATCAGTGTACATAACTGGAGCTCTATCGGTCAACAATAGAGGACAATACACCTGCTCGGCCATGAATAACATCACAAGTCAAACCAGCAACGCTTCAATGGAATTAACTGTAATTGGTGAGTTATTTATACAGTAAGTGAACCAATTAACAGAACAACAGCATATGCGGAAATAACCATGAGTTAGCCTATACAATAAAGATGGTTGTACCATTTGGTCAGCTTAGCTCTCATGTCACTCTTTTTCTGTGTGAAACTTAGTTCCTGTCAGTGCCATTACGGTGAATGTCAACAATCAGCAACCGGTCTTCAATCAGTCATTTACAATAAGCTGCAATGTTGTTGGAGATTTTCACTCTATTCATTGGATAAAGAATGGTGGGCGCTTGCTCCCCAACAACAGAAACACATTCTCCATTAACAACTCAACTGTGACGATCAACCAACTCGCTCTCAATGATAGTGGACTTTACCAGTGTGCTGCTTGGAACCCTGTCAACAACATGACCAGTGTGGCCTACAACCTTACAGTCAACTGTGAGTAACAAAACTTACTTAAAATTGTAGTAGACCTAAAAACAAAAATGCTGTCTCGAATTTCCGGACGTTGTTGGGTTCTGACAAAGACAACAGATGAGCCAATTCTATAAATATAAATTGGGCGGGAGTGCAACACTCAAAATGGCCAATCTAGTAGTCCCACCTTCCAGTAAAAAAAGCCAATTGATAAAGAATGACGATTATCTGGGGAGGGGCTCAGCCTGTGCACATGCACAGCAAGTCAAAAGAGGGTGTTTTTAGCGCAATTCGAGCTTTAGAAACAAAAGTTTAGGTACAGTTCATGTCAGGTTTAATTGTTGGCCTACAATATGAGGTTCATAATCTAATTTTATCATGTAGTTTTAGAGAAATCTGTCCTCACCCTTGAAGTAGCTATGTAGCCTTAAATACAGTAGGACTATAGTCCTGTGTGACTGAAATAGCGAAGGAGGCGTTTCAAACATGGCTGCTGAGTGGCATTACCTTCCTAAAGGGACTGTGGTTCTGCTTACGACAGAATCTTGGTTTTAATGTTTTAATAAATTGACAAATAGCACATCCTTAAATGACCCCAGAGTAGAGAGTAACCTGTGCTTTATCTGTGTTTTCAGATGGTCCATGGAACACAGCCATCTCTGGTCCTACTGTAGGAGCTGTCGGGTCCAACGTGACATACAGCTGCTCAGCAAACTCTCAGCCTCCCAGTCAATACAGCTGGTTCTTCAATGGCTCAAAGATGTCAGATAGTTGGGTTTACGTGATCAGCAATCTAACAATGAACAACAGGGGAAAGTATACCTGCATGGCCTACAATAACATCACAAGGACCAGCAGCAATGCTACAGTGGATTTAACCCTATTTAGTGAGTTTTTACGTTAAAAGAACAAAAAACAGTTCACATAAAGTATACATCTCTTTCATAGTTTGTTTTCAGTTGAAAATTTCTTAAATGATGTCCTCTGTTTGAATTTCAGATCCAATAAGCTCCGTTACATTAAGCGTCCCCAATCAGCAACCGGTCTTCAATCAGTCATTCACACTAACCTGCAATGTCAATGGAGATGTTTCCTCTATTAAGTGGATGAAGAATAGCATGCTTATGCTACCCAACAACAGAACCACACTCTCCAATAACAACTCAACTTGGATGATTAACGCACTCGCTCTTAGTGATGTTGGACAATATCAGTGTGCAGCTCATAACCCTGTCAGCAACATGACCAGCGTGGCCTACAACCTTACGGTTAACTGTGAGCAACAAAGCTTTAAAGCTGAGGCTTGTAGATATGTAGACATTAAGTCTTTGTAAAACTTTCAAAAAGTTTAAATTGAGTTGAAAAGTGACAAGGCTTTAAATGACCCAGTTCAGAGAGTGACCTGTGCTTTATCCGTGTTTTCAGATGGCCCATGGAACACGATAATCTCTGGTCCTACTGTAGGAGCTGTAGGGTCCAGCGTGACCTACAGCTGCTCAGCAAACTCTCAGCCTCCCAGTCAATACAGCTGGTTCTTCGGTGGCTTAAAGATGTCAGATAGTTCGGTTTATGTGATTAATGGTCTTGCAATGAACAACGGAGGACAGTACACCTGCATGGCCTACAATAACATCACAAGGATCAGCACCAATGCCACAGTGGATTTATCCATATTTTGTGAGTCTATACATGAAAGGGCTTTCACAAAATATAAATCTCTTTGATCGTTTGTCCTAATCTTTAAATAATGCTGTCTGTTTTAATTTCAGATATAATCAGTGCTGTTACAGTGAACATAAACAATACGCAACCGATCTACAATCAGCCATTAATATTAACCTGCAATGTCAGTGTAGTTGGTACCTCCATTCAGTGGATGAAGAATGGCATGAACATGCTACCCGACAACAGAACCACACTCTCCAATAACAACTCAACCTTGAGGATTAACACACTCGCTCTCAGTGATGAAGGACAATACCAGTGTGCGGCTTATAACCCTGTCAGCAACATGACCAGCATGGCCAACAACCTATTGATCAACTGTATGTATCAATGAAACATATTCACTTTGATTGGTTTTCTGTTAGTAACTCTTTTTTAGAAAAGTACTATATGAAAACATAAACAAACTTGATTTCAGATGGTCCATGGAACACATCCATCACGGGTCCAACCATGGCAGAGACGAGGACCAACGTGACCTTCAGATGTTCTGCTTCCTCTCGTCCTGAAAGTCAATACACTTGGTTCTTCAACGGCTCATGTGTGGCAAACACCTCAGTCTATGTGATAGAAACTGTCACACTAAACAATACAGGACGGTACACTTGCAGTGCCTTCAATAGCATCACAGGCATCAGAAACAATGCCACATTGGACTTTACTGTATACGGTGAGCTGTAATTCAAAGCATCTACGTCTGTTTGGGTTATTTCTTGTATCCACTTCAATTGTTTAAAATGTTTAACCTTGTTTAGGTTTGTAACTTAGAAGTCATCCAACAAAGCCAAAGTTTGGAAACATGTTTAATATACCCTTAATAGTCAATACTTACTGGTCCTATTCACTCTGAATTCAGACTTTTCTTTTCCAGTGTCCAGTGTATGAAATTTAACGGCATCTAGCGGTGATGTTGCTCCCTTTCCAAGCACTACGGTGGCTGACAAAGGACTAAGATGTCATCATGTTTTCGCTTCTTTGCCCTGATTAATATTTACGAAACGCATTGTGTAGAGCAGTTTGTCCGTTTAGGGCTATTGATGAGTTGATACACAATATTTACTGGGTAATATCTGTGTCTTCAGAGGGCATCTCCGCTGTGCACGTAAGCTCCATTCCAAGCATCCCAGAGGTTGGCAAAAACCTGCAGCTCATGTGTCACGTGACTGGACCCTACAACACCATCCACTGGCTGAGAAACAACGAGACTCTGCCAATGAACTTAATCACGAACAATAATACTACGTTGGACTTCATACCCCTGCAGAGTAGTAACAATGGAAATTACCAGTGTGTCGCAACGAATGTGTTCAGAGGTCATATGAGTCGACCATACCAACTTGTGGCCAACTGTGAGCATCATTCTTACTTCTTATTAAATCTCTTAAGTATTCTTTAAATTTGATATCTTGCAAAAACATTGAAAACAATGAATTTATAAATTGAAACACCACCCCAACCTGTTCAATTATAAGTTTACACAACTAGCTTGAGGTAAATTCAAAGTACCCCTAAGACTTTCTCTTTCTCTTTATTGAACAGTTGGACCGTTAAATGTGCAGATCTTAGTAAAGCCAGGGTATTCAACAACCCTCACGTGTAAAGCCGAATCTCAACCACCGGCTATGTATCAGTGGATCGTTGATCACAACAAAACCGTAGTGGCAAATCAAGCCACTATAGAAGTTGCCATTCAGGATATCCTGGGCTATAACTTTACCTGTGTGGCCAGAAACCCCTTGACCAATATGACAGTCTACACCAGCCACTTCATCAGTGGTGAGCGTTATCCCAACTGACACGAAGCAATTAAGATGCTACATTTATTTTAGCTTTATATTTGCTTTCGTTGTTTTGTTCTGTTTTCAAGATTGTAATAACAGGTTTTCTCTGTTTTTCCGCAGACTCTAATGCGGGTACCAGTGTCCATTCGGGAGTCATGCTGACCACTCTCATTGTGCTCCTGCTGGCTGTGGTGAATGAATGGATGTAATGCTGACATAACATTAGGCTTGTAAGAGGACTGACTGTCCAAATAAGGCTTATGGGTAAATGCAAAGAAAAACAAACAGGTCACAGTATATAGGCGAAATTTTCTGAATGTATCTTAATTCAGTTGAGCACTTTAGTACATTATTTAGAAAAAAATTGGGCATTTATTGATTATAATTGGTTTGGGGAGTTTTGCTAGCACCATACTACATTATTTGCCTATGAATTAACAATGAGTACATCTGTGCTGTATTTATTAGTATCACTAATTTAAATCTAATTTAATTTAAAAATCACTTATTTTTATTTTTGTGTTATGCTATTAGATCTACGATTGCAATATCAACTTGGGTGAAATATACATAAGCTATAATATTTACAGTACATTGCTAGTTCTGAGTTTTAAACATAATGATATTCTTATGGACAGGCGAGCAAGTTACTTTATGAATTGTTTTACAAATGTTCCATATAAACATTAAGACTGTAATATGTTTGATAATCATACAATCTAATGAGATTACTTCCAAAAACAAATGTAATTATAATTATTTAAAGATTTAATCATTTAAAGATCAAAATGTGAAATGTGTTATTTCCTTTATTAAACAAAGTAATGCCAGTTATACAACATATATTTTTTCTTTCTTATTACTAGGACGCTGTTTTATTGGTAAATACACTTGAAGATATGAGTTTAAAATGTTAGAATAATTTTAATACTACATACAAAAGACTTTGTACTGTCTACACCACTAGTTTTTAATATTGTGTAAAAGGGGCCACAGTTAAAAAGCAATATGGTTAAATTGGAGTACTAATTACTTTTTTGCCTTTCGGCTCCTTCCCATTTCCTCTGGAAAACAGCTGTTGACATTTTCTCTTCTGTGTCCTTTTCTTTTTGCATGAAGGATGCAGTCCTTTATTGAGGGATGCTGGAAATATGAAATTTAAGACTAATATATGTCTAATATCCAGGAAAGTTATCAATTTAAGCATCATAATTTCAACGTTGACGTGATACTGTATGTTTAAAGTAACAACAGGATGATCTGGGTAAACACAGATGGCGTGACTTACTGTGTCGAGGTGGTGGCACGCAGGGACATTTCTGCTTCTGGTCACTTCTTTCCTCTGTACAGTAGAACAACACATCCATCAGTGACTCAAACACGACTGTCTCGTTTAACAGTAATGCAATGTCAAGACTTGTTAATTCAAAACATTACATGTTGACAGTACAAGCTGAGCTTAAACCTGTATCTTCATAATACTGTTTTCAGACATCTGCATACATGATGATCATTACATGATCATTACATACCAATGCAGTTACATGGCCTGCCCTGTTGCCTGGACGTCTGACCTGTATTCACCGGAGACGTATCTGAATCCCCTGGCTGAGGTTGTGCTGCTCCTATGACAGAGACATGAAATATTGACATTGATCATCTTAATTATTTATGAGATAGACGGACATACATACAGTACTGTAGAGCCTTTGTCATAGTTGAGAAAATGCTAAATTAAACACAAAACTTTGTTATTAGATTTAAGTGATGTAATTTAACAGTAAAACCTGCTAAGGCTGCATTTATTACACAGGTATGTGCTGAAAAGATAAGACTGGTTTGTTCAGTTAATGGTCCGTGTTTGAAAATAAACTATTACAAACTGCAAGAAGGCGATGGCAAGACAAGCAATATTGTTATAGAAATACATGTTTTGGTATCATTATATTTATGATACAGTTTTTAAGTTCTCTTTGGATTACTATAAGTTCTCATACAGTAAATTGTTTCTTTATTTCACACATTATATACTGTTTAATATGTAACCTAACAACGATGCAATGTATAAATATACCCGTATTAATTTGTCACAAATACATAAAGAATAAGTACCTTGACAGTAGACAATCGCAACGACAAAAGCCAGCAGAACCTGAAACTTCATTTCTCTTTCCCTTTGAGTTAAGCTGTGTAAAAGACGGCTTTAAGTCTTAGAAAACACTGTTGCTTCTTAAGAGGACTCTATCAGGCTTTCTATTCAAATCTAGGGTTACACTCTATTTATACAGAAAAGCTCTGATTTCTGGGTCTCAAAAACTATGATTAATTTTGTCCAAACTTGCTGTGTAAAATTGTAGATGGTGGGTGTGAATGAAATGTTGACAACACATCTCATTTACTTGGAACTGCCAAGATCTGTGATGAGGGCTGCATGCAATTTGGGAAAAGAATGCTCTTGTTCTTTTGAATTTCCACGTCTCTGTCGTAATTTCAACTCTACTAACCCTGACAGAAAATCTTTTGTATTCTTAATCATTCAGGTTAATGACGGAGTTCAATTCAAAAGTGATATGGTCCTGTACCAAATACTCCACACTGAAACCTGCATGCTCCTAAAAAGGTTCAGATTTCACAAAACTTAACAAGAAATAAACACTGCCAAACATTAAAGCATTTCATGCGTTTAATGTGGAACCTACCTGTGTATTGATTTAAGTCCACAGAAGAAATGTGATGGATGATCTTGCAGACATCAAGCACACCATGGAAAAACATACTTTGACCGTTAAAAGATATCAATCTTGCATTCAGATCCGTAACCTGAGAAAGTTATGTGAATACATAAGTTACAGCAAGTTATGTAGATGCATTTCCACACTTGCACACCAAAACTTAAGAATTATTTCCTATTCAAACTATAAAGCTGTATTCAAATATGCCATGAACATCAGGGTTTTGAGAAGGCAAACTGGTATAATTTCCTCTAACTTGGGTGACATTTTATTGATACCACACCATTATATTAATGCTTTTCAAAACAGAAAAATAATTAGATAGATTAACTGAAAAATTGTTCAAAGAGGCAAACAAAACGTTAAAAAACGAAAAGCCACAAGGGTTGTCTTAACACTCAAGATCTACAGATAACTTGGAACCTATACAGTAAATCACTCAGGCTCAACTATCATGAGTCATCTGAACTTGAAACTCCTTTGTGTACATCATAACATGTCCCAGCCGAGTGCCAATTTATGATGTTTATCTCCCAAAAGTGCCAGGACTTCTTCAACCGTATTTGTGCAGTGACACATCATCAACGAGTCATATTGCTTAAAAGAACCTGCTGTTCAGTTATTTCTGAATTACACATATTTCACAATATGCTAACTCATAGATTTAGATGACTTCTTAGCCTTTTCATTAACATTACGTTATAGCCAGATTCTGAATTAAAAGTTAATTTGATATTTTTTACACTATCGTCTTGATAAAATAAAAACCTGACTGAAGTATAAAATAAGTACAAAGAGCGGCTCAACCACTTTATCAGGTTTTATTCCACCGTTGAGATGAGATATTTTACAATGTAGCAAGCTTTATCACAGTACCAGTCTTTCATTCTACATCAAATTGAAGGGATGCAGTTGCAAGATCGTCACTTAATTACTGGAAGATGACAATGTTCACAAACATCCTTAAAGACAAGGCAAGTATGATTACAAACACAAGGACAGAGCAGCAGATAAACCACATATAAGAGAATAACAATGTGATCAACATCACTTAAAAGTATGTAGTTTTAACACCCCTAGAAATGAAATTATAGATTTGATGAATATAGATTTACTGTGACTGTAAAGAGCATTCAATTGTTGACTTTAGTTTCAAGATATTTTCGATTTCATTCACATCGTGTAACTCTTTTAAATACCCCAGAGGCAAAGGTACATAAAAATTACCTGCTTAAAAAGAACAGCTGACCACAAACTTACAGAAAACACTACACCAAAACATAAAAAACATGAAGACATATATGGAGACCCACTTTGTTCCCGAAATAACAAAAAATACAAAATTACTGAGATAGACAATCGCTAAATCAATATTTTACAACAAATCATCAGTGAAAGAAGCAAAACAACCTCATGGAATCATAGCGTTCAGGCATGCAATCCTAAAACATCTCAGAAAAGTTCTTATAGTAAAGTACACTCTCAGAAAAAGGTACAAAAGCTGTCACTGGAACGGGACCTTTAAAAAGCTACAAACATGTAGAGTTTAGGTACAGATACATGCATTTGCACTCATGCGGTGTAACGTGTATTTTTTTAAAGGGTACCGCCCCAGAAACAGCTGAATATGAGAACTGATATTAGCCCCTATTCTTCTATTCAGCAAATAAACAGATAGTTCCAGTTTACACAGACTGTTTTTTTTGTTCTGTTTCCTAGACAAACATGAAAGAAAATTTGTCATGACCTTAACCATGATAGCAGCATGTAGCCCTTATGTACACTTCAATATCCGTTACACATCAGTGGTCATAAAGTTTATGTCATTTTAATATATAGTCATTAAACTAGAATATATCAGGCTGTGTCATGGCAGTTGTTTTTGATTTATGTGCAGAGCTTTGGATTGCCCAAACCATTTTGCATATAGAGAATAAATCCAAATTCACAACAAAAACAAAGACTTATTTTTTGTAAAACGAGGAAAGTAATAACACGTATTGATGAAAAGCATGTGACGCGGTGTCTATTAAACAGTCATGAATTTCCTGAGGGTGTTTTAACATGGGCTCTGTTTAGCACACAGGTAATGTGCAATATAGGGTGGCTGTGCTGAATATTGTTGTATTCGTGTTTGCAGGGCCTATTTATCTAACAGGGACCTGATGCGTTCGTGTAGTGGCTCACACACCCTCTGATAGGCCTGAAGTGTGAGGTGCAGATAATCGAACATATCCTGATGTGAGATGGAACCTTCTGACTGAACGAAACCAGGATCCACATCCAGAAACGAGCAATGAGACAGGGATGCTATCTCAGACCGCACTAGAGCGTTCACACTCGCGTTACGCTCACGAAGCGGGTTTGGACTCTTACCTCTCGGCAGCACACCCTAGAAGAAACAAAACAGCAAATGAATAGGGTTCCATTTTCTCTAATGACATTAAAGGCCCATGTGTGATTTTTTTAAGAGAATCTATTGACAGAAATGCAATTTAATATACATAACTATGTCTTCAGAGTTGTATAAAGACCTTACATAATGAAGTGTTGCGTTTTTATAACCATAGAATGAGCTATTTCTATCTACACTGCGGGTCCCCTTACATGGAATTAACCATGTTGCTTCTAAAGTAGCCCTAAACGGACAATATGCTCTACTTTCGGAAAAGAGACTAAAGGTGACGACATCTTAGTCCTGTGTCAGCTACCGCAATGCTTGAAAGTGAGGGGCGGAGTGAGCCGTTGGGTGCTATTCGCAACCCCACTACTAGATGTCACTTTACCTTTACCACTGACTTTGACAATATTGGATGATGATATCAAAATAAATTAAACCATTGAAGTGACAGAGGTAGTTTAACTAACCAATATAAGAGTGTGAGCATGGGGCAGCTTCTTATGAATCACGTTGATGATAGCCATGATGCCTCCACAGATCTGCTCCGGGTTGTGACCATGATTATTAGTGCCCACCCACAATACTATCACCTGTAAAAAGAGTTTTTATTTAAAATGATTTGCTGAAAAAACATAACACATAATTTCAGCTGCCAAAACAATGTAATAATTTTCCTTGACGTCACATTGCAAAAAATACACAAACATATAACCCAGCAATTTCTAAGCATCTATGCAATACATCACAGTATCGTTTACATGTACATAGTGCATTCAGTAATACCTTGAATAAATTGATAAAGGTCCATGGTTCAACTAAAAAATATAGCTTGAAAAAGATTTGGTAGCTACATTGGGGAGTATGTTTTTGAAAATTATGTTTGTGTCTCACTATGTTACAAATGATTAATTTATGCAGTTTTCAGTCAAAGTGACATATTCTGCACTTGCTGTAAACAGGAAATGTATTTAGTTGATTTACAGTGAACATTGTAGAGTAGCGAGTACCTAATTTCACAGGTTGCGATAAACTGTACAAAAGCCATTTACCTTGGGGCTGATATGGTCCAGTTCCCCATTTATGAGTCTCCATAGTACATGCTGTGTAGCATCTCCTCCAATTCCAAAGTTCAAGGCATGAAGAGGAGAAAACAATTTTCTCCAGATCTGCCAAAAAAATAATAATAAGGTAAACGTATGGCAATAACATGACCTAAAGCCTAAAACACTTGTATGCTGACCTTGCTAATAGGCCTATCGAATGAAGCAATTTCTGAGTACCTCGAACTCATGCAGAAGCTGGACGAGTGAATCTCCAATAAACAGAACATCAGGCTCCTTTCCCTTACTGTCTGACACAAAGCGATTGTGCTGCAGGAATAAAATGTTTTCATTTGATCATTTCGGCTAATAATTACTAAAAATACACAAAGCACTGGACACACATAAAAAGCAAATACATAAGAACATTGATGGTGACGGAAATGTTGCACAGAATATAATTCGACAGTACACACACACCAATGACATCCATCGACCGTCTCCCTGTGTGTCCTGACAGGGGGTGGGTGTGGCTGCAGGGTTACAATCTTCACCACTCATTACTTTCTGAAAGATATAGTTAAACATTGATGAGAAAGAGAATTTAATCCCAAAACGAGAACGATCACAAACTGAATGTGGATTTTCTTCCTATGAACTTTTTAAATATATAATGACTTGCAAAACAATCCCTTCAATAAGTCCACAATGGTTGTGCTACTGCACGTTTACATTACAGCTAATCCTAAAACCCGATGCACAATGAAGGTACGAATTAAACGTGTGGCTTTTAAAATACGATACGCGTAACTGTAGTGAACTAAGTAGCTAGCATGGCTAAGGTAGCACTTAGCACATATAATGCTTTCCACTTGGAAGAACACAGCTCAAACCATGCGTAACTATTACACTTATGTCTATTCACACTTATAACACATGTTAACACTTGAGTCGATTCATAGCGGAGTTAAAATGTTAATATCTTTACCAACTAATATAACCAAAACAGAGTTGTGTGTTCAAACAATCAGCCAGCGCTCAGCTGCCCAACCCCGGAAGCTGGAACACCGGAACCAGACACAGACATTACTCTCAGATCGCCGAGCACATCGATCTATGGGAATTTCATTAAAACTTATTTAGGGTAAAACGACCGTATTCGTTTTATTTTTTCTATGGGTTTTATATGTATAAATAAAATACTTAAAATATTGCTAACAGCTTTATAACAATTGTAAACATTTGTTTTTTTCCTCCTTGGTGCAGGTGGGAGTTCTGCGTTTGAAGCATGTTGCTACGCAACAGAACGTTAAATGTAACTGCCATGAAATTATATCGTTAATATTCTACATTTGCAAACGTTTTAACTATATTTCTATGTTACAGGTTTGACATTTGACAACGGAGAATGCACTTTTGACATTTGACATCACTTTATATGAGGTAGGCCTAGGCTACGTTCAAACCTGTATCTAAAATGTTAAAGCGCATCAGACACAAAAAAATAAGTACTCACTTTACCCATTACCAATGCAATACTTGGCACTCATCTTTTATTTGGAAGTTTCATTATTTGACAAAATACGTTTTTGTGTCCATATTTTATAGTAAACTCATGAATACACAATGAGCCACCACACCTGCAAGAGCTTACCACGTAAACGCAACGTGCTGAAATCTTCCTGCAACCTCAGCATGTGCAAAGCTCAGTCTTCATCTCATACAGCCGGTGTTAATCCAGTATGCTATAACAGCATTAAGACATCTGCGCACAACTCTTCGCCCCACAAAGTAAAGTGTCTCAAAACCAGGAAGGAGAGGAATCAGATTCGAGGTCAGGAGAGAAACTGGTCTCACACAGGCCTTCAGCAAAGTAGAAAAATTGGCAGCGAGAAAGCACAGCATGGGTGCCATTCAGTAGCTTCTTCCAGAAAAGAAAAGTATTTTGCTAAGCCATTTCTCCCCCAAAAGCCGAGCATCATAACAGAAGGACGCCTCACCTCCATCCGAGGTCTCTTTAGCCACGAGGTTAGATCTATAGACATTGAGAGGGTCGTAAGTGAACAACTGAAGACAGAGAAGCAGAGAAAAGATAAAAGAAAACGGTCTGTGATGCATGTTACATCACCATTAGCTCCTCATCCGCCATCATTGCCCGATTCAGACCAGGACTGCATTCTCGATGAAGTACAGGAACCACACCAGGAACCAGAAAAAACTATGAGATACTCAAGAAAAGAGATTACATCTCCAAGTGATTTACAGAGTAATAAAGAAGTCACAGTGCCTAAGGAATCATCTAGACAAGATGAGAAGCATTACAGAAGTGCCAACACCGTGAAGAAAGATACAAAAAATAAATCCAGGCCAGACACTTCAAGCAGCCTGAAAGGAACTTATGAATTTATGGTTTTGTCATCGCCAGAAAATAAACTGGAATATCAGTTTTGTTCCACTCCAGTTAACAGGAATATTTTAGATTTCCAAGAAATAGACTCTCCCAAATCACACAACGAAAACAACAGAACTGACACTATTGCTGAAGAAAAGTGTGCAAAGAAGATTCAAAGATTTGAATCAACTGCTGCCATGGAAAGATTGTGTGAAGATGATGTTCGACAAAGCAAGAGTGATCCCTTTTCATCTAAACTGGACTCTGGGACTGGTACATTGACTGAAAATGATAGAGTGCAGATATCAGCGTCTGTTAGGGAAGCTGTCAACAAACTGGCTGCACGTTTGGAGCGCCATGTGCCACGGC
The DNA here is from genome assembly GCF_947034865.1 of Barbatula barbatula. NCBI lineage: Eukaryota > Metazoa > Chordata > Actinopteri > Cypriniformes > Nemacheilidae > Barbatula > Barbatula barbatula. Next base: position 12,843,299 of record NC_136775.1, read on the forward strand.
GCCCCCTGCTTGCGGAATGCAGAGACGTGCTACTGCAGGCTCTACAAGAAACCCATAGATTCCATTTACAGCATTACCTGCACAATTCATTTATTGATGGAAAGCAAACAAGCAGTTTCGGTTCAGGACAGACACATGAAGACTGCTCACAAATATGTTTCAGCCATGCACTGGAAAATGAAGAGAGTGGACCCAACAGCACCACAGATATATGGACAGGTAATGTAAATAATTTACGCTTAGAGCAGTGTTATAGTTGTGGATTTTATTTATTGACCTGTGCACAGAGAATGCCATACAGCAGAAATATATAGCAGAGAAGGTAAAGCAGGACTCAGGCAGAGGTGCTTCAATGAAGAAGAGAAGAGTACAAGCAGAGAGGAGATTTTCCCCTCCAGTCTCTTTAAAACAACCTCGACAGTCCGACACAGATATGGTAAGCTCATTTTTTATCAAATTTAATGAGACAATTTAATTTCCCACTACACACAAAAGCAAACTTTTTAGGACTGGATATCTAGTAAATTGTATTGATTATTCATTGTAGTTTGACCAGTCGAGGACTGCTAGGTGGTCTCAGGATTGCTTCAAAACTCAGCATTATCCCAGCACAACGCTCTTTCAGCAGGATCAGGCTTTTTCCCAACTTGCCACTCTCATACCCAGCACCCCACCTTGGGCGAATCCTTATTATAAACCCTGTTCTCAGCAGCTATCGGGGGATTTACCAAGAAGAGGTGAAAGTATGAACAATTTAGGTTTAGATCTCATATCTCACCAGTGGGAAGAAAAAACAGATCCTATGTTTAATTTAAATCCTGAAAATGAGAATAGGAAACAAAAAGTGCAGGAGACTTTTTTGGGAGAATCCAGCTTTTGGTCCAATCAGCTGCAAGTTCAGGATGTTAGAGACAGATGGGCTAAACTCTCATTCTCAGCATCCTTTCCCCCGGAAGGCTTTCAATATAAGCCATTTTTTCGATTTCCACATCCGACTAACTCCCAAGATAGGTCAGATTGGCATGGTATGACTCTTTGTGTCAGATCAAACACACCAGATAAGGTATTTTGTCATAATTGGGAATGATATGGTTAGACTAAATACAGGGCTCATGTGAATATACAAATGTCTGCTTACTATATTTGTATGAGCAACATGTTATATTACTTTTAAAGACATCCACATGTAAATCACTTCTACATGTTACATAGAATTGAGAGTTCACCTGATTCACATTATGTATAATTGTGATTTGTCAAGTTTAATAATAGCACAGGTAATAAAGGTGACTGAAAAGAATGCTGTTGCTTGCACTTCTTAAGAGCAGACCTCTCTCTTTGATGCAAATTGTTTTTTCTTTTGAGGTAAAAAAAGTCTGCATTTTAATTTTAGAACAATTTTCATTTTTGGATTTTTACTTGACAGTTATTGTATCAAAATATTTAAATTTCTTTGGAAATAAGATGTGATTTTGTGATATTATTTTATAAAACAGGCTGATTTTGATTGATATGTAGACAACCTACTAAAGATTTGAATGTGACTCATTTCACAATTTCTGTACAATATATGTATCTGATTAAACATTTTGTATGGTTAATAGAAAATCAAAGCACACAATTCTATAATTGGGAAGGTAAATAGATCACAGTTGGTCTCCCTGTTTTGTTTAAAAACCACTTTAATGTACATGTATAATATCACCTTAAATGCATAATAAAACATTTAAATTTACATTTTGTTAGTTGGTATCTTCATTAGTATGGTAGTAGTAGTTGTATGATTAGTAGTATGACTGCATATATGAAGTAGATATTCAAATAAATGTTTAGGTAGTAAACTAAGGCATCAGGTAATATACTTCATCATCTCTAGGTGTCTGGTTGACAAAATATTCTCTTTCCTCCACACCCACACCTGTTTTCTCTTGTCTTTTCTTTTCATTGTCCTCCTTCAACTTCTGCTCCTCTTGGCCAGCAGTGTTGCTGCTCCTCAGTGCCCTCTTAAGCTGGCTCCAGAACAGCTCTTTTGCACTGGTTGGATCTGAACAATTTTCCCCAGGCCATTGTAAATAGGTCTTTTTGAGCATGACATTCCTCATACGGTGATAAGCGGACACTTGCCGCTCGGCAATAGGTTCCAGGAAGACCAGCAAAAGCACATCTTGCATTTCTTGAAAGAGCCTGTAGCTGGCCAGCTGGATCTCCAAAGAGCACCATTCACTGCGAAGGAAACTCTGACTGACCACGCAGATCGTTTTGCGGCTGCCATATACAGCAGCCACGATGTTGTCAACGATATCCCGTCCAAGCTCAAAGTCTCTGTGATGGAGGCAGAGCCGAAATGAAGAGCCCTCCAGGTTCGGTAACAGTTGTTCCATTACCCAGTTTTCATCTGCTGAGTTATAGGAAACAAAAGCGTCAAACTTGTATTTCTCCTCCTGGTCCCGTAAACGACGCCACTGTTCTCCGAACCACGATCGAAAGACGTAGTACCCGTACTTAAATTTCCAGTAAAGTCTCACGTAGAGAAGTGGTATTATGGTTAGTAAAATTGTGAATGCGTAGGTGGAGGAAAAAAGATAGAGTCCTAAGTCTAAATAGCAGACATTGGTGTCAAAGTTGTGAAAGAATGATCCTGTATGGTCTTGGCATGTAATGTTGTAAAGATACGGAAACTGGAGTCTTTGGTTGCTTATGGTCCAGTTCTGCAATTCGGTATTTTGGCAACCACAACTTAGAGGGCAACTGCGCAGGTCAATATATGTAAGATTGGTTAGCTTTCCCAATAAACCTATGTCCAATGTCAACATGGCGTTGCGATTGAGATGTAAAACCTTTAGTCCAGTGAGATTTCCGAAGACCTCTTTGGAGAACAATTTTATGCCCATGTTCTCAGCATATAAAGTTGTCAGTTTTCTGAGGTTTTTGAAAATACCTGGCTTGAGCTGGGCGATACCAACACATGAGTTGTCCAGAGTTAAGAACTCCAAGTTTTCCAGGTCATCAAACGTTTCAGCACCGAATCCAGTGATATGGTTGTTGGTGAGGTAAAGTCGTTTCAGAGCAGTGAGACCGCGGAAAAACGCACAAGGCAATAAGTTTATTCCATTCGGCACCTGCGCATCGAGTTTCAGGTCAAGCAGTTTTGTTAGATTTAGGAATGGAGAGTTTGTGTGTTCTGTGTAATACAGAATCTGGTTTGCCTGTAAATCCAGCACTTGCAGTGTTCTGTTAAGTTTCCCAAAGAGCGTGCCGTCTATCTTTTTCAGACGATTTCTATCTAAATAGAGATTGGTTAAGCTATCCAGTCCTGTAAAGGCGTGCGGCTTTAGCTGTGCGATCTTGTTCCCGCCCAGATCTAAAATTGTCAGATTTTTGAGAGACTTAAAGGCGTTGTTAAAAATCACAGCTAACTGGTTGTTGCGCAAGTTCAGGGTCTTCAAGCTGATGAGATCTTCAAAGCTGTCTTCATAGACATCAGTCAAGAGGTTGTTGTCTAGTCGTAGTGTTACAAGATCTCTGAGTCCACTCAAAGCTTTGTGGTCCATATAAGCAATAATGTTAATGTTCAGCTGAAGGTTTGTCAATCTGGGTGTGTGACTGAAGGCAAAACTGTTGACCTTTAAAATACGGTTGTATCGAAAGCTCACATTTCTCAGGCTGTAAAACTTATATTTTGCTTCTATGCAGGATAGGTTGGTCAAATGGTTGTGCTCTATCTTGAGACTTTTTAGTTTGTTTTGACCACTTAGAAACCACAAGCAGTCTACATCTTTTATCTCATTCCGTGAGAGGTCCAAGACACCGGTGATATTGGGGCATAGATTAAGCGTGTTGTTTTGGATAGATTTAATGGAGTTGTACTGGCAGATCAATTTAGGTATTTCTTTTTTTTTATGGCTTTGGGATCTCAGAAGATTACAGAGTGAACGCAGTGCTTGATCATCCTTCAGTTTCAATCCTGAGAAGTCAACATGCCAGGGTCGTACATTAGTATTATTTAGAAGTTTGATGATAGAGACATTGGTAAAGCGCAAACGCAGGTAGGTTACGTTCCCCAGATTCAGCCCTTGAAAAGCCTGGAATGACAGTAATGTATTGTTTGAGAAATCTAGCTCTTTTACATACATCAGGAAAGCGGCATCACATCCCAGCGTGTGCAATTTATTATAACCAACATAAAGGGTGGAAAGTGACTTTGGCAAAGGGGCGGAGTGATGCAGGGTGGTAAGATGGTTGAAAGAAAGGTCCAGTTTTGTCAAGCTGGGCAGGTGTGTTATGCTTTCAACCAAAGCTGTGAAATTATACAGGCGGTTCCTGCATAAAACAAGCATATTCAGGTTTGTCAAATTGGAAAACAGTAACGAGTCAATGTCAGCAAGCTTGTTGCTTCCCAGGAGAAGCTCTCTGAGATTATACACATCACCAAAGACATCACGATGGAGAGATGACAAGTTATTGCAAGACATATTCAAAGTCTTTAGTTCTATCAGATTAATGAAAGCACCTTTGTCAATGTTACCAAGTTGGTTATTATCCAGAACTAGGGAACTCAGATTAGGCAGATGTTGGAATGCTTGTTCTGGGATTTTTTCAAAGCTGCCGTGAGACACTGTAAGGTTTGTTGCTGTGGACAGCAAATCTCTCACTATTAAAGTTATGTCAGGCTCATGTGGTTTGATGCATCTGTAGGTTGTGTGGCTGTTATCTGGTTCCTGGATGCAATTCCTGAAACTGTAGTTGAAGGCAAATTTAATCAGGCATGTAAATATTGCCTTTACGATGAATTCACGACATGCAGACTTAGCCATATTTCTTCAGACAGATAAGTCAAATTGCAGTTTGAAACGTTTCCCGTCAGTTGCATTCAATAAAAAACAACATTAGGGAGTTGTGTGGGAGTCCCTCACACAGTGTAAGCAGCTCTTAATCCAATTTACAGCCAGCTGGGAAAATAAAGGAATTCAAAAAGATTATAAACTGTTTTTATTAATGTTAACCTGTAACACAACTCGCCTTATCCAAGCATCTAGTGTCTATGTATATTAATACAAATTAGAAATGTGGATAATGTAGACTCAAAAACATTTAATCCTAAACAATCCTTGTAGTGAAACTTCAAAATTCCGAGAAGGGTTGCAGTATACATGTGACTGAAATCAGGAAATGTGGTCATGTTTAGCCCTCAAGATTTAATTTTCCCTTTTTTATTAACATCACCTTTCTTAAAATAACCTAAAGTAAAGCGATTCAATTAACATAGTAATTTCATAGTAATATAGTAATGTATGTGTCCATTTAGAAAATCTATATTTACAAAATTTAGATGCATCAATTCACAATTCTGCTCAACATACAATGTCGAAAACACATAAAGGCTTAGTATTCTCATGTTAAAGAGAGTATACATCAAACAACAAACATCAAAATAATACGTTTTCATTGGATTGTTCAACTATTAACAGGTTAGCAGTCAAATGCAAAGAAATCTCACTTGTTCATTTCCTAATAAGCAGAAGAGATGTTACATTTTCTTTATATTTAACTTAACATTAAACATTTTGATTTACAGTAAATGTTTCAGTTATTCAGTTCCTACCTTTTTAAAATCATTCCTGTTTCTCAAAACTGTTGCAAACTTTTTGTCTCTTACTTTTAAATGCGGCTTCTCTTTTCACAAAGATCCAAAAGAGGAACAAAATGGCTCCGCGTTTCAGAACAGAAGCAAAGCCTCTCATAGCTTGATCAAATTGCTTTGATTATTTAAAAAAAGTCTTGTGAACAAATGTATTACATATATAAACCTGTTTGCCACATCACTTAGACTGCTTCATACATCATGCATCATGGTACAATAAAAAAGTAAAGGTTAATTTATACAGTTGTTTTTAGCCTGTGAAATAAAAAACAATAAAACAATTATCAATGCATCCATCCATCCAGGATTGTTTCGCTTTTCTAATTATTATCCTCTCATCTTCTGTTCTCGAGCCATCTGGCAGAGTCCACATGGGCCGAGGCAGGACATGATGAGCCAGTCATCACACAAAGTGCCCTGTAATAAGACAGAAGACATTCCTATACATATCATTGTGAAGGTGGAAGCACTCATACAGTATTTGCATGAAACAATTAGTTTAATAAAGAATATTGGTTATTAGTTGTGGCCTACATTGATTTGATATTTGTCACGGATGCTGGTTCTCAATGCAACCATAGCTCCAGGTAAGAAGGGCAAACAGCAGGTTTCATTGTGATCCTGTGCCACCTTACAACCCAAGACGCAGGGAATAAAAGTACCACACAGACCTAAGGAGCAAATCTGTGTCAGAATTCAAACAACTTTATAACCTTGGACTATTCTGACAATATTTTATTACAGCCCATGTATGCATTAAATTACAGTAAACGTATCTTTTTTAACTTAACTAGATTCAGCTAACAAGATAATTTGATATTTGTTTTTTATTTATTTATATTCTGAGCATACTCACAGATGCCACAGTCGTCACAGCAGTCACAGACACCAGAGCTCCAGTCAGTGGAACCAGAGGAGACGGTGAAACTAGTAACAGTCACCTGAGGCTGCGAAGTGATTATTTCTGTCTGATATGACATGACTAATGCAAACAATAGAAAACACATTTTGTCAATACTTAAGAATTTCTCATTCTAAAGGATATGACCTACAGTTTTCACAGAGATAAGAGAAAGTTTTTGACATTGAAATTGCAAGTAATTGACTGAAAGTCCATGTAAGATTTATATATATATACCGAATCGGTTCGGACATATCTAGTGCTGTTCCAAACCCTCAACCATACGTAGGTTTAAATGTTTAAATGTCACCATCTCTCTTACCTGTTTCCAAAATTTGCTTTAAATTCCAGTGTTTCTTGTTCAGCGGAAGTGGTGCTCAGTTTTTGGTAGGACCCAGCGAAGTGGAAAATAATCCCAAGGAAAAGAAGGGGAGGAGAAACCTTACCTCGGGATTTTATACCTGTGCTGATGTCATTTTTTCATGTGTGTGCTCATGGTGTGGACTGGTAGGTACTTCATGACTGTTGTAAACTGAAAGGTAAAATATTTGATTTTTAGGCGAGGACGTTTCCACTCTTTTGGGTCCCCATACATCAAGACACAATATACATGTTGCCTATAAGCCATAAAAACACTTAGCTGAAAACACTGTGTCTGTTTGTACACCTCAATAGATATACTGTATGTGTGTGCATTTCCCTTTTTGACAAACCCAACAGTGACAGATGCCCTCACAGCACGAATCAAGGTCACACGAGGATTTCTGACCTCACTATACCACTCTTTAATGAAGATGTTGATAGATTAAGTAACATTTACTTAGAATATTGAACACTGAAATATGAATTATTATTATTCCAAATCTGTACTGTCATGTACAGTATGTCAAACATTTTTGTCTGCTGCTGTGCCCTTATTTTAAAGCAAACATTGGTTCAAGGATCAGGGCTTTGTGACTTCAGCTCACTCATACGTCAGTGGTTACCACCATGCATTTGTTAAATCATTCTTGATCTGTAAACAGTTGTGTGACGATGACATATCACAATGAATACATTTAGCTTTAAAAGCAAATATCCACACACAAATTGTATAAATTTACATTTATTCGTTTAGCAGATGCTTTTAAAGTGACTTACAAGGGAAACAACAAACTGATTCATCTTAGGGAGGTAATACAAGAAGTAAAATAACAAGTTTCAACAATGCTAGACAATACCTGAGAATGTTTATGTTATAAATTAAAAAAACTTTTGGATGATGCTGTCACAAAACATATTTTAACCTGATTTTTTTCAATATTCAGGCTGACCAGACTTTTCCATTACTTGAAATTCTTGGACGCAATGAAGAATTAGTGGATTTTTTGTAAGTACAAAGGTATGTTAAAATAGCAAGGTTGTTTGTATCATTCCAAAGAATCAGTTGAGTTGTTTGACTTCAGTTTACACATCAATGACTCATATAATTTAGTCCACTGTACCTAAATGAACGCCCACTAGTTGTTTGCTTTTCCATCAAAGTGAAGTCGGGTCAAGCCCCATGCAGTGCTCTCTTTACCATATCACAAGTCCTCTATAAATAATTACAAAGTTCTAAACTATTCCAAACAATAGTCATTAATATACTGAAAATGTAAGAATAAATGTGAGAAGAATTATCCTTGAAATTAAAATATTTCATATACAATATATCTAATCCACAGCAGTTGATTTATTTGATGGCTTATCTGCTAATTGTTTTTAGATTCTGTAGTCAGTTTCTCTCACATTCAAACCACTGTAACCACAGAGACAATGCATATGAAACCAGATTGCCCAATATCTGAAAATACAATCATGCAAAAGATTCCCTTTCGTTACCATCAAACAAAAAGCATGTGTAAATGTACATGTACTGTACTGTTTTATACACATTGTGCCTATAGGCCTATATTTTACTTTACTTTCCCTAAATCATCTCACTAGGAAAATAAAGAGAAGGACATCGACATTTTAAGGGAACTAAAATAAAAACTAATGAGAGAATATTTGTGTCAGAGCGCCAGAGTGTTGCGTCTCTTCCTACGAGGTGGTTAGAAGGTGTTTTTGGTTGCTCTAGTAACATTTATAAACAAACCCTGCAGTAACTGACGATAGAGGACTTGAGCTCCTCTGCCCGTTATACAATGACGTTATTCAACTTCCACCTTCCTCAAAGCAGGGTATCATATCTTCCATTTTGTTGAATTTAACAACTGTGACTGAAAATACGAGTGGTCAAGATATTAGGTTAGATTATTAGTTTGTTTAGCATCAAGGATGCATCGAATGTAGCCGGGCACAATCCACTTTAAGTCCCAGAAGTCACCGCGGTGCATCCATCAAAGTTAGTTCTTACGAGGCTGCCTCGCAAGACCGGTCTCCACAAGAACACAAGTCCGTTCTTGGAATTGAAAAACGGCCCATGATATCGCCTCGCTTTGTCGCTGGCAGGCAGAACAGGCCTAACAACCTCATAGCAAGAGACTTGCGACACACAACGACACAGTTGTTTGCGGTCTGAACACACTGCTTTGGTCCGTCTGTACTATAAAAAGAGCAAAGCCACTGGACTTAAATAGACGGGGCCAGGGGAAAATGGACATACGTCGACCTATTCTTCATAGACCATTTAACAAGATATTAACAACACTGGTTCAGAAGCTATTACTGTTTCAGTTTCAGACATTGATGACTAACATACACTCGCCTATTAGGAACACCTGTTCAATTTCTCATTAATGCAATTATCTAATCAACCAATCACATGGCAGTTGCTAAAATGCATTTAGGTGTGGTCCTGGTCAAGACAATATCCTGAACTCCAAACTGAATGTCAGAATGGGAAAGAAAGGTGATTTAAGCAATTTTGAGCGTGGCATGGTTGTTGGTGCCAGACGGGCCGGTTGATTTTACAATCTGCTCAGTTACTGAGATTTTCAAGCACAACCATTTCTAGGGTTCACAAAGAATGGTGTGAAAAGGGAAAAACATCCAGTATGCGGCAGTCCTGTGGGCGAAAATGCCTTGTTGATGCTAGAGGTCAGAGGAGATTGGGCCGACTGATTCAAGCTAATAGAAGAGCAACTTTGACTGAAATATCCACTCGTTACAACCGAGGTATGCAGCAAAGCATTTGTGAAGCTACAACCTTGAGGCGGATGGGCTAAAACAGCAGAGGACCCCACCGGGTACCACTCATCTCCACTACAAATAGGAAAAAGAGGCTACAATTGGCACAAGCTCACCAAAATTGGACAATTGAAGACTGGAAAAATGTTGCCTTGTCTGACGAGTCTCGATTTCTGTTGAGACATTCAGATGGTAGAGTCAGAATTTGGCTTAAACAGAACGAGAACATGTGGTGCATCCCACAAATCTCCATCAACTGCAAGATGCTATCCTATCAATATGGGCCAACATTTCTAAAGAATGCTTTCAGCACCTTGTTGAATCAATGCCGCATAGAATTAAGGTAGTTCTGAAGGTGATTGGGGGTCAAACACAATATTAGTATGGTGTTCCTAATAATCCTTTAGGTGAGTGTATGTACCTATATCCGTGAACAACATACTTAATTTTCACATATGAGCATTGGCTAGATTCTCATTTAATAAAACAACACAGTACCCAAAATCAGTTACAGAAACATAAATAAAAAAGAATCTATGCATCACAGAAACCAATAATAGCGAACATTACAAGAAACATTCAAGTCATCAAACAATAATGGCAAACCACACAAACCCCATGTTTAGCATGCAAGTTATGACTACAACACACAAATCATCATCATCACAGTTTGTCATTTGTCTGAGCAGACGTTGGCTTGCGTCATTAAAACAATAAGCCCCAAGAATCAGTGGGTTACAATGCATGTTAACAAGCAAGTTAGCTAAGGGGGGTTGCATGATGCAAATCGGTCATAAAATGCATTAAAATGAATCAAATAAAACACAACAAATAAGATGTAATCATATTAATAAAAATATAATTCTTTTGTCACACAAAGTAGTTTCACGGAAAGTTTTGTGGCTGCAACACAGCAGTTGCCACAGCAGTTATAAATATGGCCATTTTATATCAGAATCACAGATAAATCTGTTTTAGAATTTCAACATAGTGACTTTTAATGATGTTGTAAACTGTGAATCACTACAAATCGTGGATTAAATAAGAAACACACAATTCAGACTGGAGAAATAATGGTCTGTTTTTCCAGTTATTGCTGAAAACGTGTGAATTTATAAGGTAAGATTTTTATATGCTGGACTTTAAAAAATAATTGATAGAGATAACGGTCTGTGTTCACTATGAAACGTTAATGTTTTTTTACCATGCAGAAAATGTGATTAAAAGAGCTGTGAACTGTGAACTGTGAACCTGTGACCTATAACCTCATATTCGACTTTGGCAGATGATTTAGACTGTTCTTTAAAGTCAAGATACAATTTTGAGTTAGATAGATAAACCTTTATTTCTCTTATCATGCAATTGTGCATAATTGTGTTACTATACACGTTTTAAGGTTATGTGATGAGTGCTATGCTTTGGACAATTATGGTCCCATCTATGTTTTAAAAACTATGAGCAGCAGATTAAAACACAGCATCTATGAAAGTCCACCAAAATATGCTTTTTGACTTTGCAAATAGAATCTTCTCTTATTGGAATTTGTTTTGGTAAGAAATCATGTTCTAGGAAAATAAACGTAAATAGACTGAGACTAGATGTTTAAAAATGTGAAATATTTCCAGTGGATTTGTGGAAGGAACAAAATGAGAAGCAAGCAAGAGAGAGAGAGAGAGAGAGAGAGAGAGAGAGAGAGAGAGAGAGGGGGGAGGCAGGAAACAAGATGAATGTATTTCCTGAACTCTTAGAAATAGCCAGACCATCATTTTATCAGAGCCATTCAGCCCCAATACAGACTGCAGCACTAGAGCAGGTAGGAGAAGAATTTTTTCTTCCAGTGTATTCTTTTAGTTATTGATTTTTTTATGTGAGTTCTTGATACAGATATGTATTTCTTATGTATTTTTAGGTATTTTTTAAGTTATCTAAAATCAAAATGAAAATCTGCAACTTCCAAGCTGCAGCAAGTTTCCTTGTGTTTTTTGCATGTTACTGAAATAATAAACTTGAAGTTTGTCAATTATTGAAAAAAATGATCAAAACAATTGTTATTTTCATGTTCCGTAGAAAGACTTGTACTGTATGCTGATGCACAGCACTCTCACTTCCTTGCAGTTGTACTCTACTATACTTGCTTTTTAAAACACGACTCCTTCAGCATAAAAACCTAGAAAACATTCCTCTTCATAACGCCATTTGAACAACATTTCAACATTTGTACAACATTTCAACCTTTCACATCCACCTGTTTCTCCTTTACAGTTTATAAAACACAAGTTTTTTTTTCTGAGAACCCAGAAGATTGAGCAATTTCTCCATACTCAGCAAACTGGGGATTTCAAAACAACGCTTTTGTCAAATGAATGCAGTTTTATTTCCCCTTGGACACAACCGTCAGTTCTCCTTTGCACTGTTTGTATCGAGGTACCTTAAATTTAGTTTCAGTGATCTTCACTTCCCTAAAACTGTACCTTTATTTTTCTATTTTTCAGTTTTACCCGAAGGGGAAAGACATTGCAACAAGATAGCGTGAGAGACGAGTGCATCTCGTGCCCACTATTCTACTGCATGTCTCACTGTTTAAAAGTTCACCATGAGCAATTCAATCACAACCATTGACCCCTGGGTAAGGACTAGGCATTAAAGGCATTTGGCAAGATAAATATGTGATATATACTTTACAGTGCAACTGTGAAAATAACCAACCCGCTAAAATGTAGTATTCTCTTTCTTACTGTAGGATTACAATGACGACTACAATGATAGCAGTTCTGTCTTTAGAGATGATAGGAGTGCTGCCCCCTGTGGCCTGACAAGCACATGGACGTTTGTTGGTCGCTTTGCCCCCATCTCCTACATCCTGGTCTTCATCTTGGCACTAGTGGGTAACATTCTAGTGCTGTGTGTGATCCGCCGCTATAGGCAATCTCGGCACAGCCCATGTTCCTTCTCACTGACAGACACCTTCCTGCTTCATTTGGCCATCTCTGACCTGCTATTGGCTATAACACTGCCATTTTTTGCCATGCAGTGGATCAGTGATTGGATGTTTGGCTTGTTTGTGTGTAAGATGGCCGGAGCTCTGTTTTCACTTAACGTCTACTGCGGCGTGCTGTTTCTGGCCTGCATCAGCTTCGACCGCTACTTGGCTATCGTACACGCCATCAATATCAGCTGGAGACGCAAAACCTGCCACGCTCAGCTGGCATGTGCCGTGATCTGGGTAACATGCCTCGGCATGGCCTGTGTGGATGTGCACCACCGTCATGTTGTGCCGCTAGTTGGTAGCGGTAAGCGGGTGTGCCAAACAGTGATTTCCCAACAATGGCAGATTAGCATGCAGCTGATTAGCCTGTTTCTTGGATTTATACTACCTCTATTAGTCATGCTGTATTGCTACATTCGCATTTTCAAAGCATTGTGCCATGCCACTACACGCAGGCAGAAACGGCGCTCGCTGAGGCTCATCATCTCTTTAGTGGTTGTGTTTGTGGTAAGTTGGGCCCCTTATAACGCCCTGCGGACGACTGACAGTCTACGGACACTAGGGGTCATTGCTGACACCTGTGGGTTGAACAAGGTGCTTGATGTGGGCATTCTGGTGACAGAAAGTATGGGTCTAGCACACTGTGCTTTTAATCCTCTACTGTACGGCCTTGTGGGGGTTAAGTTCCGCCGTGAGCTCGCCCAGATGTGCAAAGCTCTGTTAGGACCCAAGGTGTACCTTGGATCAGCAGGATCGTCCCGTGGTCTGGGATCAAACCGCAGGCCTACTGGATCATTCAGCTCAATGGATAGTGAGAATACCTCATATTTCTCCGCCATGGCCTGAAAGACTGTAAAAGATAGAGAAGCGAAAGCAGAAATTAATTTTGAAGTGATGAAAGATTGACGTAAAATAAAGAGAAAAAAAGGAACTGATAAGTAACAGCATTTTAAGTGAAAAATGACATTATAAATAAAAGTTTACATGCTCATCTGTGCATAACGTTGTCTGATGTACAGCACATTGACTTTTTTGTAAAGGTAAAAAAATATGTTCTTTTATTTTTTCTGTTAAAGATGTATCTGTATATTTTAATGTGGGTTTAAAACTATTCCATCAAAGCTTTAAATTCAACTTTATAGGGTAAATTGTAGTTATATTCAATGGTGGTATAGAATTCAGTTCAGTTCAACCTTTTTTTGTATTTCAGATATTTTGCTCTGCTGCAGATAAATGAATTTTCCCCTTGGTTGTCTGGGGTTATTGTCACACACAAGAACTGAAACCATTTTATAAGAATCTACATCTATTTGTTCACTTTATTAAACATAAGATTCTAATTTTGTGTTTTACTTTTTCATAGGCTTAATTTTTTAACCTGTTCATTGACATTTTAAATGAATTGTTACACAGAAAGTAGTCATGGACATAAATTGTTATTTGCTTTTTTTGTAATTTCTGTGTTTTCCTTTCTGATAAACTGTTTTCCAGTTAAATTGTAATAAAAAATTTGAGACATGTGACTCGTTTCCTTAAATGAAAGACTTAAGGGACAGGTGTGCCTTTATGTTGAAATACATTTTTAAAGTAAAATAGATCATATAGTAAATTAATATAGGAATAGTGTGTAAAATGTGTGTATAGTTCAAATTTTGGGATTAAGTCAAGTCAGTTTCATGTAAATAGCGCTTTTTTACAATTTTCATTGTTACAAAGCAGCTGTACAAGAAAACATTGACTATAAGCAAAACATAAAAGGTTATGCAAGTCAAAACACAGGTCAGACAGACTATAAATTCCTATATGCAGTATTAATAAAATAAGACTATAAAATTCTATTCAGGATTAAGAGTTCACGCTATTCTTGTAAGCATTTCAGTTTACACAAAAATGAAACTTCTGTCATAATTGACTCACTTTACTAATTTCTAACCGGTATGAAAGTCATACAGGTTTGAAATGACATGAGGATAAGTCAATGATGACTATCATTGCAAATTTATTGAGGGATTTTTCAGTCAGAATATAAACTAAAAGTCTAAAACTGAAAGTTTTAAACCAAAACTAAATGTCTAAATTTGAAACTAAAAGTCCAAGTTGAAAATGAATTTGGTATATCAAATGTATTTTCCCACGTGACATGATTAAAGTTTAATAGATATGTTTTAATCATATAACCTTTGTTTTAATCATATTGTGTGCTATATAACCATTGAAAATTACATTGACACAGAAGGCAATTAAACTTGCAAACAAAGGCTGGATACTATGAGGCGCCGTATAGGGTTTAAATCAAACTGCGCTTATGAATACATATATAAAAGCGTCCATACACACATACATTGCTCACATATACATGTATAGTATTGGATGTTCAAGCAAACACATATGAAAAACATGTGCGCACTAATGTGAAATCCATACCAATAGGCCTACATATTATGTTAGTAATGCATGCATGTACACTTTTTCACGCATACATATAAACTCGATGCGTGCAAAACACATCTATAAAACACTCGCACATACATACAAACTCGATGCTTGCAAAACACATCACTCGCACATACATTTAAACTCTGCACACACGTCTATAAAGTTCTCGCACATACACTCGATGTGCGCAAAACACATCTAACACTGAGAGCGATAATAGCATTGAAGTTCATTAGTCCTTTACTTGCTTGTGCAAGTTGCAACGAAGATTATATAGCCGATTTCTATTAGGGTGGCCATTTCCATAACACCAAAAAGGAGGACACTTTGCAGCATTTAGTGAGGCAAGAATAACTGCATCTGGTGTATTCGCAAATACAATATAATTTTGTCTATCATATCTATGGTATCATGATACAGTGATTCTGAAATAGCCAACTCTATTCATTGCCAGACAATTTGATCAACAACATATCTTGATGTAGACCTGTGTAACAGAAGAGGCAAAAATGTGTTTGTTCACAGTATTTGTATTTATTCAAGACACTCCTGTATGACTGGTGATGCTTGACTGCATGATAGACTTTACAAAGATCTGCAGCGGAGATTTTGTCATCCTGAGGTGATGTTGCCTCTCGAAAATAAGACCTAAGGGAAGAACCAGCAGCTCGTCGGTCACCTTTATGTTTTTCAGCGCTGGCATGTCGGTCAATGGCGGCTTTCCCTTTACAACTAACGTCCACTTCACAGCGACATAGTGTGCAAAATAAATGGAAAGCATCTCTGCTGCTTTTTGATATGAATTCGTGCTCTTTTGTACATTCCGGATTAAATGATGTCGGACGTTTCGGCATGTTAATTATGATGTGACGTAGCCAGTACGTGCTCCACCTCCACGTCGTGGAGGCTTGTTTACGTTTTTAACCAATTATATATCAGATATTTATTTGACACCTCATTCAGCCAATCATTTGTTTGACCGGAGATCTTACGGCGTCAGACGCTGCTTCGTCCCAATAAAGGTTTAACAGCGCATCTTTAAGGCCGATTCAGCGCAACTCCGAAAAGGAGGACAAATGAGTGTCCGGTTTGAGGCTGCGCCGGACACCGGACAGGGGGCTTAAAATCCGGACTGTCCGGCCAAAAACCGGACGTATGGCCACCCTAGGCTCCATACATGTTTTCCGAGACTCGCATTGCTCCTTGCCCGATCGACTTTTAACTATGGCAAAGCAACGATATAAATTAACCTATAAACTAGCTTTAAGACATATAAACGAAATTGTGTATAATGAGCAGAAGCTGAAGTTCACTCACGATTAAAATAAATGTATTCACCCTTTCTTCTGCAGAACACAGAAGATAATTGGAAGAACTTTAGTAAACCTTATCAACTGTGACTTAAATGATACGGACAGTGAAACATCTGAGACATTTCTCAAAACATGTGTTTCAAACGTGTGACCGGCTTTTTAAACGTATTTCAGAACATTGACCACTAGAGGACACTGTTGTCTGAGCGGGGCAAGAGTGCGGGGTTGTTGGTAGGAGGGAGCTAGAGAGCTACTGAGATCAAGCGATAACCTTTAAAGTTAAGGTGAAGACGAAGAAAACCAACACAATAACGCTGTGATCCTCATCATCGTTACCTACTGTACTTTGTTACACCCTCAGAGCAAACAAGCGTCTCAACTGAACATATAAGCACAAAAGAAGAGACGGTTTTAAAGATGAGGATATAGCAAATACGATATAAAGCGAGATAAACATCTTGAGTGAGAAACAGGAACACGAGCGCACTTGTAAGTCTAAGTTGGCCTTCTCCTTTTAAGTCATCGAGACATTTAACGTTTTATGATTAATTCTCCCTCTTTTTATTTCATTCCGGACTTTTCTGCCATTGTACTGTTCTCGGGTCTGCCGTGTGATATGCGTTGTAATGGCGTTTGATGTTTGATTTACAGCTTTCAGAGATAAACTATACAACTTCAATAGCGCGTTAACAAAACAAACTGCCTTAAGTGAAACCGAACCTAAAAGTCAATGTATGAGAACAATTCAAGACCTTTCTTAAACAAACACAACAAACCATATCTCTGTTTATTTAGCAACCTGATATACGGATTAATATTGCCTCACTGACACGACAATACTGTACATTTTCCGTCCTTTCATTTGTGCTCGCGAATTCACCTATTTTTGACTTAAGCTGTTAATAGGAAATTCCGCTTTCTTTGTTGTTGCGACATCATGTGAAACCCCAGCATGTGACCCTTGCTTAACTTATATGAAAACGTATCTCACAACCCGGCTCAAGTAGACGGATGTTAATCTGCATGTATTTTACAGTGCCTTTGTGAAAGTCTCGTTTGGTTGTAGTTAGACATGGACGTAGAACTGCACGGACTCTTTGAGCATAACAATTCCTATGACTATGAGGATTATGTGTATACGGTGGAGGACCATCATTCCAGAAGCTGTGGCTTCGGGGAAGTCTTCATCCCAGTGCTGTATTCTGTGGCGCTGTTATTGGGACTGCTTGGAAACGGACTGTTGTTGGTGATATTGTGGCGTAAAAGACGACACTTGAGTGTGATGGACGTGTTCATCCTGCATCTGGGTGTAGTTGATGTTCTGCTGATGCTGACGCTGCCCTTCTGGGCTGTAGATGCAGTGAAGGGATGGATCATCGGCACAGGGCTCTGCAAACTCACTGGGGCTTTGTTCAAGGTGAGTGGTTATTTGTCTTAGGTTAGCTGATGTATTGGCAAAATAGAAATGTTTACATCGATGTATTTGGCAGGTGCCAGATCCAAATTTACTTACAGTGCATTTACAGTCAAGTCAAGACAGCTTTATTTATATAGCGCTTTTGACAATTTTCAATGTTACAAAGCAGCTGTACAAGAAAACATTGACTATAAGTAAAACATAAAAGGTTATGGAAGTCAAAACACAAGTCAAATATCAGACACACAATAAATTCCTATATGCAGTGTTAATTAAATAAGACTATGAAATTCTAGCAGCCCCCGGCCAGGCAAACAGTGCAAAACAGTATGCAAACGGTGGCGAGGAACCCAAAACTCCATTGGAGGAGAAAAAACCTCAGAGGGAAACCAGGCCTAACCAGGGGATTCCAGTTCCCCTCTGGCAAAAACTGCAGCCTTTGCACAAGCTCGACAGTGCTTGCTCAACAAGGCAAAATAAAAAAAGTTAGATTTAAAATTATCATTAATAATCTAAATGCGATGCTTTATAGGTAACCAGTGCAAGGTTGACAGAACCGGGCTAATATGCTCATACTTTTTGTATAAGTATAAGCTTCTCTGCATCTGATGGTGACAGCATATGACGTAGTTTAGATATATGTTTAAGATGGAAAAACACAATTTTACAGGTGTTGGCGACCTGGTTCTCAAATGACAGAGTACTATCGAATATAAAGCCAAGATTCTTAGCTGAAGATGAGGGTTTTATGGAACATCCATTAATAGTTGAGCAGTATTCTTGGTTGTTACGTAGGGCTGTTTTCGGTCCGATAAGTAACACTTAAGTTTTGTCCGAGTTCAGTAATAAAAAATTGCTACTCATCCACTTTTTTATATCGACTATGCATTCCACTATTCGATGGAATTGCTGTGTTTCATGAGGCTTAGAGGAAATATGAAGTTGCGTATCATCAGCATAACAGTGAAAGCTTACTCCGTGTCGCTTTATTATATCTCCTAGAGGTAGCATGTATAATGCGAAGAGCATAGGCCCTAAGACTGAGCCCTGTGGTACACCGTACTGGACTTGCGATTTGCGTGATACCTCATTGTTTATTGCTATATATTGAAAACGGTCGCATAAATAAGATCTAAGCCCTTTCAAAGCTATTTCCTTAATACCGACATCATTTAGGAGCATGCTGTGGTGAATGGTGTCGAATGCAGCACTAGGATCTAGCAGCACCAATAAGGAGATACAACCTCGGTCAGACGCCATAAGCAGAACATTTGTAACTCTAATCAGAGCAGTCTTTGTCGTCGCCGTAAGGTGGTACCGTCCCGTGTAGATACTATGTGAAGAAGAAAGCAAGTCCTACAGGTTTAAAATGACAAGTGGGTAGATAATGTCAGAATTTTCATTTTTGGGTAAGCTATGCCTTTGACGTATACATATTTTATTAGTAGGGGGTTCCCTAAGAATTTTGACCTTTGCACTTCTTATACAATACTCTACCAATTGAGCTACATAAATGTAGATTACTAAATAAATGATCTTAAAAAATTATTTATGGGGAAAAAATGAACAAATATTATATATATTTGTATCATCATAATTATATAGTAATATACAATATGCTCGTCTAGTATGATTGTTATTCAAGTTAATAACTATTGTAGTAACCTTTCCCAAAAATCTTCTTTCATCAGATTAATTTGCACTGTGGCATCTTCATGCTGGCCCTCATCAGTCTCGAAACGTACCTGTCCATCGTCCGTGGCATCCAAATGTTCTCTCGTAAAAATCCCACCGTGATTCACCTCAGCTGCTTGATCATCTGGATTATCAGCCTGCTCCTTTCCACTCCTGACTGGATGTATCTGAAAGCCATTGTAGATCCAGCCAATCCACATCAAAACCTGTGTGATCACGTTTACCCCAGTAATGACTTCCGTGTTGCCATCCGTCTTTTATTAATTGTTGTAGGCATCATTTTGCCTGCGCTGGTGCTACTGTTCTGTTGTTCCTGCATCTTGCTATATATGTGTAACACATCCAGAGGACCACAGAAGAAGAACTACAGAAGAACACGTGTCTTTGCGATGATGGTGCTAGCTTTTCTCATCAGCTGGACGCCCTACAACATTTCCTTCGTCATAGACACTGTCGCCGTAACAGCATCAAAATGGTGTGATGGAAAGCTATGGACAGCTAGTGGCGCAACAGGTGTTGTGGGCCTCCTACACTCTGTGATAAAACCTGTGATTTATTTCGGTCTCTCCAAAGAGTTCAGGCATCGTGCTGTGACTATGGTGAAGTTTAGGCATTGTGAGACAGACAGCAGCAATTTTTCGTTGTGGGACTGTGGTGAAGTTGTTGGAAGTGTCCAACAGGAGGAACAGAGTTCACTTCGTCGGATGTCGAATGACATTAAACAAACATCAAAAATTCAGGATGAGAATATATGAAGAAGCATCAAGTGTGGAGAATACGTGTCTCTTTTATTCAATTTATCATATTTATAATGATAAACATATAAGCTTTCAAATAAATTGCACAGGTATGCAATGGCTTATTTATGGTTGATGGAGATCCCCCCAGGAATTGCATTGTGTTGTTTAAGCACAGGAAAAGAAATGGACTGACAATTTTAATGGGTTTGATGGAAGGAGTGCAAGGGCTGATAAATTAAATCTGGATTGTACTGTATCACAAAGCATCTTTCATTTGCAATAATGTTTAGGTACAATGAATTTACACTTAAAGTGAAGATGATAATTATTGATGCTTTATTGAACCGTGACAGAAATGGTCTTGTTATTTTCTTTTTTGCACTTTAAAACCATTTAATCTTGTCAGTGTAGTTATGCTCGTGCTTATGGAATTATTTTGTCCAGTCACCTACTGAAACTATTTTTCTTTAGGTTGGCTTGCCTTAAGTGTTGTAGATAATCTGAAAGGTGGGGTACATGTTATATGCCTTATAAGATTTGCCAAAGGCTTGGTCTTAAAGTAGTAGTCGGCTACAACAATTTGATACAATGCTAACATCGGATAGGCTAATCTGACTGTATTTGGTTTTGAGATCATCTTTCTGCATTAGTTGTTAACGGTGTTCACGCAAATGTGTTATTTCCCATGTTAATTTAAAAATTTACAGTTTTTCTTACATGTTTGTGAAACATGTTTTTGTACTGTATGCACATTTGGAAAAGTGTCTTTTTGGAATATTTGCTTAAGTTGCTTGATAACTGAATTATATATTTTATTACTGTATGTCAGTAAATATCGGTATAGGTCATACTGCACATTAAATGTTCAGGAATGTCTAGTTTTCATTGTTTTTTTATCTGGTGTTCTAGATCTTTCATTGGTCAAAAACAATATAATATACAGTAGAATGTAACTCACATCTCATGGTTTGGTTAATTTGGTGGTACGGTGTAGAAAAATGATATTGAAATTTTGATACGTACAGTTACAAATAATGATTGCGTGACTGCACAGAAATAGCTCAAGCATGAGACAGTGAAATTCCCTTTTAAGCTGTGGGCGATGGGGTTACTGATAGGAAACAAATGGCCTATGTTAATGAATAAGTTTGTCATGAAGCGCTGTTTATGAGCAATGACACATGATTTATTAGCAGTCAATGCACTAAAGGGAAAGTGAAAACGAATGTCAGTTGATAGGTAAATGTTTGTGTTTGTGATGAGAAAAAATATACAATAAACTTAATTTCTGTGATGTATTGGCATTTCCTGTTGGTTAGGGTCATGAGGGAGTCTTTTTCATTACGCAACATTTCCTTCCCCAAGTTATTAGAGACTTTTAGATTTTAGTTTGGTTTTCCCCATAGCTCTTCATGTACATGTTGAAACATGGGAAATGGGAAAATCCCTTGTTGGGATTTTCAGGCCTGTATTTTTTGCATTACACACGAGTGTAAGAAAAGTAATGATGTCACACAACAGTACAGGGAGTGGGAGAGAGAGGTTCATTGTATTTACACTAGTTTTTGTGCTGGCGCTGGCATCTCCTTTTGAATACTTGAATATTATTATGGTAAACAACAGAAGGCTCTTTGTTGTCATGTGACGTAAAGTCATGTGACGTAAATTTAAACAATTGTTCTCTCTGAACAATCAGTGTAAACATTTGTAACACGTGGCTTAAAATGAGCATGTTTTCATAGATCATATAGTTTTAATAGATTTAACCAAAACACTAGAAAGTTTGTAACAATGCTATTGTTAAAGACACTTTGCCCAAAGTCGCAATGCCATATATTAAACAATACATTTTCATAAACTCAAGTCAGGTGGCAATGGATTCCTGTAATATATTAACAAAGTTGGTATTATACTATATAGTTTCTAATATATATTAAATTATTTAATAAATAAAAAATATAAAGAAACGTATTATTGTGGTGTCAGGATGCTGTCGATGCACTAATATAGCCACACATCTAAGCACCAAACCTTGGGTTCCTCTTTCTGAATCTTGGTTAAAGGTCATTACAAAGTCATGAGATTTGATGTCACCAATATTCCGTCACATATTTTTCCCATTAATCAACATTGTATGACATAACAAGAGAACATGATTTTGATTGAAACTATTTCCACTATGAATGAGAGCGTTCACAATCTCTGTTAAGGACAGGAAGTTGCATCGAGAGAGCGAGAGAGCGAGAGAGAGAGAGAGAGAGAGAGAGATGAGGTAATTTTTATGCTACATCTGCTTTCGCCTCAGCAGCATGTGTTGTGGACTGATGGTTAGTGCTCTTGGTTGAGGATTTGCATACAGTGTTTTACATTTTGTTTTGTTTCAGTACCAGTATCTACATTTCATACTACGTAGGAAAATAGAATAGTTTGTACTGCAGTTGTTGGGGAGGTAAGGAATGACAGGACACATTACATGTACATCTACACAAATATTTTGACATTGTCTGCTTAGACTGGTTTTTCAACATTTCATTGCTGAGTCACGCTGGATCTCTGGTGAGTTTATGTCTTGTACAAATATAACGTGCGAAAAGGGCCAATAAGGTGACACCTCGTGGTCATTTTAAGTAAAGCAGTTAATTTTCCTTGACATTTAGAGCACCATATCGTTTTGGGGGGGGATTTATACCTCCAAAATCAGTCTGTTACATATAACGTGAATTTCAAATGATTTGGCATTTAAAAAATTCATTTATTTATTTTAATCTGTTGGTATAGAAATCTTTCAAAAGACTACTAGAGGCCAAACAAATTAACACTGTAAAGGTATCTTATCTTTTAATGGTTTTATTGCAGTTTATCAAGAAACACCTCCTGTGCATAACTTAAAGTAAAACTATTTAGAGCTTATTAAAGTCATTGAACAAAATTAGGCATCTGTTCAAATTGTACAGCAAACTGTAAATTGTACCGGACATATTAAAAACATTGATGGCATCATAAGAAAACAGGAAAAGAAAACAAAAAAACTATTTTTGTTTAGAAAATATCCTGTTAAATGTGTTTCACTGCACTAGCATCTGTTATCTGAAACATATTGTTTCTGATGGGCTTTTGAAAATAAAAATAATATCACAAATTTTGCCATGTGTCCTATAATCTATTACAGTTTAATTAAACCATCAGGTGCTTCCAAAACTTCCGCCCACGAAAACGTTAAGCACTGGGGTGATGCAATAGTTTAGGTAGCCCAAAGCAGAAGTAACTGTTGGGGCTCTATCTAATGCTGTTGTTTTGGCACAGAATGTCTGGTCACTGGATTTCTGATGTGGATACTAGTGTCAATGATGAGAGTGCTATAGGGCGTCCAGCTGATTAACAAGGACAGTACTAGAGCTACAATGACACGCAAGGCCCGTTCCTTCTGCATGTACTGGGATCCACACTTCAACTCCAGCAGGATGCAATTGAAACAGTAAAGAAAGATTATTACAGGCAGAGCGAAGACCACCACATGATAGAACAGACGAGGAGCCAGATACAAAACATTTGAAGGGTACAAGTAAACACATTCTGTTTTATCTTGATGTCTATAAATTACAAATACCTGGCGGAACATCCAGTCGGGTTTGGAGAGCAGTAGACAGAAATGACAGATGGTTAGACAGCAACAATGTATCACCATGGGCTTCATCTCCACTGCGTGGTTTATTGACAGGTAGAGGTCAAGACTGATGCAGGCCAGCATGCAAACACCACAGTGCAAACTGATCTGATGGAGAATGATGTGATATTGACATTTTGTGAAGAAAAGTGCCTGTTTGATGTCTCAGAACTCACAAATCACTATCACAAAACATAAAGAAGTTGCACAAGTAACATCACACAGTATTGAGAATCAAAAGTACGAATTGGGTTATTTTGTGAATTCATGTATTATTATGTGTTGTGGACTATATGTATACATATTTCATTAAACAGCTTCTTTAATGAAGGCAGTAAAACCTGCAATTTTAATTATTCCTCTCATTTATTTTTGTATTTTTAACATTTTGGATGTAGAGTACTGTAGAGTATATGTAATATAACACGACTGTATAGGAATACTTTATCTATACCTCACCCTGAACAAAGCTCCTGTGAGTTTGTAGAGTCCTGTGCCAAAGCTCCATTCTTTATTCGTCTTTACCACCCACAGTGGCAGGATCAGCAGCAGCAGAACATCAGCTAAACTCAGATGAAGAAAGAAGATGTCTGCTCAGCCTCATCTGTCAGGACTCTGTCCTTCCTGTCTCGCGTTCTCTAGCTCACTGGGCAGAGTCATGACATTGCCACGTCTTTCGGGTTTCTGTTGTATTATGTGTGGAGACACGTGGCTTTATATTGTTACTTGGCGCCACGTGTCTTCCTGTTATGTTTCTCAGCCCTGTCCTCCTGTCTCCCGTAATCATCTAGTTAGGGTTTCATTCCCATCATCTGCTCTGTGTTTCACCCTCGTTAGGGTTTTATTCCCATCACCAGATTTAGGAAATTCTACGGCATCTTTTAACTTCAATGGCAGTCAATGATGTCCCAGAAATGTCAGTTGCTAACATTTTTCCAAATATATATCTTTGGGTTCAACAGAACAAAAACATTTATACAGGTTTGAGGGTTACTTGAGGGTAAATGATAATAGAATTTTCATATTTGGGTGGAGTATCCATTTCATTTCCAATCTCTGTAAAAGCAATTTGCAACTCCCCCCTCTAGATGGCATCCTTACATTGTAATTCCCCTAAACATAATGTGAACCTTTTGTTTTAATTAAGTTCAAAGAGTTCAAAACTCTACTTTGAAGAGTTCAACCAAATGTCTGGTTGGAAACCTAGTAAACAATGTGTCATGATCCTGCCTCTCCTTGTCTTGGTTTTCGAGTCTTGTGGCAGGATCATGTCAGTCCCATGTGTTTTGTGTGGAGAAAGAGCATTGTTTTGGTTTAAGAAGCCATGCTCTCTCTCCAGTGTCGCGTCCTTTAGTCCCGCCCCCTTGTTTCCCCGGTTAGCGGTCCATTAGTGTTAGTCTTGTCTCCAGCCCTGGTCCATCTTTCCCTTAGTGTTTCAGTCCCCTCACCTGCCTCGTGCAATCCTCCTGTTAGCTTTCCCTTAGTGTTTCATCCACGTCACCTGTGGCCACTCTCCCTGTGTCATCAGTCCTTGTTAGTGTTTCCCCTTTATCAAGCCCCAGTTTCCCTCTGTCCCTTGTCAGTTCATTTTGCACACTTTGCACATTTACCCTTCGTCTGTCTGGATTACCCGTGTTCCTGTTCCCTGGACTCAAGTTTGTGGACTTAGTTTGTTATTCTTAAGACCTTGTTTGTTTTGTCCCCCTTGTGGGAAGTTTTAGTTTTCAGTCTTGTTTGTGTTCATGGTTTCCCCATCGAGGGTCTTTGTTTTGAAATAAAGTCTTGTTGTTCGACACATGTCTGCCTGCGCTTGGGTTCTGTCCACAACCATAACACAATGTTGTGTGAATAGTTTTTTTTAATTCATGACATTTTCTCCTAAGTGCACAAATGTTTGACAGAGTTTTTATCATTTTTAAGACGACCATTTGAGTCGGGTGAACTGTTATTCAATTTGAGGTCTTTTTTTGAGAATAAAGTTATAAACAGTCACCGGTTATTTTTGATTCACATAACAAATTTTAAACTTTATAATAAACAAATTCTAAACTTCTAATTTAAATAATTGATATTGGGCACATACAGTGGATTCTGTGTTGGTGGTCATTTGCAACACATTTGTAAGACTGTGTAACTGGAAATTTCATAAAATAACATGTCTGTAATCAAACATAAACGTCTGCCATTTGTATATCAAAAACTAGCCCAAACTTTGTGTTTGTTTTTTTAGGTTCGCAGTTTTGCCACCTATATACTGTATTACTGTCACCTGTCAGAAAAGATAACACTTAATTGTTTAAAAAACTATGGAGGACCAGGAGAATTTATTGGATTCATGATTGTACCATATAAAAGACAAACTTCCCTATTTGTAGCTATGTACAAGAAATCACTAGACAACATGTATAAAATAATTATGCCAAAGCAAATAAAAATAGATACAATAGAGGGCAGAGTCATACTAAAAATAGGCTAATTAAACACATATAGTAAAAAAAGATAGATAGAATGACAATAGAAAAGATCCATGTCATAATAAAAGTGAGGTCATTAACACCATATGTTTAAGAGTATTTTTTAAAAATACAACTATTAGCTGCCAGGTGTGCAATGAAAAGTTTAAGCAAACTCTTCAGCATAGTATTGTAGTCTTTAAACTATACAGCAAAGCCATTATTAAGGTTTCCTTTCTCAAAAGCGTACACCTCTGATGTAACACTAGTGCAACAGTGAAACTTGCAGACATTTTTTTCAGATTTGAATGTTTCAGAAAGCAGAAGTATGTGAGGTGTCCACCGACTCGGACCATGCCGAGCTCCTCCGTGACATCAGCCCTGCTGGGCGCTTGATTGTGATTCCTAGTGGCCTCAGCAGGTCCAGCACCTGCTGCCGAAATTTCACCCCCACGAAAGCGTAAAGCACTGGGTTGACACAGCAGTGTAAGTAGGCCAAGGTGGAAGTAGCTGTGAGCGCAACATCCAATGCTGTGCGGCCGGCACATGATGTTTGGTTATAGATATTGTCATTGATATTGTGGACGGTGTCAATCATGAGGGTGATGTTATATGGTGTCCAACTGATAAAGAAGGCCAGTACAAGGGCTATGATGACACGCATGGCCCGCTTCTTCTGAACGCACTGGGAGACACGCTTCAACCGCAGCAGGATGCGAGTGTAACAGAACAAAAGCATTGCTGCTGGCAGAGCAAAGCCCACCACATGATAGAGCAGATGAGAGGCCAGTCGCAATTCACGATAAGGTATTGAACATTCTGTTTTATCCTGACGTCTAGAGTCCACGGTGGCCTTGAGGAACATCAAGTCTGGAATGGAGAGGAGTAGGCAGAACAGCCAGACGCTCAGACAGCAACAGTGTATCACCATGGGCTTCTTACGAGAATACATCTGCACTGCGTGGACGATGGACAGATAGCGGTCAAAGCTGATGCAGGCCAGCATGAAAATTCCACAGTAGAAATTGATCTGATGGACAAAGAAACAATATTGCGAAAGATGAGCTTCAATATTTCAAGTGTATTCTTTTTTTAAATGGATAGATGCTGTTCAGTCAACAGCCATTGTTTTGTCACACTGCTGTCATCTTTACTGAGATACAAATAATATCACCGTTCAACTCCTAAAGCAGGATATATGTTGCTGTACGGCAATGTTCTATTGCTTTCTCATGACTGTACTGTTTTGTAAATAATCAGTTAAATCTTTCCCCACCCTAAACAGAGCTCCTGTGAGTTTGCAGAGTCCCGTGCCAAAGCTCCATCCTTTCACCGCCTCTACAGCCCACAGTGGCAGTGTCAGCAGCAGCAGAACATCAGCTAAACTCAGATGAAGAATGAAGATGTCTGCGACATTCCAGCTCTGCCTTTTCTTCCACAGCACTATAAGCACCAGACCATTTCCCACCAGCCCCACTACTAGCGTCAGAGAGTAAAGCACTGGAATGAAAATGGAATCAAAATGCATGCTGGACTCCGGACCACACACATCACCACCGGAATAGTTATAGTCATCGCCGTAGTTGTAGCTGAAATCAGTCCAGTTATGATCAGGTGCTAAAAAGGTGACTTTTTCGTCAAAAACCATTGTCTGGAATAGAAAAAGTGGAAAAAGAGTGAAATTTGATTATTTTTAATCCACTAAGAAGACATTTACATTTATGCACTTGGCAGATGCTTTTATCCCAAAATACTTACATTGCATTATACTATACATTTGCATCAGAGAATGTAAGACAAAAACCCACCCCAAGCGTCAAGCTTTAACTTTCCTATTCTTACAAAATGCAATTAGCTAGTTCTATGATACTTCTTTTTTATTACCAGAAGGGGGCAATGATCTCTTGTCTGATATAATGCTGGACATAATGCTGGGCAGGGTGTTTCTCAATCCATTTGTCTACATCCATTGTATATTTTATATCTTTAGAGAATTTATCTATCCACTTTTTGTGAAACTACACTGCTTTTTTTTTGCGGTCAAGGCTTTCACATTTAAGTAAATTATTCATTTAAAGAGTCAAAAGGTAAAACCACCTTAACCACAAAGCACAGTTATCTTTGATGTCCCATCAGTCATAATACAATTCAGATTCACACAATTGTTGTAAATCTTCTATGACCTTTACAATTGTTGCTGATGTAACACCTTTCTGCAATTCCTATAAAAATGCCATTTATTTGAAGAGAGTGTATGAGTCTACTGAACCCATTGGGGTGGTTTCCTAGAAAAGACTTACATTAAGCCAGGAGTAAATCTTAGTTAAAATTAAGACATTTAAGTAACTTTTATAATCATGCCTTACAAAAAAATACTGGTATACATCTTGAGACAAAACAACGGCACTGATATATTTTACTAGCATATGAAAGTGCAAGTTGATTTCAGTTTAAAACAGTTTTAACCGGTCTTTTAGTCTATTGTTTAAAATGTCTTAAGCCATGTCAAACTCCCCTGTCATGAACCTACTCTGTAACGGAAACTACATATTTTACAATGTTCTTAACTTGATTATTCACTTAAAAATGATAATTCTGTCCGGATTTATTCAGCCCTGTGTCATTTAGAATCTGTATATGGCTCTTTGTTCTGTGAAGCACAAAATATTGATATTGTTTTTGAGAAATCTCTCAGTGGTTTTGTGTCCGCGGAGTCAAAAGGGGCCAAAGTTGTTTAATTACCAACCTTCTTCATAATATTGTTTTTGGTATGCAGAAAAAAGTAATATATGGTTTGGAATGACATGAGGACACAAGTTTCCTTTTTTGGGTGACCTATCACTTTAAGTCTTTAAACAATGCTCGAACTGATTCTCGTCATTGCACAAAAGCACAAGGTCAACAGAAGAAAATTAAAAGCTTTTCAAAAGAAAATACTGATCTGCAGGTGTGAAATATTTACAACAAAAATAATTTAGAAAACATAAATTGAGCATGTACATTGAGCATGATACAATGTAAGATTTAACAAAAGAAATAGTTTCCTCAAAAATCAAACTGATAAAGCCCTACCTACGTTTAATGTGAAATCTCTCTGTAGGTGCTGCTGGAAAATGATTGACACATTGAGAGTTGTAGCTCAATAATAAATGTAAGTTCATGGGGGAGGAGACAATGGTAGGCCACCGGGGTTTAGAGGAAATACTGTAAGATAAAAATCAGTAGTCAAGTCATTCACAATTCTATTTATAAAATGTCATTTTACTTTCTCAATGAAATGTTTCACTCTGTGAGATCCAGATTGATTTGTACGATTTGCAGTTGTTGTTTATTGCGGATTATTTTTTTAAACATATTCATTCTTCTTAACCAGTCTGTTCATTCATCAAAATCCTAGATGCGTACATATTGCAAATTGCAAGTAAAAAACTACAAAGAGAAGATAACTGAACGGATCATTGGGGTTTCGTACTGTATAGACAGAAAAAAATAACTTTTAGAATTTACTTTTAAAAATCCTTGTAACAATTTATACGAATTATTTTTAAAAACAGGAACATAATTATATTAAGTATATTTTAATAATTTCTTTTCATAAAATCTACTAAGGCACAAAAAATCAAATTTTCAGCGTATACAGTGCATTTAAATGTTTGAACTAGAATTAAACTGAAGTCCATTTTGTTTTTGTAGATAATTGTCTGTTCTATTTTAAGTATTGCTGAATTGTTTTCTGTCAGTCTGATATGAAATGTTTCATTTGTCTAAAAAAGTGATTGGTACTGCAAGCATACCTTTAGTTATTTTTCTTTTTTCTTTTCTATCTATTTTGTCTGATTCACCTGCTCATGAGACGGGATGTTTTTTTCACACCTTCACACCACGTCCTGTGCGTCTGTTCTCTATTTCTTTTATGCACACATCACTGCTCACAATCTTCATGTGCAACCTTTGTTGTTGGTTTTCGTTGTATATCTTTTTGTGCAGAGATTTAGCTCTGTGTGTCCGGATGTATCTGCCAGTATGAAAGGTCACACTATAAACGCTAATGTTACAATTATTATTGACATCATCTCATTGTCCTAATTCATTACATGAAATGTTATGTTTTGAAATCCAAATCCATCTACACTTTGTTCAATAATTTAAATTCTAAGCAAATATAAAAACCCAGCAAAAAAAAAACTTTATTTTAAATAATTCTAATGTTAACAACAGATTTGTCGCAGATCCTGTAATGTTCCTGTTTTTTTACAGATTTTCTGTGTATTTGAAATACGTTCTACAACAATCAAATTACAGAAGAAGGCCAAATTCTTTTATATTTTACAGGATTTTTTACAGTGTAGATTTATTAATAACCTATGCTATAAGGATTAACTGTGTTCAAGTGAAAGGAACAAAAATAAAAAAGAGAATAAAGAAGTGAAAAGAGAACTGAAAGAGTATAAACATTTTATACAATTGGTAGCTAAAGATACTGTACAGGAACATCAGATGATCAGATCAGATTTGGACAAACTGAGATTCAAGAATGTAGAAATCTTACAAGTTTAATTTAAAATTGCCACTCCTAAACAAAAAGATATGGGAATGTACCGGAAAATATAATGTCATATCTAAAGACATCTTAACTTAGATGGGCACCCTAACAAGGAGGCTAAAGACCGCAGCCTCTAACATCTGTCGCTAGAGCACCTCTTGAGGTCAGGGAGTGTTTTCATGTTGTTCCTAAAGTAATGCCATGTTTGTGTCTTTAAATGTGCGTATGGCAGTGATGTGGGCGTGAATTTTTTTCTGCACTATGATGTCATACTGAGACAAGATCTAAATGGACTACCAAAAAGTTTTTTGTTTTGGAAATAAACCTTCCGGTTGAGTGAACGTCGTTGCTGCCGCTGCTCTCTGGCTTTTTTTTATTTAATTTCCCTTCTACGTCAACTTCGGCAATTATGTGGATTTTCTTTGTGTGGCTTCTGTTTACCTGGACTGTCCTTTCTTATGTACATCACCCATCGACAGCACTTCACCGGTACTCTACCACTGAACTTCTGAGGTTCCGCCCATGTCTGCACAGTCCACCACCACCTGCTCTGCTTCTGCATCCGGACATTTCATATTTGCCTCGTCATTTCATATTCGCCAGTCATCGCACTGTGTTTTTAACTGTATTCTGTTTGATTGTCTTTATTGTTGTTTTGCTCAAAGTTTACAGCGACCTTGAGTGTCAAGAAAGGCGCCTATAAAATAAAATGTATTATTATTATTATTATTAATAGTACGTGCCAAAAGCAGTGACGGGGCTTCCATGGTGGCACGGGGGGCACCAGCCACCCCTGTAATCTGATTGGCCACCCCGTGTGCCCCTCCAATAGTAATGTCAATCATTGCGCTAAAGCGCTTTTACCAATGCTGCACGTTAAAACGGAGGCAAAATCTGTAACCTTGTGACTAGACTGTGTTAAGAACTAATGAAGTCTATTTTGGCTCCAAGCTGCGCTAATTAACTTTTAACTTCACCAGTCACAGACTTGCTCCTATGTGCACCAAGTTAAGGTAAGAACAGAACTCTACAGGTTCTTACAGTCTGTCTGTCAAATTCTCTGGGCCCGCCCCTGGTCAAAAGATAATGAAAATCTTAATTTACTAATTCACAACCCTTTTAAAGTAACCATGCCTGACTTGCATCTATATTTATGTCATTACTTTTAGGGGAATTTGGCAGTTGGCACCTAAACAAAAACTTCACTTACAGAACATGCAGTCAAACACAAAACCAATTCTGTAAGAAAATCTTTGCAGCAGTAAACAGATTTTTAAATGTAATGATATTTTGGTGGACTGCTCTAATTTGTTGTTTTCTATAATTTAAACAGAAAATATTGTAACAGGTGGAGACAACACGAGGACAAAGAAGGCACGCAGGATCTGAGTACGAGACTGTGTACATTAACAGGACCACAATTCAGAAGTCCAAAGAGAGTACAAAGGAAACACAAGGGGTGTAAATGCACAGAGAAATCAAACAAGACACAGGTGGACACAATTCAAGTGGCGCAACAGGGACAGGACTACGACAAGTAACTGAAACAAATCTACAAGAGGAAGTAACAACTAATCAGATCGTGTAAAAAAACACAGACATATGACAGTAGCATTACATATGGTCAGTGTTGTGTGTTACTAAGTAAGTAGTTTGATTTAGTAGTGTAATTTAATTACTTGTCCTTTGAAAAAGTTTTTGGGTAATTTCATTACAGTTACTTCGGATGGAATTAAACTTAATACTGTGTGTAATATATTTTGTGCAATAGTGAAATTGCCATCAAAATTCAAAGTCTAACTTTAAAAAATGTGCTTTAATGTATGATTTTCACATCTGTAATACTTTGGTCAGTTAATAATACTACTTTATGTAGTATTATATTTTTTATTTGAATTAATTAAAAGAGCTGTTTTATTTCTATCCTTGAATCACTTAACTAATCAAGGTTGATGTAGGATATAGAAAGTAATTAGTTAAAAGTTATTAAATACTTTGTGGAGAGAATTTGTATAGTAATTGAATATGTAATAAGTAAATAGTCACTTAAATTTCTTTTTCAGAGTAACTAGCCCAACTATGCATACTGTATTTAAAATCTGTCCATCCAATATCAAAGTCCACTTGTCCTCTGTAGGGCTACAGAAGGGTTGTGCCAGCCTCATGCAATAAAATATTATTGTTTAAAACCTTTTATTTTCAGCAAACATTTGCAGTTCTGTGCCTTGATTGTATCTAGTGTTTTGCCAGAATGAATGGTAAAAATAACCCATTTATGTATAAGTGAAACATGGACTGCAGGTGTCAAGTCTCGTTTAATTTGAGGAACTGAGAATACTAAGATGGTAAATCATTTTCATGACAATGCACTACTTCCAAAAAAGTGCTCACTTGTGTAACAATTATATTGTCACTGTACTATTTTTGGGGGAAAAAACAACCGATTTATTTCCACACAGAGGAAAATCGTTTTAGTTGTCGTCAAAAGCTGTGGGGTTAAAACAAGAACTCGTTTAGGTCAAATAAAAAAATATTAAAAATAGATTAATCTAATGTAAGATTTCTATTTAGGGAAAAGAGACTAAACAGTTGTTGCTAAGGAATAGTAACATAATTGGTCATAGCAGTGTTTTTTTCATGATTAATAATAACTATGACTACTGCACCAAAGATACTTAATGAGGAAACGAGGTCAAGAAACGAGACTGGAGAACGCACGGCCACCATAAACAAACAATTACCATCCGCCTCCACACAAAACACGTGGGACTGTCATGACCCTGCCACAAGACTAGAAAAGCAAGACAAGGTGATCCAGGATCATGACACTATGATATAATAATTACAGATATAGCAAACTGCATTATTCCAGCATTAACCCCGACAGCTAACTTGAATCACATGAGGTACTTAGCCTATCACATAATGGGAATGACAAAAGCACTTTAGTTACCAAAAGTTTAGTTTACTATAAATCATGTTGAAGATTAGCAGACAGACAATACGCTATTTCTTTCTTCATAAAAGCAGTTCATTCACTGTAGTAAAGCTTCTCCTCCATTGACATCTGTTAAAAATAACAGCTCTGGGGCTTCATTTAAAAAACTGTGCGTAGAAATCTTCCTATAGGTGAACGTACGTCAGAATGCTGAAAAGGGCATATGCATTTTTTTTAAACCATGCCCCCACACACCTGCACGCAATTTTCCCTTTATAAATCACAGCCTACCTGATAATTTGCGCACACGAAAAAGTCTCACATACCGCCCTTTAAATGTGCCAGCAAATTAATGATTTTTACCCTTAATAATGGCAGCAATGGAGAGCAAGGCAAAGAAGCCGATTTCGCCGACAAAGAAATTGAGGTTCTTGTGAGTGAGGTGAAGGAGAGAAAGGGTATTTTGTTTGGTGGCCACAGCAGTGACATTACTAACAAAATAAATATGTTGAGTGGCAATGTTACAGCAGCAGTGAATGCAGATTGTTCGGCCAACAGGACGGTTCCAGGCATTAAAAAGAAATAGTTTGATCTCAAGGTGGGACAAAGGCTTACCTCTCGCTGTCAGAGTGTGTCTGCGACTGGTGGGGGCCAGGGCGCACTCGCTCTGTCCCCACTGGAAACCCGAATGGCTTTGATCGTTGGGGAAACCAGCGTAGGTGGTATTTTGTCTGAAAGGAAGGGAGACACAGCCGTGGTGGAGACCGGGCAACCAGGTAAATAATTTAATTTGTTTTTTATTGTTGTGTCCTTGTTTTTCCAGGGCCTGCTAGGACACAGGATGACGAAGAGACTGCCGGCGTGGAGTCTGCAGCGTCTGTGAAGTATCTGGAGGTCCCCAGCACGAGTGCACCCGACCACATGGCACGGGTGGAAGTGGTCGGGTGCTGACTGAGGCTGTCCTTCAGACACAGAGGGACACAATTGATGCAATCACTGTCGTAGCAGATTCACTTAAACATATGAGAATGGTTTTGTGTGCATCTACATTTAAAGATATTGCTCAAAAATAAACCTTACGTTGTTGTCCCTTTACAAATGCTGCATGACTTCCTCACGGAGCCTTGCTCCATGATGATGGCCTTCATGTTGGGGAAGGGGGTGTGAATCAGGCTCATCATACTGGTGGTAAGGGAGGTCGGAGGAAGAGAGAGACCATTCCTCTGTGCTATGTTGTGTAGAATGGCACATGCCATGATGATCTCGCAGACTTTTTTTGAGCGATATAAAAGTCTACCACCCAGAGCATCAAGGCAACGCCATCTACCCATGAGAAGGCCAATCGCTCTCTCCACTACAGGGCGAGCACGAGCGTGGGCGTCATTGTAACGAATTTATTCGCCACTCTGAGGGTTTGGGAATAAGGGCGATGTCTGAGGGTGTAACCACTGTCACCTGCACAGTTTAACATATTAATTGTACACTAGGCTTGAACTGTTGGAACACATGTTGTCATGTGTTGAACCAGACCAAAGTGCCACAACCTTTGTCAGAATGATGTTGGGCTCACAAATAACTTTTTGACATTTATGGAATGCACATGTTTTTGATTCACCTAAATAAATGTGTTCTCATGTGGAGCCCATAGCAATATGGGTGTAGTCAATTGGACCGATTACATTGGGGAATCCAGACATTGCTGCAAATTGCCTTTTGATATTAGCCTGTTGTCCAACAGTGTGAGGAAACATTAAGCAATGTTTACATTATCATCACTGGAACCTTGTATATCTATTTTTCATTAAATATGTTTCATAATCATTACTATTGCATTTTAAATAAGTCACGGCTGAAGGTGTTGCAGGAACCACGTGAACAACATGCTTCAGCCATGACTTTTTCTACAGCACATCCTCTCGTACCTTACAGCTTACGTAAGCAGTTTATTACATCTATTTACTTGGTAACTGACAACTTGTGCAAAAAACGGCTACAAACATTGTCGTATTTGATGGCTTTAAAAGCCAACCCACCCCCCTCCCACCATTTCCTCGCAGTACAGAATCAGAAAAAATACACACCACATAACCACGTTCTTACCCATTTTGCTAGAAACATAAGGGAGTGGTGAGAAAAACTAGGACAACGAGTTGACCGCATAGGAAAATGTTTCTTCACCCCAATGGTCTGATTTTCAAACCTTTATAAACACAATAGCTCTGACTGTGACTATTCTTAATGATAATTTAGTTAAGATACATTTGCTTGACTCTCCATGGCCGCTGTACCTCTGCGGTTTCCTGCACTCTGCAAAATGAAGACAGGAAGTCTCACTTATCTTCCAAAGCTGTTTGGGGGATCATTAACCCTTCAAATTCCAAGTATTTTGTTTTGTTATACCTGATAAATTATAAATACTCTGGACAAACTTACAAATTTGGAGATGTAGGTCTTTTTACGTAGGTCTGATGTTTATACATAACCACGTTTTGTTTATTTTGCATTTTATTTATTTAAAGGTGTTTTATTTTTTCATTTGCAGCACACAGCTATTTTAATCAGGCACTTACCTCAACTGGTGTTTTTTCTTCAGTATTTGAAAGAAATATAGTTTACCACAAAATGTAAAAATCCTTTACTAACATTGATGTTGTTCCAAATTTTGCTTCATGCACAGTGTAAGCAGACCTAATATAATTCAAGTTGACGATTGGATATGTCAATATTATTGACCTAACCTTGAGTTGAAACAAGTTTGTTCTGGACAGTTAGGGAGCACTTTGACCACTTTTGTAGTTTGGATAGTAACAGCCCAAGTCTCTATCACTTTCATTATGAAAAAGTTCATTCTTCAGCATTTTAACACCTGTGGTCCAATGGGTTTGAAACCACATACGGGCGAGTAACTTTTAACAAAGTGTTAAACCAATAACAGTGCTAATGTGAATGCAACGTAGTAGTTGAAAAAGTTTCTGCATCAATGTTTGTTTCGTTATTCTGCTTTAATC
This sequence comes from Barbatula barbatula, assembly GCF_947034865.1. Classification (NCBI taxonomy): domain Eukaryota; kingdom Metazoa; phylum Chordata; class Actinopteri; order Cypriniformes; family Nemacheilidae; genus Barbatula; species Barbatula barbatula. The sequence goes on from NC_136775.1 coordinate 12,880,187, forward strand.
ATAGTCACTTATTTAGATTTTTAGCAGATAGACAACCTTTGCAAGGCGAGCATTTGTGTTAATAAAGCATATGCATTAAGATTGTTTGTAGAAAATGACTGATTGTTTCGCTATAGATAAGACCTTTATTCATCGACTGGTATCGTTTAAAACCCTTTGAAGCTGCAATTAAACTGTAATATTGACCATCAATCGTTTGGAGTCCATTTAAGTCCACTAAATGGAGAAATATCCTGGAATGTCTCATCAAAAACCTTAGTTTCTTTTCAACTAAAGAAAAAAACACATAAACATCTTGGAAGACATATGGGTGGGTAAATTATCATGAAAATCTATTTTGAAAGTGAACCACTCCTTTAAGCTGCTTTAACCCCATATGAAGACAAAATAATCTAAAATATTAGCCTATAAAATAAACTGAAGTTAGATGAAGTTGGAAGTGTCATGAAATGCTTTAAACTCTTGATCTGAAATGTGTTTACAAGAGAGTAGAGGTTGGGGAAAGAATTTAGAGACAGCTGTGGTCACCCTCGAAACACTTGCACTCACACGTGGAGTGGATTCCGATGTGAATAAGTAGGTAAATTTAAATATTCCCTGAAATACATAAAATATTACACAATTAAAGAAATGTTAATGGTGTATCAGTCTCTAAAACAGCATATATGTTTAACTTGGAGGAGCAAAGCTTCGTAACGTTTCCGTACTGATGCTCTGCTACCATCTAGTGGTGATCATGTTAATTGACAACCAATTGGAGCAGTGGAGCAGGTCATTTTCGTTTGTCAGCATCACCAACCTTTTTTGTCAGATTATTGGTATTTATTATTCGGAAAAGTAAATTAAAAGCAAATTTGACAAAACTTTAACATTTAATAGAACCACCAAAATATAAAGAGGTAAACAAGGCAGTAAAAAACCCAACATGAAATAATATAACAACAACATCAGCACAATTTTACAGAAAATGTACATTTTGGGTGAAATTATAATCTTAAATGAAGAGGCTAAGTATATGATTTGTGCTTAGAACTCAAAGTACTGTATGGACCTTCAGTTGCATTTTACCATATGTTTTATCTATTATTCTGTTCAAGCAATATTCAAACCAATATCTATAAGCTGTAAATATAGTTCTGATATTTCGCTTGCAAATAACATCATATTGTGTTATTTACACTTTGAATCATGTAATATATCAAGTATTTACAGTGTGTTCATGAGTGTAATCTGTTTTAGTGACGAAAAGCCAAGGACTTTCAGGTCTTGTAGAATCCTTTTGGCTGGGGACTGTGAGAGAAGCATCATTATTATTTGTATTTTCGTTTATTTCGTTTAGTTTTCCACTGATCACCAGGCTTACCTCTTGCAGCAGCAGAATTTGGTCTTTCGTCGTCTGTACATCACCATCTGTTGAGAATAATCAGAAAACCTTTATTAAGGCATTTGAGTTCTACATTTCATATCTATTCTACAGTTTGCATGTTTTCTTGAATGCTCTTCTATAGAAGTCTTATTTGAGTGAGTTCCATAAACACATTAACCTGCTTGTGTCTTCGCAAGGCTATGATGATGACAACAAGGAGCAAGATGAAGACCACAACTCCACTACCGATGGCAACACAAACCCAGATGTCCACTGGAACCTTCTCTGTGAAATAATATATTGACAACTTAAGTCTTACACGTTGTTCTTCACATCACTTTGTCCTTTTTATATTTTTCTTACCAACTTTCAGTGAGAATTTTACAGATGTCAGCTTCTCCTGGTTATTCCAGAGTTCACATCTCCATTCGCCATTGTCCTCCATCCTCACAGGGAAGAACAGACTTGCCGGTTGAGGAGTCGATCTGAGAAAGGGATGAGTGGAGCAAGACCGACACGTCCATTTGACCTCAGGGGTGATGGACCTCAGGGTATGAGGTCCTAATGAACATGACAGATTCACCATTTGGCCTTCATTCAGAGAAGAATTAGCAGTGGACGAAACTAACAGAGGAAGAAGTTCAGACAGGTTAGGATAAATAATCAGAGACAAATTTGTATCAGTTATTTATTTATTCATATTACATTCATATCCCATCAAAGCAAATGATTTATTACAGTAATCCATGGTATGAATGTACCTACCTTGCAAAACCTCCACCTTGACTTTCCTGCTGAAGGTCTTTGTTTTAAAGACCAGAGTACAGGTGTACTCTCCCCTGATCTTCTCAGACACAGGCAGCTGAAGAATCGACAGATCCTTGTCTTTCAGTGTTCTCTCCCAGACGGCGATCTGCGCACCCTTTGTGACGTTCCATCTAATTTGTGAACCGACTCTCAGACTGAGAAGAGGCTGCTGGTTTTCATTGCCTTGAGGAGTAAAGGTCCAGCTACCCCCCTGTAGACCACTTTCATTTAATAGCGTCCAGGGAATGTCAGAGGATAATGAACAAGGAATGTTGACAGTATTGTTGACAGCAGTATAAATGGGTTTTGATGGAGAAAGGGCGAGATCTAGAGGAAAATACAAGTAACGAGAGAAAGAATAAATGATGATATTTCTAATACCCCTTAAAATAACATGCATTCTCTTATATAGCTCCTCACTGTCCATCTTATACAATAAGATTCTCATATATTGTATGTTCATTGTTCATTTAGAAATGACTTCATGTCAAGTTTAAAAAATACAGATACACAAAGAAATGCTAACATGCAGTCTTACCTATTACATACACAGTAGTTTTTGCAGTGGCGACTCTCCGATTATAATTTACATTGCATGTCCAAACACCACTAGCACAGATCGGCACATTTGACACTGAAACATCCCCAGAAGATGGACGCATGTTCAGTTCACAATTTGAGCTTTTAGGTGGCTCCCATTTGAAAATGACTGAATCGCTGAAACCCTTTTCTAGCTCACATTTCAGTATCAGTCTGCCGCCAACAATCACTGTCTGCACTTTGGGTACAGTTACTAAAACAGAGAGAAAAAGGCTAAAGTTACAGAAATATAGAGAAAGTGTTGTAATGTGTAATAATGTTATGTTAACAAGGAGTAGAAAAAGTTTTTTATGTTTTGTTCTTGTTTATCTTTCATTGTGGGAATTACGCTTTTTTTGTAAACGTAGCGATGCAGAAAGATTTGTGTGAGGGGGTTGTATATACAGTGTTGTCTGTTGAAATTCTACCGTCTATTCTTCCCACAAACCTGTGTGTGTTTAACAGTAGTCTATTGTTAAACAGGCAATGCAGAAGTGAGGCTGAAATCATTTCAGTGGGTTTTTTGTAGTGGAGATGGAATGAGTAGATAAATTAAAAAACTGCAGTTCTGTTGTCTGGCACTAGGTGGCACACTTCATCTTTTGCATTCTAAAGGGGACTTGCACATTCAATTTGCAGCCGGTTTCTACATAGATAGAAGCTAGCCATATTGACCACTTTGGATGATGTAAACCACACTGGTACAACACTGGACCAGAAGAGCTGCCTGTTTCCTCGAATATATTTAAGATTTAGATATGTATGCGAGATTTACAAATAAAATACATAAAACTGAAACTGTGTACATGATTTATTTTCATCATCTATTTGAGAGAAAACATGATATGAAAATAATTAATGTTTTCAACAATCTGATGTTCTCTATGTCTCTTCATTTTGTCTTACCGTGTCGTAATATGTAGTCCTTGTTATTCGTTTTCGCTAATAAATATTGTTCACAGCGGATAACTCCAAAATCAGATTCCTCTACTGGTGATATTTGAACAGAGAAATTTGGTAACAAAGAGAACCTTGTATTTTCCTTTCCTGCAAAGAATAAACATATATGTGCCGTTATATCACAATACTCCGGATATTATTGTAGCATATGCAAAAAAGGAATAAAGAACGTCAGCCTCACCCACTGGTGTCACACCATTAGGGTTTCTGCTGATGAAAGGGTTCTGTTCTGATCCACGGATCCAGTTGACATAAACTTTGCTGGAACCGTCGCTTGAGTCCTCAAAAGTTCCTCCGTTTGTGTCTCGTTGTAGAATAACAGTCCCTCCTGCCTGTGCATAAACCTCTTCTGGTTCTGATAGTAAAGGAACATATTGCTTAGACAGACTGCTATTGATTTCTTGCTCTTTGTCATTTTTGTATATGCTTAGCCAAAATTAGGGCCTACCTTTGGCCTTGAGAAACTTGAAGGTCAGAAATATTAATATCCAACACAGTGTCATTGTGTTTTGAAACGAGTAAAAGGTTGATCTGAAAGAAAAGTTTCAACCTCCTTATTTTGTACTCATACAGTAAATGCATCAGAGTGGTAGTTCAGGTGGCCCATACTATTAAGATTAAATAGCATTTCAATTATAATTGTTACTTAAGACACCATATCAATGTTTACATGCATGCTGAGCTCTCGCAATTCCTTTTTTAATGCAGCTTCAACCATGGCAAATCTGTCATTATTTAGTCACCTTAGAACTGTTCCAAATCTATATAAATGTCTTTGTTCTGGTGAATGATCCGAGAATGATATTTGGAAGAATGATGGCAACCAAACAATTCTTGGTGGCCTCAAGGTAATACTTTTTTTAATACATTTCTTTGTGCTGTTGAACACCAAACAAGATATTTTGAAGACAGCCAACAGTTCTAGGGCCCTTTTTGTCCATTGTAATCTTTCCTACTGTGGTAGTCAATGGGGTCCAACTGTTTGGTTACAAGCATTCGTCTAAATATCTTTCTCTGTGTTTAACCAAATAAAGACATTTATACAGATTTGGAACAACTAGAGAGTGTGAGTAATTCATGACAGAATTGTCATTTTTGGGGGAACTTTCGAGAGAATCACAAAATGTTTTATAATGATTACAATAGGTCACAGAAATAAAAGAGGAGCTAGGAGGGCCTTCAAATATTGACAAAGGGGGACCTAAGAAAGTTTGAGAACCACTGCTTCAGAGGAAGGAAGGAGCTTGTGGTGGGCTCAGATTTTTTGGGTGATTAAGAAACTGTGAGATTTTAGTGAGGGGGAGATAAAAGCTTTGTGGTGGGCTTTGGGTTACAGACACAAAGGAAGACAAGTGCTAGTGAAGAGACATAAAAGAGAAACAGTTAGAAATACAGCGAGAGATTGAAGTCGTGAGGTGTGCCTGTGGTGGGCTGAGATTGTACGGGGAGAAGATTCGTATCCCTCTCGTTTTCACCTCTTCACCTCCTCCTTTATAACACCCCCTCTCTTCCTCCCTGTTTCCACGAAAGGCGGATCTCTCCACGCTTACACGCAGAAAAAAGAACACCACATGTCGATGTTGGTGGTGTACATAAGATGGGAGTGTGGTATGCAGTATATCTTTCTTTGGCTTTTAATCTCTCACTTTGTGTGTCTGTATGATTTGCACAAATCTCTCTTTTTTACACTTCCTCTGTAACAAGATTTGAACATGTGTTCTTTTCTCACTACATTTTCATAAAAAAATTATAAACCTAGCCTACATTTATTTGAGTAGTTATTTAGTAATGCGTTGTTTATCAATAGTCAAGTGTTGGGTCACTGGTCTATTCTGTCATGGAAAGTAGAGGGGAAAGCAATGCAACATAAACTTAAGAAACATAAAAAGCAACATAAATAAATTTTAATTAAGTAATAATTAAAAGGGGGTTATTGTTTTTTAGATCTTTTGTGATGGATGCCAAAGGGTGTCAATTTATATGTGTTTCAATCGGTAGAGCATTGAGTGAACATGGATTTTAACAAATAATGATATAATGTATAGAGTAATCAGTAAGGCAATGTAAGTCGCCATGGATAAACACATCTAAATGCTTAAATTCTCCATTTTGTATTTTGGTGCAAATTTACTTTCCCTTCATCCTCACAAACCATAAACAAGACGGTTCTAAGATTGTGATACAACCTGCATATATGTTAATCATTTTACTTAAGCTTGTGCATTTTATGGTAATATTGTGAAAAACAATTATTTGATTGACAACTTTGAGAATTAAATGTAATGATTTTGGTTCCTCGTTGGATAGCTAATCCTAATCCTAAAGCAAAACTATAGCTACTGGTAGAGGCTATTTATAAACATATGATTTGATGAAATCTAAATTGTGATATTTAGTGAAATAAACATTTTGGAACCAGGCCCGTTACTAGGCTGGCTCGGCTGGGGGGTAATAACATATTCTGGTGAGTCAGTTTATTACATGCATCATTTTTGCATTTTTCTGTGATTAAAGTGACATATCATTATTTCATAGATTTTTAATACAAATAAGGATTTAATAAGTAATATATTTTTAATAATTTCAATTGTAAGCCGGAATTTTGTTCGGAGGGGCCGAAGAACAATCTTGAGGTGAAGAGAACCTCTCTTGCCCCCACATGCCACCCTCTCCCAAGACCTGACTTTGTTTGGAACAAGCTTTTTTGGGACAAACTTGATAAGCATTTCAGACTCAATGTTCAGATGGCTATACATGAAATTAGTAATCATGTAAATCATGAAAATAAACATTAGATTAAAACATAGTCTTACTGTAGGTGTATTTCAGCCATGATCGTAACACTTCTAGTACTGGACATAAACATAAAAACACTAGGATTTAGCTAGCTCATTACTAAAGTGTTTACGGTAGGAAGATATTGTTGAAAGGATAATACGATAAAAACATGAATAACATATTGAAATGTTTTTGATAAATGAGAAACAGAAAGAGAGGAAAGTGATACACTCAAAGACGCGTAAAAGATAGATGTAGAGATAGAGGTAGCAGAAGACTGCACCTGAACATGTAACCTAGAAAGACAGATGATCAGGGCTGTGGTCAGGATGGAGGTTAAACAGCAAACAGAGAGACTGAGAGAGATGTAAGAAAGGAGGGAGAGGTAGTGAGATATCTGTCTGAACTTAAATTCCTTACCAACATGGACTTGGGTTAAACATGCGTTTATAGGGTTGTAGTCACTTCTTAGGTCTTTTTCAATAAATTAAACTTGAGAGCTTTTTAATTTATTTGCAATAAAATATATTAAATAATTTTTCTATTGATTTTGAATTCTCTTCATAATAAACATAGCGGGAAAATATGCTCGAGAAAGAGAAACTCCAGATTATTTATTTATATGTCATTAATTGTTCATGTCATGTTAGAGCCCAACACTGCAGTATGTCATTTTCAGTTTGTTTTAGCCTGACATGTTCTCGGACATTATTATTCTGTCAATATATGTAATTAATCTCGTCTCCATGTCTTTTTGGTGTTTTTTCCAGCCAAGATTTTAACAACATAAAATACAGTAGATTCCGCTGGTAACAGAATTGAAAAGATGTCATGAAATGTATTTTATGCAAATAATCTATTCAATTTCCACTGCATGTCATACTTTATCAGCAAGTAAACAATAGCTATTCATTTATCTCATGTTTTTTATATGCATTAATTAAAAAATTACACTAAAGGATATAATTCTCTATTTCGAATGGTAAAAGAAGCACAAAACAATTTGTAACAAATATAAATAATTCATAATACACACTGAAAACTGTTTAATTACATTTACAACTTTGCATAAACATACATACCTTAAGAGTAAAACACGGTATCGCTTCTCTTCAAAGTTGTATAGCGGATGTGATCACTTGCAGGCCAAAATATTTCTATTTAACCACTGCTGACGCCTCCCCTCTGTCTGATTGGCCTAAAGCGGACTGAAAACATCCAGTTATTGGCATATGAATGCTGGATTTTACAGATTTTTAAACAAACCAAAAATACCCAGCACTTCCCCTAATGGCGTGATAAGAGTGATTTTCATTCATCTCAATGTCATAAAGTGTGACAAACAACCCAAATTCACCCTAAAAACTGACCATTAGGAAACCCTTCAAATTAAAATGTGCAATCAGATTCTTGTGTGGGAAAATAAAGTGATGTAAGTGTTGCATCCATTCATGAAGATTTCAAGACGGCATCTTTTATTTACAAAAAGCTTCAATTAATTCAGTGTTCAATATTCAATCATTCTATTTTGTTTTGAGCATTGTTTAATGTTTTCAGTAGATTTTTGATAGTTGCCCTTTTGCATCCATGTACATTTTTAAATGTCGGCGTGCGCTCCGTTAGTAACTATCATTCTATATTGTTAGATGAATTAGTAATATAATTCACTGCATGCTACACTACGTAACATATGTCGTTGTTACCCTATATAGAGCTATTTCTACCTGATCCATTAAAATACTTTTGTCGGTACAACTGATGTAGGCTATAGTCAAGTTAAATATTTTTCACCTCAATAAAACATGTTCACCTGAACGTGATGAAGCACATATTACACTTTACAAGACAAAAATCACTGAATTGTTAGTTAAAACCTATTACAAAATCTGATTTAAACACTGAAGACTGATAGACGTTCTCTCTGCTATATTTATTATTTCATTTGTGGATGGTATAGGTTCATTTATCCAAGCATTTTTGTACAGAATACGATGAGATCCTGTTCTATATCATCTCTTTGAAAATATTATTAATCATCTGGCACCTGCATGTTTACGGATCTCGCAAATGCGGGTATACAACTTCATGTAACTGGTTGCAAAGAATTGGAATTTAAACAGATGTCTTTGACAAAGGCATTGACATATGTTATCTGTACAAATTACTAGTGAAAGGACAGGAATACTGATTTTAAAAAGTCATTTTGCATTATTGTATTATGAATTTAAAGAAACATCGTTTTATATAATGCTTGTATTCAGAAAAAAACAGACAGTTTCATGTAAAAAATGTACAGTGTGCGTACGTGTAAATCTTGTTAATCTAATGATTCTCATTAAATACAAACAAATGCAATATTAAGGTTAAGAAAATACTTATTAAGATTGTTAATAATTAAGATTATTTGCTTCAAAGTATCTCAATCAACCTCAAGAGTACAGCTTTCAAGATTTGTTCGATAATTTGCATGCTTTTACATTTACATTTACTTTTTGTCATTTAGCAGACACTTTTATACAAAGCGACTTACAGATTAGGAAACATTGGAAGAAATTATAACAACATAGGCAACAAAATACATAAGTGCATCAAAACCTAGTCCATTAAAGCCTAGCACTGCACAAACATTCATACTTTATGCTCTGTATTTTGTATATGTTGGTTGTACTGCAGGTTCATTGTTACTGAAAGCACCATAAAAGCACATTTCACTTGCAAAAAAACAGAATTATTAAATGTTATTTCTATTTTTTGGCATTCACACATGGTTTGCACAGAGCCCAAACGCATGCACCGTTTACAACAGTTTATTAACAATCGGCAAAATCTCAGAACTCTATTCTAATAAATAACCATCTGCTGGTATGGTCCTACAGAGATTAATATGTTATATATTACGGGATGTTTTAATTAGCATTTTAATTCCAGTGCTCTTCTAAAAAACAGAACATCAAGACACACTGCAAAAACATATGACATGAAATTGTCAACTAAGCATTCAATTCCACCACACCATTCAGCTGTTTAAAAAACTTAGCTGATGCAGACGGGCTGATTCACTCATATTAATATTATAATCATATAAAAAGACAAATTCACTGCAAGGATCAGGCAACAAAGCATAATATACTGTGCAGATCACAGTTTATTTGTAAAACTTGAAATGTTCTCTTATGGAAAGTTCTTTGAAGCAAAACCCATTTTGCCTTGATTGAATACTTCATATCGTGTGGATTGAAGCATCTCTGTTCATGTACAGGTACATTAGGGAAAAGCGCCAGAGAGAGAGCGAGAGCGTTTAATCTCAGGTGCGCTAAAGTAACTTTAAGAGCTGTATAGGACAAGGGTGGTTTGCAAAGGAGTACCACATGAAGGTTGAAACAAACATGTTGCCTGCCTTACATCTGTGTCTGAGGTTTCACCTCACTGTCATTCTCTCTCTTCCTGTCATGCTCTGCTCATCTTTGTCAGAAAGAAAAACTTCAGCTTCACAGTTCATTGTCCTTGAGATCAGCATTCACCTTAATCTTAAAACCTTGAGGTGTGAACTCTGATCTTGCTTCTATGTTCCTATAATGTTCTAACTGAATGCTAACAAAGCCAAGGTTATGGGTTTGAATCCCAGGGAACACGCATAGCTACTATGACTGAACTGCGGGTTATAAAAACGTGTCTATCTACATCGTTCTCGATTCTCTTTTTCGCTGTCTTTTAGGTTGTTAGG